>NC_136914.1:75093483-75695534 GCF_949752795.1 Hyperoodon ampullatus | reverse complement strand
GTACTAGGTACTAGGTTATGTGCTAATAAAACATTGATGAGCAAAAGAGACAGGATTCTTACCATCAAGGGATTCACACCCTATTGTCAATAATACTTTAAGCATATAATATCACGCATAAATATATTATTATGTGCCATTATATGAAATGTAGAAATCTAAAAGAATATTTCTGGGAAGACCGCATTTAAATTTGAGGTAGAATTTACAGAAGATCTTACCAAATCCACCATCTTTGACTGAAACTGAAGGATGCATTAGGAGAAAATAGTGGGGTGGATGATGGAGGGAGTGGTGAAGGGGAAGGCATTATTGGTAAAGGAAAGGATATCTGTGACATATATGTAAAGGCCCTGAGGTGGAAACTGGTTCATTTCAGGAGCTGGAAAACTGGTCATGGTGGGAACCAGGAAGAGACTGAGGAGAAAAACAATGTACAACTGGGGATAAAGGGAGACAGGGACTAGGCTGTGCAGGATCTTTTGTGTATATTTAAGATTTGGGGTTTTAATTCTAAGAGCAATGGGAAGTCATCAAAGGGCTTTAAACAACCAAATTTGTGGACACAAATACAAAATATGAGATGCACCTAATAT
This sequence comes from Hyperoodon ampullatus, assembly GCF_949752795.1. Classification (NCBI taxonomy): domain Eukaryota; kingdom Metazoa; phylum Chordata; class Mammalia; order Artiodactyla; family Ziphiidae; genus Hyperoodon; species Hyperoodon ampullatus. The sequence continues at coordinate 75,694,938 of NC_136914.1, read as the reverse complement.
CTTTTCTTTACAGTAACTCATTGCACAGACATTGTTTGGCTTATGGCAACTATGCCCAGTCATATATTTATAGGTTCTTAGTTAAAAAGGCATGAAACATAATGTACACATAACATTTATGAAGAAATCATTTAAAGAGATTATTTTATGCCTCCCATAAACAGTAATAGCATACTCTGCAGTAAATAAATCGGTGTTCAATTGAGAATACTGTACTTGTTTTGTTTCTTTATACTCATTGGCTCACTGATCATTATCACAAGATGATATATTGAAAGTGCCTTCCTTATCATTGTCTCAGTTTTTCCTACTCAAGGTGATTTCTGAATACCAAAGTGCACAACCAAAGAAAACAACTTCATTACCAACTCACATTTATTTTTTCTCTTTTCCTTAAAAGTGATTTCCCTAAAATTCTCCACAAAGCAAGTTTTAATTTTTTCAACCCACATGTGATCCCTTCTCAACTAATATAAACAAACACCAGTTTTATCAATGGGAAATAACACTACCTTAATTATTCTAATTGTAGAATCAAAACCTCCCAAGTATGCTTATCTCTGTAAGGTAGTTTGAGAAAAAGGCAAAGGAGAAAAGACTGGAAGGTTGAATGGTATCCAAACTCTAGAAGAAAAAATGTTTCACAAAACAATACTTAACTCATAAATCAGAGTGGTAAAGATATTGCAGTTGTATAGCCTAACTTATTCCCTCAAAATACTCCCTAATGCCTTTTGGAGACTGGGTTTGGGAATAGAGAAAAAAACCCCAAAAGCTCATGGATATGTAGTCATAATTCTGCAAGAAGAAACATGTTTTATTGCCTTATTTTCATTTTTGAGATATTGATACAAATTTCACAGGAGAAAAATGCTACCTTTGATTTCAAATTCTCAAATAGAGAGAAATAAATACAAATTCTTCCACTGAACCACCAGCTCTTTGTTTTATGTATAGCTGTGTCGTAAAGGAATGAGAATTGAAAACATGTTTCTACAGGCTAAGTTTAGGTTGCCCTTTATGGATCTAAATTTCAGATATGTGGGTGCTGCATTTGTGAGCCACAGTGAAAGCTACAGCATTAAGATGTCTAGAGAAAAGGAATTTGGCTCCTGTAGGGCTCTCCCACGATGGCAGCTTTAAACTCAAATTGACATTTAACACAGACAAGTGAAAGGCTAGAAAAGACCATACTCCGAAACTGTCCTCATAAATAAAGGTTAAGTATATGAATACTGTGATGCTGAAATCCATATTAAACTCTATCATAGAAAGATGACCTGATCCTGAAATTTACCAGATTAAAAATGTGCTCCCAAGCTAATGAAAAGCATCATAGATACAGTGACATTTGCTTTCTCTTGCCTTCTCTCCTTCTTCCTTTGGCACAATCAAAAAAGCCTTGTGGGGCTTCCCTGGTGGCGCAGTGGTTGAGAGTCCGCCTGCCGATGCAGAGGACATGGGTTCGTGCCCCGGTCCGGGAAGATCCCACATGCCGCGGAGAGGCTGGGCCCGTGAGCCATGGCCGCTGAGCCTGCGCATCCGGAGCCTGTGCTCCGCAACGGAAGAGGCCACAACAGTGAGAGGCCCGCATACTGCAAAAAAAAAAAAGCCTTGCTTCTTCATGGTCCTCACCTACATGGAGGAATCTCTTCTTCTCCCCATAAAGTGGACTGGAGATAGAGATAATTTTTGTTTCTCCAAAAGAAATGTGTGTGTCCAGCTTACTGAGGAGTATCAACGTAGGAATGTAGAAACATTCAAACCCACCCATCGAAGCAGGTAGAATCATAACCAATTATTTACAGATGGAAAAACTGAGGCACAGAAAAATGGCATAACTTGTCCATGGTCACACTGCCAGTACATGCTATAGGTGGGGTCTAACCCAGGCAGTATCTCTCCTGAGATATGGGCAAATCATGTCAGGTAATGCCAATGTCCCTCTTCACTTGAAAACATTCACACAGCTAGACTGCAGTGAAAGGAACACAGGAGAAGCATTTTGAGTTGATTTAATTTCGAATTTTTCCCATTAGTAGAATAAGTGCTTAAAAATAAAAGTCTGTTTTAATACCTGACAGTATTTAAAAAGATATAGAATTGGGATAAGATACTGTCATGATTTTCTAATATCTTGTAGGGCAATAAAGATTTAACAGAGCACAAGTATTGGTGTTCATGGGGAAAAAATGAAGCCATTTCATGTTTCTACATTCCTACATTGATACTCCTCAGTAAGCTGGACACAAACAGCTGTCTCACTTACAAAATGAGGCAGTTTTAAACACAAGTTTTGGAGTGAGCAACTTGGTTTGAAATATGGACTTTTGCACTTTTGCCTTAAGTAATTCAGTTTCCTCATTGGTAAAATGAATATAATAATACCTATTTATCAATATTGTCATAAGAAGTAAATGAGACAGGGTAGGTAAACCATGCTGCTTAAAGAGTAAGGCCCCATTTCAGTGGCTTAACAGACTAAAATGTTATTTCCTATTTATACAAGATTCTTGGATGAGTATTCAGGTCTGGTGAGTGACTCTCCATCTTGTGGCCATCAGGGAACTAGGCTGACTACAGCTAAGTCAGCAAAAAAAAAAAGAGAGAAAGAGAAAGGAAAAGGATAATCACACATGGCAGGTTTTGTGGGCAAGGCCCACAGTGGCAAATTATTTCTGTAAAGATCTTAGTCACATGACTGTACTCACCTCCAGGAAATTCTGGGCGATATAATCTTTGTGCTTAAGAATGAATAAAGGAGGTTGTGGATAGCTGGCAATTTTTGTCACATGTACCTAAAATGCTTAGCAGAGTGCTTGACACAAAACTGCATTCAATTTAGCTGTTGCTCCTATCTCTCAAAGCCCTTATGGGTTTAAAATTCTAAGAAGTAAAATGGAAAATTATTTTAATTAAACCATAGATAACAAAATTTCTTGTAAATAGAACACTCTGAGCACTGTGATAAATTATTTCAAAGATAAGTACACACATATTGAAGGTAAGATGATAATTATTTCCAGAAAAATAGTAGTTGTATCTATATAAATCTCTACTCCCAGAGATGTTGAAAGCAGATATCAAAATTTGACAACAAGAAAGGAACCAGAAAAAAAAAAAAAACTTTCATGAGAAAAAACAATTGTTAGACAACAAGGACCTACTGTATAGTACAGGAAACTATATTCAATATCTTGTAAAAACCTATAATGGAAAAGAAACTAAAATAGAATATATATATTAATGTACTTATAACTGAATTGTTTTGCTATACACTTGAATCTAACACAACATTGTAAATTAACTATTCTTGAATAAAAAATGGTTTAAAAATTGTTAGAAGACTTCCCTGGTGGTGCAGTGGTTTAGAATCCACCTGCCAATGCAGGGACACAGGTTCAAGCCCTGGTCTGGGAAGAGTCCATATGCCGTGGAGCAACTACGCCTGTGCACCACAACTACTGAGGCTGTGCTCTAGAGTCTGTGAGCCACAACTACTGAGCCTGCATCCCACAACTATTGAAGCCTGCATACCTAGAGCCTGTGCTCCACAACAAGAGAAGCCACCACAATGAAAAGCCCGTGCACCACAACAAAGAGTAGCTCCTGCTCACAGCAACGAAGACCCAATGCAGCCAAAAATAAATTTAAAAAAAAATTGTTAGAACAATATAGCATCCACTTTACAAATCTCTTGTAAATTTCTGCTGAATAAAGTATAGGAGGGAAACAGATCTACGATGGCATAATATCAACATACACCTTTTCTTTGTAATAGATGACCTTTCCACAGTTTTATTTCTGGTCTATTCAGGTTGTGATCTCTAAAGTGTTAATACTGACCTACATCCATTAACTCTCAAGTTTTTGAATTTATATGAAAGATCTAACATCATCCAGGTAAATGTTCAAAGGAATCAAGAGAAATTCACTTATAGTATTTGGTAGGTAATAAAGTAATGGGATAGACCTCATTTTGTTCAAGAGTGGGTTATTGGGGGGAGAAAAATAAATGGAAAAAATCAATATTAAAAAAAAGCTGAGGTAACATAATGGGAAAAAAAGAACATAGTTACATGGGAAAGTGAAATTTTCTGTAGTATCTCCTTAGAAATTCCCATGAAGTTAAACAAACCATACACTTTATGAAGCTAGAGATAAAAGGTTGGTTGACAATATACAGACTGAAATGGAACATTAGCCATCAGATTTAGGGAAGAAAGCTAAGGAAACAAATGATGCTTTAGCAAAAATATAAATGATACAAGAAGTAGGATTTGGAGGAAAATACCCAAATGTAGATATGAATTCCTCTGTCTCTAGCCATGTGATGATTTTTCCCATTTATGGGATAGAGAAAAAATATATAAATATTTTTCTGTAGTAAGCTGGGCTTAAAGTTTCTACAACATATTTCATAAGGCAGGAGCTTTCAAACTTTGATAACCACTATCTAGAATGAAGACATCATTTTACATCATGACCTTATGCACATAAACACACAAACACACAATGACAGTCTTCTGAAACAATGCTATGTGTAATGCTGTCTGGAACTTTCTCTTCTCTTCTTTTTTCTTCTAATTCATTTAAAATAATGCTGATTGAGACTCATCAATCTGATTTCCTGAGAACCTAATTAACCCTGACAACTGCTAAATGTGTCTATGAATTTGCACTGAGAAAGAAAGAATACTGATTCCATGCTTGAAGTTTCTTTTTGTTTGTTTCCTGGTGATCCTTCTCTGTGTACCTAATCTACTTAGGAGCAGGTCCATCCTTTCTTTAAGCTCTAAGAGGATTCCCCTGAGCAATGCTTAATGGGAATTTACTTAGAAAATGTTGTGAGGAGGGAGGAAGGATGTGAATAGATTCTTCATCAGCTCAATCTGTATGCTTCTCAAAGCCCAGGGGACTCAATAAAGGGAGAGGACTAATTAAAGTGGAAGACCAAAATCTCCTCTTGAGACTAAGCTGAAGGCTAGAGGCATCCCCTCTCCATTTGTCCCTAACGAGAGCGAGAAATGCCAGCTCAGGTCTCCAGACATTTTAACAATATCGCTTTCTTAGTCAGAGTGCTAAAAACAGTGAACTGTAATCTCATTCAGTACATTTTAAACAGCAGGAAATCTCTAAATACTAAATCTTGAAATAAATGTATTGTGTTATGACAGCATTTTAAAATAAGAAGATTAAAGAGAATGGAACAAAAATATCTGATGGCTTTGCAGATTTTATATATGTTATTTCACAATTTTTTTAATTAGATATACGTCTGTCTAAACATGTATGTAAGTATGTACTAATTTATCATATCAAGTATTTTGCTTATAGTAAAAAGCATTGTAAACTTCTTTAAGTTATTTTGTCACTGCATTTAAGTGGAAGTAAAAAAACATGAAAACTGACTGGTTTCTTTGTGTTGGGGTCATAGAATTTTTATTGTATTAGTATCAAGGTTAAGAAAAAAAATAAGTTGGTCTAACGATTCTGAATCATCTCTTCAAAAAAATGGGCAACAAAACAAGACTGTAATCATAAATACACTGCAAAAAAAATTGAGATTTATTATAAAAATATAGTGTAACAGTTCCATAATACATAACAACAACACTACTATGAATTTTAAAATCAGAGAATTAAAAATACAGAAAACTAAAAATAGACATATAATATAAAATACATTGGTAATTATTATCATTATGTGAACAAGAAGTAGAATAGAAATAATATTTTTAAATATATATATTTTTTATCTCAAGAGTAGGAAGACTAGTACTTAGCTGTTTTGAAGGAGTTTATTACAAGCCAAAAGAAATTTATACTGACCACCAACTACACAGGTTCTGGTGATTTAAATCCTTTAAGTATTTTTTAAAATATTGTTTAGATGGGAATAAAAATTAGGTCAAATGATACCTAAATGGAGTTTTAACTATATTTCTACTAAAAACACAATCTAAAATGTAAAGTATGCTTTACAAATAATTAGGACAAAAAGAAACTCATTGAAAGAAAAATAATGGCCCTATATAATAAGTGGGAAACAATGGAAAACCTAAAGAGTCATAAATGTGAAATGCTGACAGAAATGAAGCAAATTATTTATTACACTATGTATAAATGAGTTAACATTTCCTATTGAAAAATCTAAATGCTGCTCATTAGAGAAACTTAAAGCAAATGAATAAAACAAGTCAAAGTGAAGACACAGGAGGGAAAAATCATATGGTTACAAATAAAAACAGAAAGCAGGGCAAACAATAATTATATCAGGTGAAAATCATGAAGTTGAGTAGGAAACGCATCTTTACATGATGAGGGGACAATTTCCAATTCAGAGTCCTGGGAAGTGGAAGACATGACAGTGTCATACTTTACCTGAAAGCTGTGCTCCTGGAAAACAACAGTGATTATCACTAATTATTAGAGAAATGCAAATCAAAACTACAGTGAGGTTCTCGTACTACAGGGCACCTAGGTGTTCAGAGCCTGAGGCCAACATTGCCAGGACCACAGGGGGAGAGGGGTTCTGCTCTCGTCTTTCAATAAAACTATTGGTCTAATTCAAAACAAAACAAAACAAAACTGCAATGAAGTTTCACCTCATTCTGGTCAGAATAGCCATCATCAAAAAGTCTACTCTACAAATAATAAATGCTGGAGAAGGTGTGGAGAAAAAGGAGTCCTCCTACACTCAGTGGGAATGTAAATTGGTACAACCACTATGCAGAATAGTATGGAAGTTCCTTAAAAAAACAAAAATTGAGCTACCATATGATCCAGCAATCCCACTCCTGGGCATATATCTGGAGAAAACTCTAACTTGAAAATATACATGCACCCCAATATTCATTGCAGCACTATTTACAATAGCTAATTTTTTTCTAAGACATGGAAGCAACTGAAATATTCATTGACAGATGAATGTATAAAGATGTGGTATATATACACAATGGAATATTACTCAGCCTCAAAAAGAATGAAATATTGCCATTTGTAGCAATATGGATGGACCCAGAGATTATCATACTAAATGAAGTAAATCAGACAAAGACAAATGTCACATGATATCACTTATATGTGGAATCTAAAAAAAAAAAAAAGATACAAATGAACTTATTTAAAAAACAGAAACAGACTCACAGACATAGAAAACAAACTTATGATTACCAAAGGGGAAATTGTGTGGATAAATTACAAGTTTGGGATTAACATATATACACTATTATATAATAAATAGATAACCAACAAGGACCTACAGTATAGCAGTAGGGAAGTATACTCAATATTTTGTAATAACCTATAAGGAAAAAGAAGCTGAAAAAGAATAGATATGTATACATATATATATATATATATATATATATATATATATATATATATATATATATATATATATATATATATATATATGTAACTGAGTCACTTTGCTGTATACCTGAAACTAACACAACATTGTAAATCAACTATATTTCAATTAAAAAACAAGAAAGAAATCCTGCCAATATTTGTATTTCGGGAGACCACTTACTGAATAGAAATATCCTTTTCCATGTGACTTAGGAACTAATAGATAATCCAACTGCTTGCCTATAATAAGGCCAGAGACAGACCTAAATTCCCATTGTTTGACTCATAAATGGTTAGCTGAACTGTCTGTCCCTATTGGGACAAACCCAGTCTGGACAAAATACCCATTAACTTGACATAACCTAACTAGTCTCATTTCTACCCTCACCACAGACCCTGGGAACTGGACATGCCTTTGAGCTCTGGAAAATGGAATACTCCCTATTTAACAATCCCTCCAGAAACCAGCTGATGTTAGAAAACACATTCCCCAATCAACTGTGTAATGAAACCCACCTGACTTTCTCATTCCTCTTCATCCCATTCTTTCTAGCCTTATTTACTCCTCTTTGTAAAATAAGAGCCCTTTCTTTATGTTTCTATGAGTTCAACATTTTTTTTATAGATTCCAAATATAAATGATACCATGCCATACAGTATTCATCTTTCTCTATCTGGTTTACTTCACTTAACATAACACCCTCTAGTTCCATCCATGTTGTCGAAAACAACAGGTTTTTCTTTTTTCTCATGGCTGAATAACATTCCACCATATATATACACATTTTCTTTACCCATCCATTCCATCAATAGACACTTAGGTTGGTTCCATATCTTGGCTATTGTGAATAATGCCACAATGAACACAGGAGTACAAATATCTAATATCCTGTTTTCATTTTATTTGGATATATACCCAGGAGTGGAATTGCTGGGTTATATGGTAGTTTTATTTTTAATTTTTTGAGAAACCTCCATACTGTTTTCCATAGTAGCTGTACCTATTTATACTGCTAGCAAAAGTGCATAAGTGTCCCTTTTTTACACATCCTTGACAACACTTGTTATGTCTTGTCTTTTTGATAGTAACAATTCTAAAAAATGTGAGGTGATATCTGATTGTGGTTTTGATTTGTAATTTCCTGATAATGTGTGATGTTGAGCAACTTTTAATGTACCTGTTGGCCATTTGTACGTCTTCTCAGGAAAAATGTATATTCAGTTTCTCTTCCCAGTTTCAGTCAAATTGTTTGTTTATTTGCCATTGAGAAGTCTGAGTTTTTACATATTCAGCTATAAGATGAGTAAGGCCTGAAGATCAGATGTATAACATGGTGACAATAACTGATAATGATGTATTTATTATACAATTAAAATTTGCTGAGAGCAGACCTTCAAGATGGCAGAGGAGTAAGACACGGAGACCAGCTTCCTCCCCACAAATACATCAAAAATACATCTGCATGTGGAACAACTCCTACAAAACACCTACTGAGTGCTGGCAGAACTCAGACTTCCCAAAAGGCAAGAAACTCTCCACATACCTGGGTAGGGTAAAAGAAAAAAGAAAAAACAGAGGCAAAAGAATAGGGATGGGACCTGCACCTCTGAGAGGAAACTGTGAAGGAAGAAAGGTTTCCAAACAATGGAAGCCCCTTCATTGGCGGAGATGGTGGGGGGCAAGGGGGAAGTTTCAGAGCCATGGAGGAGAGTGTAGCAACAGGGGTGCAGAGGGCAATGCAGAGAGATTCCCACACAGAGGATTGGTGCTGACCAGCACTCACCAACCTGAGAGGCTTGTATGCTCACCCATCGGGGTGGGTGGGGGCTGGGTGCTGAGTCTCCGGCTTCAGAGGTCAGATCCCAGGGAGAGAAGACTGGGGTTGGTTTCATGAACACAACCTGAAGGGGGCTAGTGTGCCACAGCTAGCTGGGAGGGAGTCCAGGTAAAAGTTTGGAACTGCCTGGGAGGCAAGAGACCATTATTTCAGAGTGCATGAGGAGAGGGGATTCAGAGCACTGCCTAAACGAGCTCCAGAGACAGGTGAGAGCCTCAGCAATCAGTGCAGACACCAGAGAGAGGCATGAAATGCTAAGGCTGCTGCTGCAGCCACCAAGAACCCTAGGTACAAGCATAGGTCACTATCCACACCACCCCTCCTGGGAGCCTGTGCAGCCTGCTACTGGCAGGGTCCTGTGATGCAGGGACAACTTCCCTGGGAGAACACATGGCGTGGCTCAGCTGCTGAAACATCATGCTGGCCTCTGCCTCTGCAAGCTCAACCCACATTCCGTACCCCTCCCTCCCCCTGGTGTGAGTGAGCCAGAGCCCCCTAATCAGCTGCTATTTTAACACCATCATGTCTGACTGAAGAACAAACTCTCTCAGGAGAAATACAAGCAGAGGCAGAGCTAAATCCAAAGCTGAACTGCAGGAGCTGTGTGAACACAGAAGAGAAAGGGAAATTTCTCCCAACAGCCTTAAGAGCAGTGGATTAAATCTCCACAATCAATTTGATGTACCCTGCATCTGTAGAATACCTGAATAGACAATGAACATCCCAAAATTGAGGTGGTGGACTTTGGGAACAACTGTAGAATTGTGGTTGGCAGTATGTGACTGATTAGTTTCTGATTTATAGGTTCATCTTAGTTTAGTATTTAGAGCTTATTATCACTGGTAAATTTGTTTATTGATTTGGTTTCTCTATTCCTACCACAGAGCAGAAAAATGAAAAAAGAATTGAGGACAGTCTCACAGACATCTGGGACAACATTAAACACACCAACATTTGCATTATAGGGGTCCCAGAGGAAGAGAAAAAGAAAGGGTCTAAGAAAATATTTGAAGAGATTATAGTTGAAAATATCCCTAATATAGGAAAGGAAATAGTCAATAACGTCCAGGAAACACAGAGAGTGCCATACAGGATAAATCCAAGGAGAAACACGCCAAGACACATATTAATCAAATTATCAAAAATTAAATACAAAGAAAAAATATTAGAAGCAGCAAGGGAAAAACAACAAATAACATCCTAGGGAATTCCCATAAGGTTAACAGCTGATCTTTCAGCAGAAACTCTGCAACACAGAAGGGAGTGGCAGGACATATTCAAAGTGATGAAAGAGAAAAACCTACAACTAAGATAACTCTACCCAGGAAGGATCTAACTCAGATTTGACAGAAAAATTAAAACCTTTACAGAAAAGCAAAAACTAAGAGAATTCAGCACCACCAAACCAGATCTACAACAGATGTTCAAGGTACTTCTCGAGGCAGGAAACACAAGAGAGGGAAAAGACCTACAATAACAAACCCAAAACAATTAAGAAAATGGTAATAGGAGCATACATATCGATAACTACCTTAAATGTAAATGGATTTAATGCTCCAACCAAAAAACAAAGACTGGCTGAATGGATAAAAAACAAGACCATATATATGCTGTCTACAAAAGACCCACTTCAGACCTAAGGACACAGAGAGACTGAAAGTGAGGGGATGGAAAAACATATTCCATGCAAATGGAAATCAAAAGAAAGCTGGAGTAGCAATTCTCATATCAGACAAAATAGACTTTAAAATAAAGACTATTACAAAGACAAAGAAGGACACTACATAATTATCAAGGGATCAATCCAAGAAGAAGATATAACAATTGTAAACATCTATGCACCCAACATAGGAGCACTTCAATACATAAGACAAATGTTAACAGCCATAAAAGGGGAAATTGACAGTAACACAATCATTGTAGGGGACTTTAACACCCCACTTTCACCAATGGACAGATCATCCAAAATGAAAATAAATAAGGAAACAAAAGGTTTAAACAAGATGAACTTAATTGATATTTATAAGACATTCTATCCAGAAACAACAGAATACACTTTTTTCTCAAGTGTTCATGGAACATTCTCCATGATAGATCATGTCTTGGGTCACAAATCAAGACTTGGTAAATTTAAGAAAATTGAAATCACATCAAGTATTTTTTCCAACCATAGAGCTATGAGACTAGATATCAATTACAGGAAAAAAAATCTGTAAAAAATAAACATTGAGGCTAAACAATACATTACTAAATAACCAGGAGATCACTGAAGAAATCAACAAGGAAATCAATAAATACCTAGAAAAAAATGACAGTGAAAACCCGATGACCCAAAACTTATGGGATGCAGCAAAAGCAGTCCTAAGAGGAAAGTTTATAGCAATAAAATCCTACCTCAGGAAACAAGAAACATCTCAAATAAACAGCCTAACCTTATACCTGAAGCAATTAGAGAAAGAAGAACAAACAAACCCAAAGTTAGCAGAAGGAAAGAAATCTAAAAGATCAGATCAAAAATAAATAAAAAAGAAATGAAGGAGATGATAGCAAAGATCAATGAAACTAAAATCTGGTTATTTGAGAAGATAAACAAAATTGATAAACTTTTAGCTAGTCTCATCAAGAAAAAAAGAGAGAAGACTCAATTCAATAGAACGAGAAATGAAAAAGGAGAAGTTACCATTAACACTGCAGAAATACAAAGGATTATGAGAGATTGCTAAAAGCAACTATATGCCAATAAAATGGACAACCTGGAAGAACTGGACAAATTCTTAGAAAAGCACAACCTTCCAAGACTGAACCAGGAAGAAATAGAAAATATAAACAAACCAAATACAAACAGTGAAATTGAAACTGTATTAAAAATCTTCTAACAAACAAAAGCCCAGGACCAGATGGCCTCACAGTGAATTGTATCAAACATTTAAAGAAGAGTTAACACCCATCCTTCTCAAACTCTTCCAAAATATAGCAGAAGGAAGAACACTCCCAAACTCATTCCACGAGGCCACCATCACCGTGATAACAAAACCAGAGAAAGATGTCATAAAAAAAGAAAATTACTGATCAATATCACTGATGAACATAGATGCAAAAATCCTCAACAAAACACTAACAAACAGAACCCAACAGAACATTAAAACAATCATACACCATGATCAAGTGGGGTTTATCACAGGAATGCAAGGATTCTTCAATATATGCAAATCAATCAGTGTGGTACACCATATTAACAAATTGAAGTTTAAAAAACATATGATCATCTCAATAGATGCAGAAAAAGCTTTCGTCAAAATTCAACACCCATTTATGATAAAAACCCTTCAGAAAGTAGACATAGAGGGACCTTACCTCAACATAATAAAGGCCATATGTGACATACCCATAGACAACATCGTTCTCAATGGTGAAAAACTGAAACCATTTCCACTAAGATCAGGAACAAGACATAGTTGCCCACTCTCATCACCATTATTCAACATAGTTTTGGCAGTATTAGCCACAGCAATCAGAGAAGAAAAAGAAACAGGAGGAATCCAAATCAGAAAAGAAAAAGTAAAACTGTCAGTGTTTGCAGGTGATATGATACTATACATAGAGAATCCTAAAGATGCTCCAGAAAACTACTAGAGCTAATCAATGAATTTGGTATAGTAGCAGGATAAAAAATTAATGTACAGAAATCTCTTGCATTCCTATACACTAATGATGAAAAATCTGAAGGAGAAATTAAGGAAACACTCCCATTTACCATTGCAACAAAAAGAATAAAACACACAGGAATAAATCTACCTAAGGAGACAAAAGACCTGTATGCAGAAAACTACAAGACTCTGATGAAAGAAATTAAATATGACACAAACAGATGGAGAGTTATACCATGCCCTTGAATTGGAAGAATCATCATTGTGAAAATGACTATACTACACAAAGCAATCTACAGATTCAATGCAATCCTTATCAAACTACCAATGGCATTTTTCACAGGACTGGAACAAAAAAATTTACAATTTGTATGGAAACACAAAAGACCCTGAATAGCCAAAGCAATTCTGAGAAAGAAAAACGGAGCTGGAGGAATCAGGCTACCTGACTTCAGACTATACTACAAAGCTACAGTCACCATGACAGTATGCTACTGGTGCAAAAACAGAAATATAGATCAATGGAACAGGATAGAAAGCACAGAGCTTAACCCATACACATATGGTCACCTATCTTTGATAAAGGAGGCAAGAATATACAATGGAGAAAAGACAGCCTCTTCAATAACTGGTGCTGGGAAAACTGGACAGCTACATGTAAAAGAATGAAATTAAAACACTCCTTAACACCATATAAAAATAAACTCAAGGGCTTCCCTGGTGGCGCAGTGGTTGAGAGTCTGCCTGCCGATGCAGGGGACACGGGTTCGTGCCCCGGTCCGGGAAGATCTCACATGCCGTGGAGCGGCTAGGCCCGTGAGCCATGGTGGCTGAGCCTGCACGTCCGGAGCCTGTGCTCCGCAAGGGGAGAGACCACAACAGTGAGAGGCCCGCGTACTGCAAAAATAAATAAATAAATAAACTCAAAATGGGTTAAAGACCAAAACGTAAGGCCAGGCACTATAAAACTCTTAGAGGAAAACACAGGCAGAACACTCTATGACATAAATCCCAGCAAGATCCTTTTTGACCCACCTCCTAGAGAAATGGAAAAAAAAAAAACAAAAATAAACACATGGGACCTAATGAAACTTCAAAACTTTTGCACAGCAACGGAAACCATAAACAAGATGAAAAGACAACTCTCAGAATGGGAGAAAATATTAACAAAAGAAGCAACTGACAAATGATGAATCTCCAAAATATACAAGCAGCACATGCGGCTCAATATCAAAAAATCAAACAACCCAATCCAAAAATGGGCAGAAGACCTAAATAGACATTTCTCCAAAGAAGATATGAAGATGCCAACAGACACATGAAAGAATGCTCAACATCACTAATCATCAGAGAAATGTAAATCAAATCTACAATGAGGTATCACCTCACACGGTCAGAATGGCCATCATCAAAAAATCTACAAACAGTTAATGCTGGAGAGGGTGTGGAGAAAAGGGAAAAGTTATTTACACATACAGGTAAAAACAGGTTAAAAGAACAAAAATCTCTGAAAATACTTTGAAATCTATGTTTTGGCCAAGTGCTAAAGCCTTAATTGGTCCTTATATGTGTAAATTGTGTATGACACCACTAAAAGGGACAAAATTTGCATTTGTAGTGCTTGTAGATTTGTTGATGTGAATACTGTAGATTTGTAAACTTGACAGTTTGCTGTCAGATTGCAGGCAGTGAAGTGTCCTGAAGAGGAGCTGTTTCTAATTTCTGGAATGTGCTATTTGGGGGAATGATTGTTGATCCTGTCAGAGGAGAGAACACACTCCAATTTTTACTATGTACTGCACTTTTATATTCAGGTTTACACATTTGCCAGTTGAAATTATGAAAACAATATAATATGCTTCTGTTCAAGTGAATATTTACAAACATCAGGCTCTGCTGTTTCCTGAGTCAAGTTCCCCAGCAACAGCAAGGCCACAGCCCAGCCTTTAAGCATCTCAGAAAGTTGCCTGCCATTTAGCATCCTAAATTAAAGGAAAATAATTATAAAAGTTGAAATAAAAATAAATCCCCATCTGATGAAATTGAATTGAATTCAGTGCCACTGTTACTAAAGTAATGAAATCAAAAATATGAGATGCTATTTTAGTGCTACCAAAATAAAAAGTTAAAAATAATAAAAATCCTACTTTCATAAGGGTAGGCAATTGCTAATGTTTAACATCATTAATGCTTATATAAACTGACTATTTTTCCTGGAACAAGTTTTATAATATTTCAAACTTTTTAAAAATATTATCATTTAATTCTAGGAACCCACCATAAATAAATAATATTCAGAGATACAAATGAAGATGTATATATAAAAATACTATTATTTTTAATAGCAAAAAACTATAAATCTCTTGATTAAAAATGAAAATATTTATTAAATTGGAAGTTTAAATTACATTTCCATGTTTAATAAGGAGGTAAAAATTTGTAAATATGATCATTATTACATTTTACTAATATACAATATATTTAATTTATCTACTAGATTACATAATCTATAGCTATACTATATAATCTCTTATCTGTTAGACCTAAAATGTTGTATATTATATGTTATGATATATACTATATCATGTATAATATATTATCATGTAAGATATATTGTATATTATCTTAACATATTATATAATAAAATATATGGTATATAATACATTATATACCATATATATAATTTACTGTATTTGATTACATTATAAATTTACTAAATATAGTATAATTAAATGTGATATACTTTATATAATATATATATTTGTATATTTAGCTTCTGCTATCGATTGAAATTTGTGTCCTCCTCAAATTCATATGTTGACACCCTAACCCCCAATGTGACTGTATTTAGGCCCCTATCTCAGGCCTTTAAGGAGATAATTAAGGTTAAGTGAGGTCATAAGAGTAGGGTCCTCATACGATAGGTTTAATGTCCTTAAAAGAAGCAATACCAGAGAGCTTACTCTTGCCCCAGGTACTTGCACACAGAGGTAAGGCCATGTCAGTGCACAGCAAGAAGGCTGCCATCTGCAAACCAGGAAGTAAGCTCTCACCAGGAACCAAATCCGTCAGCACTTTGATCTTGAATTTCCCAGGCTCCGGAAACTGTGAGAAACAAATTTCTGTTGTTTAAGTCACCCAGTCTGTAATATTTTGTCATGGCAGTGTGAGCTAAAATAGCTTCTTCCAGATTTTCAAATTTTCTACATTTTAAATTTTTATAATGATTTTGGTTGTTTTACGTAGAACTTCCCAGATTTATTATGCTTTAGCAGCAGCCTCAGAATACCAAATAAAAGTAGGCTGAACAATAAAGGCATTTAGTCTCTCAGTCAATCAGGAATAAATTTAGTGGAAAGCAGTTCCAGTCTTGGTCCAGTGGCTCAGTGATATCATGAAGGACTTTGTCTCTTCTCATCTTTCTCCCTGTGATCCTCAGAAGATCATTCAACTCCAGAATTGAAAGACAGTTTCTGTGATCGGGCCCTTATTAGATATCACTCAAGATAGGAAGAAGGGAGATAAATGGAATAATTGGGTTTTTGTGGCCACAAATTGAGTCTTATCCCCACCTACAATAAGGCAATTATTGGCAATGGATTATAAACATTTATACCTTGGGTCTTGTTCCACTTCTAAAAATTATATTTTATGGATAAGAACAAATTTGCATTTAGGGGACATCATTATTTGAAGTGTAGTCCAATATCATATCACATTATCAACTCTAGCTCACTGTCAGGATAGCTGCCAACAAAATAACATCAGCACCTCACAACCATGACTTAGATTTAGATGAGCGTGAAAACAAAGAGAAGGTTTTTTTGTTTTTTTTGTATTGTTGCAAAATCAAAGTTCTGTGAGAATGTTCCAAACAGGGCTAGTTTCTGTTCACACCCATGTGTCCAGGGGCCTGCCAACCTGTTGTGGATGCTGTGGTCTCCATCCTCCCTTCAGGATAGAGCCACACATTCCCCAGCTGCCAGCAGTGTTTGTTCAAAATGATAATCATATGAGACTATATTTTTTCTCATGGTTTCTCTACAAGTTTCCATTTCCAAATTATTAAATAAGAAAATCCTTTTGCTCCCATACGAGTTTAAAAAAATGAATATATATCTCAGTTAGCATGAGGTTACTTTTCTAAGGCAAAAAACATTTAATGTATTATATAGTTTGGTTTTATTAGTGTAAACTGTCACCCCAAACATTCATAACAGTCTTTCATACCTATAAATGCTTTGTGGAAATCAGGGAGTGAGGTCCAGATAAGGTAAAATCTAGCATAAGAAAAAGAAAAGAGCCATGGAAGATGTGGTGGGTAAAATAATAGTCCTTCAAAGATAGTCCTTCCATATCCTAATCCCTGGAACCTTTGAATATGTTACCTCTCATGGCAAAAAGAAATTAAGGTAGCAGATGAAATAAAGTGTTGCTAAATCAGCTGACCTTAAAATAGGGAGAATATCCTGATTATCTGTACAGGCCCAATGTAATCACAATGACCTTTTAAAATAGAAGAGCTTGGCCAAAGAGGTCATTAGAGTGATGCAGTGTGAAGGTCTCAACCCATTCTTGCTGGCTTTAAAGATAGAGGAAGGATGCCAGGACATGAGGCACATGGCCAGCCTCTGGGAACTGAAAGTGCAAGAGATCTCTCCCCTAGAGCCTCAAGAAAGGAATGCAGTCCTGCTGACACATTGATTTTAGCCCTGTGACACTTCTGACCTCTAAAACGTTGAGATAATAAATTTACTTTGTCTGAAGTCACTATGTTTGTGACAATTTGGTATGAGAGCAATAGGAAACTAACACAGAAGGCTGGATGCAATTGGGTTAGGGATTGAACCCACGAGAATGTAAGGGCACAAAAATACACAGAAATTTGGGGCAGGGGGAGCATGGGGATTGCCCAGAGAATAGAAGTGGGAGAATTGAGCCAACTTCATATATGCCTCAAAAGGTAAGTTAATCTTACCTTAACACTAAATCAAGATTTAGCTGTAAAAGAAGGCCCTGCTTCTGTTTCTATTATGACTGTTGCTATTGTTACCACTGGTGCACTGCCTGACTTTGGACATTTATATTTTCATTTTACCCAGTTCTGGGTTTGGATTCATGATCCTATGTTCATCCTACCGTCTAAAATCAATCTCAAGGCTATAATTTCTCTTTGGCCATGTTTTCCATAAAGACCACAGCCCAGCTCATCTTCTAAAGCTGCAGTTCTCAAACTGAAGTATGCTAAAAACGGAGATATCCAGAGACTAGCCTGGGGTAAAGCAAGGCCATATAATCTCCAAAAATAATCTTCAGGAAATATCAGCACTTTTTAAAACATCTTTACTGAGGTATAATTGCTTTACAGTGTTGTGTTAGTTGCTGCTGTATAATAAAGTGAATCAGCTATATGTATACATGTATCCCCATATCCTCTCCCTCTTGTGTCTCCCTCCCACCCTCCCTATCACACCTCTCTAGGTGGTCACAAAACACCGATAGAGCTGATCTCCATGTTTTATGCGGCTGCTTCCCACTAGCTATCTATTTTACCTTGGTAGTGTATATATGTCGATGCCACTCTCTCATTTTGTCTCAGCTTAACCTTCCCCCTCCCCGTGTCCTCAGGTCCATTCTCTATGTCTTCATCTTTATTCCTGTTCTGCCCCTAGGTTCTTCAGAACCTTTTTTTTTTTTTTTTTTTTTTTTTAGATTCCATATATATGTGTTAGCATACAGTATTTGTTTTTCTCTTTCTGACTTACTTCACTCTGTATGACAGACTCCAGGTCCATCCACTTCACTGCAATAACTCAATTAGTTTTACTGTATGACCTTAAAGAATTTGTTTTTTGACACTAAAACTGGGCAAGCGGGGCTTCCCTGTGGCACGGTGGTTAAGAATCTGCCTGTCAATGCAGGGGACACAGGTTCGAGCCCTGGTCCGGGAAGATCTCACTTGCCGCGGAGCAACGAAGCCCGTGCAACACAGCTACTGAGCCTGCGCTCTAGAGCCCACGAGCCACAACTACGGAAACCCACGTGCCTAGAGCCTATGCTCCACTACAACAAAAGCCAACACAATGAGAAGCCCACGCACCACAACAAAGAGTAGCCCCCGCTAGCCACAACTAGAGAAAGCACACACCCAGCAAGGAAGACCCAACACAGCCAAAAAAAAAAATAATAAATAAATAAATAAATAAATAAATAAATAAATAAATAAATGGGCAAGCAAAACTACAGACCTAGCTTTCTGGTTTAGCCAATCTAATACTTATTTTCTTCTTTCATGTATATACAATGTTTATATGCAATCAGGCATTGGAATATTGGCTATTTTTGTGCTCTCATGAGGCATCAGTGGCATTAATACTGTAGCTTAGGGCTTCCCTAGTGGTGCAGTGGTTGAGAGTCTGTCTGCCGATGCGGGGGACATGGGTTCATGCCCCGGTCCGGGAGGATCCCATGTGCTGCGGAGCGGCTGGTCCCGTGAGCCATGGCCGCTGGGCCTGCGCGTCCGGAGCTTGTGCTCCACAAAGGGAGGGGCCACAACAGTGAGAGGCCCACGTACCGCAAAAAAAAAAAAAAAAAAATACTGTAGCCTAGATTCGGCCAGAACAAATTTTATTATTTCACTGGTTGCTATAGCTAATCTTAGGCCTTACCACCAAACCCAATCGAATAAGCTTGAAAATGGGAGATACACAGCAATGGACATTTTTTTTAGTTTGTCATTTTTATTTTCATTCATGATCACACAGACATATACACATACACACACGCATACACACATGTCCACAAATCAAAATTCATTGACAATTGTGCTCCATAAAATTTTCTGCTAACAAATAATTAAATATCCAATATTTCACTTAAACATTGAAAGTGTCTTTATTTTGTCTTTCTTTTTTATTGTTTAAAATTAAAATATTTTTTAAATTATATTTTCAACTGGGATCATAGATAAAAAGTTAAAACAGAACGTTTGAAGAACTAGAGGCTCAGTATGTACTTATTCAAATGAATTAGGGAAGTTCAAAATCATTTTCAATTATTGAGCATTGAAATAGACATGCTGTCACCTTTCAAATGGAGGAAATGAACTTTTCAATGAATCTCTTAGCATTACCCCAACTATGGTTAGTAAATTTGTAGAAGCAGTAGTTAATCTAAATAGCATAATTTAGATTTTTACTAAATATATGTACTTTATTATCAAAGAGATATAAATCAGTTTAATTCAATAGAAGTGATATTGTACAATTTTTGAGCTTTGTCATCAAGAGATCTTACACTGTTTATTCTACCACTCTTGGAAATTTACCTTGAGATCACCATATATAGAAACCCTAACTTGCCTACTGAAGAAGAAGAAGCTACATGAAGCAACATCAGACAGCAAACACCAACTTCAACATACATGAGTGAGGCCATCTTAGATTACTGAGTCCTAATAAAGCTGTCAAATCTACAGTTGCATGAATGAACCTAGGCAAAACCAACAGAAGCCCTGCTTTGCTGAGCCCAACCCAAGCTGACCTTCAGAATCTTGACCAAATAATTACTATTTAAGCTTCCAAGTTCAGGGGTTGTTTTGTTACACAGCAATAAACCACTGATACAATATGTTTATTATCAAGTGTGCTTTCAAAATCCCATGAGACATCAAAAACTTATGAGAATACACTAAAATAAATCAATTGACCTCTTTAATATTTGGCTTGAAAACCTCCCTTAGTCAGATCCACATGTTCATTAGAAGAATTTTCTACCTTCCATATTATTAGGCATTATCATTTTGACATTTTTTTCACAACTATGTAATATGTGTCACCAGTTTTTCAGCCTCAGTTAGCATTCTTCTCACTATTTTTTCAAGTGTGCATGAATAATTCATTTGCCATTTCTCCAGCCTTGCAACTTTTCTAGCCTATTCTCACCACCTTGCACCAAAGCTAATGCCACTTGTTTGGGGTTTTTGTTATGCACTATCCTACATCTAGATACTAATAACTGTACCAGTTATTTATCAGTGCTTTAAAAAACACCCCAAACTTGATGGATTAAAACAAGCCATTTAATTTGCCCACTCTTCTGTCAGCAATTTTCACTGGACCTAGATAGACAGTTCTTCTGCTGGTCTTGCCTGTGTTCCCACATGCAGCTACAGTTATCTGACAATTGACTGGGCTCAGTGCTTCACTCATATAATTGGCAGCTTAGGCTGGGAGGAGGTCAATGGGGCCTCTGCTTGAAATGTGTGACTTTGTTCCATATGGGTTTTCATGCTTCAATAGGCTACACTGGACTTTTGCATAATACTCTTAGGGCTGCATTCAAGGAAGATAAAATCAGAAGCTAGATTCCACTTGAGCCCATGTTTATTCTGCCATAAATTAACAGTCAAGGCTCATCAGAAGACCAGTCCAGACTTAGAGGGTGGTGTAGTGGGTTGAATGACTTCCTCCCCAAATATATGTCTAGTCCTAGTAACCGGACTCTGTGAATGTGACATTATTTGGAAAAAGGGTCTTTGCAGATGTAATTAAATTAAAGGATCTTGTGATGAGACCATCCTGGATATCCCCAGGCAAACCCTGAAACCAATGATAAGGGTTCTTAATAAAGGACCGAATAAGAGAAGGCACAGACAGAGAAGAGGAGAGTCCATGTGAGGATGGAGGCAAAGCTTGGAGTGAAGCAGCCACAAAGGAATGCCGATAGCCACCAGAAGATGGAAGACACAAGAAAAGATTCTTCTCTAGAGTCTTCAGAAGGACTATGACCCTACTGACACCTTAATTTCAGATTCCGGCAGTCAGAACCATAAGATAATAAATCTTGGTTGTTTTAAGTCTCCAAATTTATGGTAATTTGCTACCATGGCCAGAAGATATAGCCTGCACTTCCTGATGGGAGGTATAAGAAACAAAGTCTCTTTGCAAAGGAGTAGACATGGGAATGGGTGAAACTATTGCAGACTTATTTGAAAACAATTTATCACATGTAGGAAATCAATGCTCTTGCAGCAACATTTGAAACTCATTTTCATTAAAAATGAAAAGTTGAATGAAACTAAGAATTTTATTCAATTAAAATGAGGGATGCCTTGCCTAGAAATAATACATTTAAAAGTGCAAGTCAACATGCAAATTTTTAAAGGCTCAAATTTTCTTATTTATCAGTTTCATTATCTTCTAGGAAGGGCTTTTGTAAGAGGAGAATATTTGGTTAATTTTTTAAAATTTTTATAGATGAATTAGTTTTGCATTAAAAAGCAGCATAACTGAAAAAGATGACTTTACTTTGAAAAGCTAATGATGCATTTAAATGGTATACTTGAGCTATAGATTGATAGTTTCTTAACTCATAGTAGCTATTACATTTATATTTTGCTTATATTTATAATAATAGTCTCTACAGAACAATTAACTTACAAATTGCTCTATGGAAAAAGAGATGTAGAAGATATTTTAATAAGGTATGTGAATTTCTTTATCAAGCAAAACTGACCATTAAAAAAATAATAATAAATGCTGGAACCATGCCCAGATGGAGCTAAATCTATGGGGAGCCAAAGAATGTGAGTGGCATCTCTAAATAAAATTTTTGTAAACCCAGATTATTACCTGCATTAATCACCAATGATGTCTCAAATGTATTATCCCTTAATTATCACAAGGTGGTCAATATAATGATAAAATTGGAAGTTTTGTGCAAAGAAAACCCAGTGGTTTTAACACTCATGTTTGAAACAAATGTATAATAAATAAGAAAGAATATTTGCAAAGGCACCTTGCTACACCTATCAGCACATAGAAGGTGTTGACAGTTTTTGAACCTAGGGTTTAATTCTTGTTGCTGATTTTGCTTCTTCCTTAAGAAGAAGAAAAAAATAAGAAGACACAAAGGACTTTAAGGTTTAATTAATTAAATGAATTCAGTCTTCTCCTTAATAAGCAACACCCCACCAAGTTGGGTATCTTTGTGGACATGTTTCTAAGGTTTAATAATCTTAAAGAGCAACTTCAAGACAAAAACTATAAATTTGTTTATGGTTTAAAGCAAAACTGAAAAAAAATAATAAGTCAACAAAACTACAAAAACAATAAAGTGTGGGAACTGAATGAGGAGAAATTATTATGGGGATTGTAGTCTGATTGGAACTCAATTCATTTATATGCAGTTTAAATTACAGCTTCAATGGGAAGGTAAAGAATAACATTGCCAATTATTTTTCTTCACTAAAAAAAGTTTGGCGATTATTGCCCTGAAGCACTAGGAAAGATTGACCAGTGGATCAAAAACTTGTTCAGTTCACCACAGAGCAAAAAACTTCACGTTTCCCTCCCCACTCTCCCACCACCCCCCAAAATAAAATTTCCACTAATGTCTTGTTTATTGGTTTCTTAGGTAAAATAACTTAGTTATTACCTGTTCATAGTGATTGAAAAAAATAACTTATTACTTACACTTATGTATTAATGTAAGGCTAAGTTATCAAAATACTATGAAAATATAGCAATGAAAAAACTTGCTAGAATGATGTCACCTATTATAATCTCAGCCCATTTCTTTTAGTTGATACATTCAGTGTCAGAGCTGTTCCTCCTTTTACTGTTAAATAGGAAATTCACTCATATGATGTTTGTTGATAACTTAAAATATTGTATATTAAAACAAATATCATGGATTTTTCATGAATAACTTCAAACAGAACCATCCAGCTTGCAATATTCATGCAAGATGTTATGCCTCTAGATTCCCAATGCTTGAGTTCACTTACCCCTCAGCTATTAGGTTTGAGAAGTTTAAGGCACACTGTTCCAATACATGTTTGTTGACACAGCTATGTTTTGTTTTTGTCAAACTGTTTTGGGGGCACTTTTCTGGCCTCATCTATTTTATAGACAGTTAACAATCTACACTGAAGTTCTTTGGGATGTTGTATTTATATCAGCTCCACACACTTGGGGAGAGAAAAGAGTATCATTAATGGACATGATGTTGGTAGGAGCTGCATTATTTCTGAAAATCTCTCTAACTTCTTTGTTTTAAATGTTCGTCTTGACAACTTACTCATGTACTTACTCAATGCATCCACTATATATATTTGCAGTGAAGTTAAAAAACTCCCTATCTGGGAGTATCAAAGGCTTTATATATGTATAAATGAAAAATATTTCATCCACTTATTTCTTCATCCATACACACACACACACTTACCTTTGGATAACATTTGCAGATCAACATTAGTTTACAGTTAAAGCTGATGTTGTTACGAGAAGTTCACTGATGACACTATGAAATCCAATCTTTCTCCAGATTTCATGTGAGAATTTCTATTACTAGAAGACCTTTTTACCTTCTTTAAAACTCTTTGAATTTGAGGTTTAACTTTTATCAGTTAATATAATGGCCTTTCTAAGATTTCATTAACTCCCAGAAGGACACTGTCATATTTTTTACACAGTTCATATCTTTACCTAGATTATAAGTATATTTAATGTCTTTATATGTTCAAAGTATATTTAGTGTCTTTACATGTTCAAAAGACTCATGTTAAAATAAACACTAACTTAGTCCTTCGTGTACTAAATTCTAAAGTCCTTCGTGTATTAAATTCCCTATATGTAGATTGGAAGGATTTTATCTGCTGCATTTTGATACATAAAGCAACAATATGCACCATATATCAGTTTAGTCTTTGGCATTTTCCATTTAGTATTTCTAGAAATGTTGCAATTTTATAATATAAAAAGGCAAGACTCAGTTGGAAATGTCAAAACTATTTTTATTGAAGAGATGATCAATTCCTGGTGGCATTGTTACAAACTGCCAAAAGGTTTGTTTTTTATTCAACATATAATAGGTTCAACATATAATAGGTGACTTTCCAAATAATACATTACCCTGAAGAATAACACCTAATCAGAGATATGCCGATCCCAGCTGCTGTCTTCTAAAAGTATACCAAAAAGAACAGAAAAATTGTTATTTATAGTCAAATTTCAATTTTTTAGAATTGTTCTCTTGTCGACATATTACTTCTGTTGTTTGCTTCACATTCTTCTAGATTAAATATTTCTAGCTTTTTCAAGTTCTGTACTCTTTTGAAGAAACTGAAGGTAAACAATAGAAAATTCAAGTCATCTAACATGGTTTTGGCATATCCATACATGCGTATCTGTGGTGAACATGGCATTTAAGGTAAGTGGATAAAATAAACTTGGTTACTTGTTTGTTTTCCATAGTTTCTGTACTGGCTGTACAAATAACTAGGATTTATCTGTTTTTAGATAACTGACATTATACAATGAAGGATCCCTTGATTCTTATCCGTGTAAGATCCATATTAATGGTATATTTTTTTTCATGTTTCAATATTGGACAAGCACCAATGCATCTCCTTGCAAGAGATATTGTTATAGTTTTGTAAAAATAAATCATGTTAGTAAAACTGAAAGGAATTTTGGCACTTTGACATGATGTATTCATTGTGTGAGCTTTCAGTATTTCCTTGATAAATGTAAAGGCTTATTAAGTGAGCTGCTGTAGGATAAAAGAGTCACAAAGTTTGTTTCATTTATACTTTTAAATTCAAATCTCCCTCAGACAATTTGTGTTTGCTCAGTCGTTTAATAACATTTATTTTGTTCCTACCACAGGCCAAGCTCTCTTTGAAGGACTAGGGATCCACAGTAAACCAAACCAAAATCACTATTCTAATGGATTTTACACTTATGTGTGTTGAGGCAAGGGAGTATTAAATAGAAAAATTAGATATGTGAACAACTTGATAATGCTTCAGTTGTTGATATAAAATAAGTCATGGTAAGGGAGATAGTGGTACCTGGGTGAGTATTGCTAATTGATAGGAGATGTAAGGAAAGGGAGGCCTCTCTGATAAGTAGAGATTTCAAGTAAGAAAATGAGCCCTGAAGATAATCCTGTCAAAAAGCATACCGGGCACAGCTGGTACAGTAATGGTACAGTAAGGGAAAGAAATAGAACTTGTTTACCATTGTCGAGGAATAATAAGAGGACAGTATGCCTAGGGTGCTTTACATTTTTATCACCAATGTTAGGATTTAACAATAATCTTTTCACTTATGAACATTTTAAAAATTACCAAGAGTTTGCATATAGTACATTGTTGATTGACACTATATGCCTAAAGTATGATTGATAATTATTATCCCAACATTATAAAGGAGGAAAACGAATTCCAAAGATTTTAAAGGCCTTACCTCCATTCTCACAATGCTGAATGATGAAGCTGGAAATATAATTCAAACCTGATTCCTGGCCCATTTTACTCCCCATTATTTTATATTTTGTATCAAAGTTAGACTAGACTGGGCCTTGATTACTCTCTGAAATACTCAGTCCAAGACTTGAGAATCTAGAAACAAAACCTTTATTTGAAAGTACATGTCTTGAGAAACTATAATGCCCATCCGTTGAAAGCTTTACATTTTAGAGAGGAAACAAGGTCAAGATATATATATATATATATATATATATATATATATGTATATATATATATATATATGTATATATATATATATATATATGTATATATATATATGTATATATATATATATATATATGTATATATATATATAACTGAAGCTTATAAGGCACTTGAATTTAAAATAGTTTTTCTCTAAAGAGGTAGCATATTCATTGATCTTATATAAAAAATGTTATCAACTGTAATTCAATAGTTAATTGACATGAAATTTTAAAATTATTTGAGCCCAAATGCCCAGGATATATCAGAGTGTCTATTTAACACCCTCTGAACATAACATATGCCATCCTCCTATCAATATTTTATTCTTTTTATACCATCTACCTGGAATACATTTACATTCTCTCTATTTTGGAAAGTTTTATCTGTTGTTTGAGATATCATTAATGGTACCATTCTGCTAATCATATAAGTCTCATGTAGCTCAGAATGCACTTAATGCTTGTGTTTACTACTCATTTTGCCACTAAGATATGCTCTTTTTTATTGTCACTTAATGTTTAAATGTTTCTGTCTTAACACAAATGAAAAATTTATGGATTCTTTGCATTTCCAGCCTCTTTATTTTATACATACACACAGTCATATACATATGTATGCATATATACAGTTGTATATATGATAATCTCTTAGCAAAAATGGATGGTGTTGATGATTATGATTAAAAAAGAATGATTTCAACTAGAATAGATGATTATACAAAACTGAAGGATCTTGTAGAATCTTATAATTTTAGTGTCCATTTTAACTTAAACTTACAAGTTTAATGTCCTCTTCAAATAAAGTGCTTACTA
The DNA here is from genome assembly GCF_949752795.1 of Hyperoodon ampullatus. Taxonomy (NCBI): domain Eukaryota; kingdom Metazoa; phylum Chordata; class Mammalia; order Artiodactyla; family Ziphiidae; genus Hyperoodon; species Hyperoodon ampullatus. The sequence continues at coordinate 75,667,763 of NC_136914.1, read as the reverse complement.
ATCTCTCTTTGGAAATACGGGAGGGAGTGAGGGGGAGAAAATTAAAATTATAATGCCTGCTATACAAATACTTTCATTTTTCTCAAATTTATTTTCAGGTACTAAAGTAACACATAAATACATTATTCTTTAAAAATTCAAGTATTAGGGGCTTCCCTGGTGGCACAGTGGTTGAGAGTCTGCCTGCCGATGCAGGGGACGTGGGTTTGTGCCCTGGTCCAGGAAGATCCCACATTCTGCGGATCGGCTGGGCCCGTGAGCCATGGCCGCTGAGCCTGTGTGTCCAGAGCCTGTGCTCCGCAATGGGAGAGGCCACAACAGTGAGAGGCCCGCATACCGCAAAAAAAAAAAACAAAAAAAAAAAAACTAGGAAACAGAATCCAGCAGCACATTAAAATGATCATACACCATCATCAAGTTGGGTTTATCCCAGGAATACAAGAATTTCTCAATATATGCAAATCAATGTGATACACCATACTAATGAATTGAAGGATAAAAACCATATGATAATCTCAAAAGATGCAGACAAAGCTTTTGACAAAATTGAACACCCATTTATGATAAAAAAAACTTTCCTGAAAGTAGACATAGGGAAACTACCTCAGCATAATAAAGGCCATATATGACAAACCCACAGCCAACATCATTCTAAATTGCGAAACGCTGAAAACATTTCCTCTAAGATCAGGAACAAGAACTAACACATCCTTGTAAAGCAATTATACTTTAATAAAAATGTTAAAAAAAAAAAAAGCTCAGGAACAAGATGGTGTTGCCCACTCTCACCACTCTTATTCCACATAGTTTTGGAAGTTTTAGCCAGAGTAATCAGAGAAGAAAAAGAAATAAAAGGAATCCTATATCAGAAAAGAAGTAAACCTGTCACTTTTTGCAGATGACATGATACTATACATAGAGAATCCTAAAGATGCTACCAGAAAACTACTAGAGCTAATCAACAAATTAGGTAATGTAGCAGGGTACAAAATGAATGCACAGAATTCTCTTGCATTCCTATACACTAATGATAAAAAATCTGAAAGAGAATTTAAGAAACACTCCATTTGCCATTGCAGCAAAATGAATAAAATACCTCGGAATAAACCTACCTAAGGATACAAAAGACCTTTATGCAGAAAACTATAAGACACTGAGGAAAGAAATTAAAGATGATACAAACAGATGGAGAATTATACCATGTTCTTGGATTGGAAGAATCAACATTGTGAAAATGACTGTATTACCCAAAGGAATCTACAGATTCAATACAATCCCTATCAAAGTACCACTGGCATTTTTCACAGAGCTAGAACAAAAAATTGCAGTTTGTATGGAAACACCAAAGACCCCAAATACCCAAAGCAATCTTGAGAAGGAACAACAGAGCTGGAGGAATCAGGCTTCTGACTTCAGACTATACTACAAAGCTACAATCATCAAGTTAGTATGGCACTGGCACAAAAACAAAACTATAGATCAATGGAACAGGATAGAGAGCCCAGAGATAAACCAAGCATGTATGGTCACCTAATCTATGACAAATGAGGCAAGAACATACAATGGAGAAAAGACAGCCTCTTCAATAAGTGTGCTGGGAAAACTGAACAGTTACATGTAAAAGAATGAAATTAGAACGCTCCTTAACTCCATATACAAACTAAACTGAAAATGGATTTTAGACCTAAATATAAGGCCAGATGCTTTAAAACTCTTAGAGAAAAACACAGGCAGAACACTCTATGACATAAATCATAGAAAGATCCATTTTGACCCATATCCTAAAGAAATGGAAATAAAAACAAAAATAAACCAATGGGACCTAATGAAACTTAAAAGCTTTTGCAGAGTAAAGGAAACCATAAACAAGACGAAAAGACAACCTTCAGTATGGGAGAAAATATTTGCAAATGAAACAACTGACAAAGGATTAATCTCCAAAATATACAAGTAGCTCATGCAGCTCAATGTTAAAAGAAAAAAAGCACCTCAATCCAAAAATGGGCAGAAGACCTAAATAGACATTTCTCCCAAGAAGATATACAGATTGCCAACAAATACATGAAAGGATGCTCAACATCACTAATGGTTAGGGAAATGCAAATCAAAACTACAATGAGGTATCATCAGACACCGGTCAGATTGGCCATCATCAAAAAATCTACAAACAATAACTGCTGGAGAGGGTTTGAAGAAAAGGGAACCCTCTTGCTCTGTTGGTGGGAATGTAAATTGATACAGCCACTATGGAGAACAGTATGGAGGTTCCTTAAAATCTAAAAATAGAACTACCCTATGACCCACAATCCCACTACTGGACATATACCCTGAGAAAAGCATAATTCAAAAAGAGTCATGTACCACAATGTTCATTGCAGCACTATTTACAATAGCCAGGACATGGAAGCAACTTAACTGTCCATTGACAGATGAATAGATAAAGAAGATGTGTCACATATATACAATAGAATATTACTCAGCCATAAAAAGTGACAAAATTGAGTTATTTGTAGTGAGGTGGATGGACCTAGAGTGTGTCGTACAGAGTGAAGTAACTCGGAAATGGAAAAACAAATACCGTATGCTAACACATATATATGGAAACCAAAATAGAATACTGGTTCTGATGAACCTAGGGGCAGGACAGGAATAAAGACACAGATGTAGAGAATGGACTTGAGGTCACAGGGAGGGGGAAGGGTAAGCTGGGACAAAGTGTGAGAGTAGCATTGACATATATACACTACCAAATGTAAAATCGATAGCTAGTGGGAAGCAGCTGCATTGCACAGGGAGGTCAGCTTGGTGCTTTGTGACCACCTAGAGGGGTGGGATAGATAGGGTTGGAGGGAGGCATAAGAGGGTGGAGATATATGGATATATGTATGCATATAGCTGATGCATTTGTTGTATAATGGAAACTAACACAACATGTAAAGCAATTATACTCCAATAAAGACTTTTTTAAAAAAGATCAATTTGAAAAGCAAAAAAAAAAACAATTCAAGTATTAGAAATAAATCTGTTCTCCTTTGTCTCCCAATTGCAATCCCACACATCTCATTCCTCTATTACCGGCCCTGCTCCATATTCATTAGTTGAGTATTCTTACTGAGATCTTTCTACATTTATTCACATACCTGTGCATCCACAGATGAATTCTTACTATTTTGGTTTGGAACAGATTAGATTCATAGATTATAGATAGATTGATAGATGTAAAATATATATATATATATATATATATAATGTTTATATAATATGAATAAAATCACATATATTTTTATGCAACTTCTTATTTTTACACACTATTTCTTGGAAATATTTAATGATTTTACATCCTGATGTACAGCATTCTTTTTAAATGCTGCACAGTATTCCACAGTAAGGAATATTACAGTGAGTGTATTGAGTTATTCTCTTAAAGAAGAAATTTAGGACGTTTCAAGGACTTCCTTTATGTAAGAATCAGAGAATTATTCTCCTTGAAACTCTCTGCAAGAATGCCTTATTTTTGAGCTTAACATTAACAGTTCCTTTACCAGCTGGAACCTTATTTTACCTAATTATGTCTCAAGGGTTTAATAATCTGGCACACCGAGGGAATAAGTTTCATATTTATTCCAAAACAATTTTTAAAAGAAAGGAAATTTACATTATATATTCAATGGAAATTATCTCTTTTTTTTTTCCTTTTTTCTTAAATTTATTTATTTATTTTTGTTTGTTTGTTTCTTTTTTTTTCTTTTTTTATTAGTTTCTGCTTTATAACAAAGTGAATCAGTCATACATATATATCTGTTCCCACATCCCCTCCCTCATGCATCTCCCTCCCTCCCACCCTCCCCATCCCACCCCTCCAGGCGGTCACAAAGCACCGAGCTGATCTCCCTGTGCTCTGCGGCTGCTTCCCACTATCTATCTACCTTACGTTTGGTAGTGTATATATGTCCATGCCTCTCTTTCCCTTTGTCACAGCTTACCCTTCCCCTTCCCCATATCCTCAAGTCCATTCTCAAGTAGGTCTGTGTCTTTATTCCCGTTTTACCCCTAGGTTCTTCATGACATTTTTTTTTTTAAATTCCATATATATGTGTTAGCATACGGTATTTGTCTTTCTCTTTCTGACTTACTTCACTCTGTATGACAGACTCTAGGTCTATCCACCTCATTACAAATAGCTCAGTTTCGTTTCTTTTTATGGCTGAGTAATATTCCATTGTATATATGTGCCACATCTTCTTTATCCATTCATCCGATGATGGACACTTAGGTTGTTTCCAGCTCCGGGCTATTGTGAATAGAGCTGCAATGAACATTTTGGTACATGTCTCTTTTTGAATTATGGTTTTCTCAGGGTATATGCCTAGTAGTGGGATTGCTGGGTCATATGTTAGTTCTATTTGTAGTTTTTTAAGGAACCTCCATACTGTTCTCCATAGTGGCTGTACCAATTCACATTCCCACCAGCAGTGCAAGAGTGTTCCCTTTTCTCCACACCCTCTCCAGCATTTATTGTTTCTAGATTTCTTGATGATGGCCATTCTGACTGGTGTGAGATGATATCTCATTGTAGTTTTCATTTGCATTTCTCTAATGATTAATGATGTTGAGCATTCTTTCATGTGTTTGTTGGCAGTCTGTATATCTTCTTTGGAGAAATACCTATTTAAGTCTTCTGCCCATTTTTGTATTGGGTTGTTTGTTTTTTTGCTATTGAGCTGCATGAGCTGTTTATAAATTTTGGAGATTAATCCTTTGTCAGTTGCTTCATTTGCAAATATTTTCTCCCATTCTGAGGGTTGTCTTTTGGTCTTGTTTATGGTTTCCTTTGCTGTGCAAAAGCTTTGAAGTTTCATTAGGTCCCATTTGTTTATCTTTGTTTTTAGTTCCATTTCTCTAGGAGGTGGGTCCAAAAGGATCTTGCTGTGATTTATGTCATAGAGTGTTCTACCTATGTTTTCCTCTAAGAGTTTGATAGTTTCTGGCCTTACATTTAGGTCTTTAATCCATTTTGAGCTTATTTTTGTGTATGGTGTTAGGGAATGATCTAATCTCATACTTTTACATGTCCCTGACCAGTTTTCCCAGCACCACTTATTGAAGAGGCTGTCCTTTCTCCACTGTACATTCCTGCCTCCTTTATCAAAGATAAGTTGGCCATATGTGCGTGGGTTTATCTCTGGGCTTTCTATCCTGATCCACTGATCTATCTTTCTGTTTTTATGCCAGTACCACACTGTCTTAATTACTGTAGCTTTGTAGTATAGACTGAAGTCAGGCAGGCTGATTCCTCCAACTCCGTTTTTCGTTCTCAAGATTGCTTTGGCTATTCGGGGTCTTTTGTTTTTCCAAACAAATTTTGAAATTTTTTGTTCTACTTCTGTGAAAAATGCCAGTGGTAGTTTGATAGGGATTGCATTGAATCTGTAGATTGCTTTGGGTAGTAGAGTCATTTTCACAATATTGATTCTTCCAATCCAGGAGCATGGTATATCTCTCCATCTATTTATATCATCTTTAATTTCTTTCATCAGTGTCTTATAATTTTCTGCATACAGGTCTTTTGTCTCCTTAGGTAGGTTTATTCCTAGATATTTTATTCTTTTTGTTGCAATGGTAAATGGGAGTGTTTTCTTGATTTCATTTTCAGATTTTTCATCATTAGTGTACAGGAATGCCAGAGATTTCTGTGCATGAATTTTGTATCCTGCTACTTTACCAAATTCATTGATTAGCTCTAGTAGTTTTTCGGTAGCATCTTTAGGATTCTCTATGTATAGTATCATGTCATCTGCAAACAGTGACAGCTTTACTTCTTCTTTTCCAATTTGGATTCCTTTTATTTCCTTTTCTTCTCTGATTGCTGTGGCTAAAACTTCCAACACTAGGTTGAATAAGAGTGGTGAGAGTGGGCAGCCTTGTCTTGTTCCTGATCTTAGTGGAAATGGTTTCAGTTTTTCACCATTGAGGACAATGTTGGCTGTGGGTTTGTCATATATGGCCTTTATTATGTTGAGGAAAGTTCCCTCTATGCCTACTTTCTGCAGGGTTTTTATCATAAATGGGTGTTGAATTTTGTCGAAAGCTTTCTCTGCATCTATTGAGATGATCATATGGTTTTTCTCCTTCAACTTGTTAATATGGTGTATCACATTGATTGATTTGCGTATATTGAAGAATCCTTGCATTCCTGGAATAAACCCCACTTGATCATGGTGTATGATCCTTTTAATGTGCTGTTGGATTCTGTTTGCTAGTATTTTGTTGAGGATTTTTGCATCTATGGTCATCAGTGATATTGGCCTGTAGTTTTCTTTCTTTGTGACATCCTTGCCTGGTTTTGGTATCAAGGTGATGGTGGCCTCGTAGAATGAGTTTGGGAGTGTTCCTTCCTCTGATATTGTTTGGAAGAGTTTGAGAAGGATGGGTGTTAGCTCTTCTCTAAATGTTTGATAGAATTCACCTGTGAAGCCATCTGGTCCTGGGCTTTTGTTTGATGGAAGATTTTTAATCACAGTTTCAATTTCAGTGCTTGTGATTGGTCTATTCATATTTTCTATTTCTTCCTGAGTCAGTCTTGGTAGGTTGTGCATTTCTAAGAATTTGTCCATTTCTTCCAGGTTGTCCATTTTATTGGCATAGAGTTGCTTATAGTAATCTCTCATGATCTTTTGTATTTCTGCAGTGTCAGTTGTTACTTCTCCTTTTTCATTTCTAATTCTACTGATTTGAGTCTTCTCCCTTCTTTTCTTGATGAGTCTGGCTAATGGTTTGTCAATTTTGTTTATCTTCTCAAAGAACCAGCTTTTAGTTTGGTTGATCTTTGCTATCGTTTCCTTCATTTCTTTTTCATTTATTTCTGATCTGATCTTTATGATTTCTTTCCTTCTGCTAACTTTGGGGTTTTTTTGTTCTTCTTTCTCTAATTGCTTTAGGTGCAGGGTCAGGTTGTTTACTCGAAATGTTTCCTGTTTCTTAAGGTGGGATTGTATTGCTATAAACTTCCCCCTTAGAACTGCTTTTGCTGCGTCCCATAGGTTTTGGGTCGTCGTGTCTCCATTGTCATTTGTTTCTAAGTATTTCTTAATTTCCTCTTTGATTTCTTCAGTGATCACTTCATTATTGAGTAGTGTATTGTTTAGCCTCCATGTGTTTGTATTTTTTACAGATCTTTTCCTGTAATTGATGTCTAGTCTCATAGCATTGTGGTCGGAAAAGATACTTGATACAATTTCAATTTTCTTAAATTTACCAAGGCTTGATTTGTGACCCAAGATATGATCTATCCTGGAGAATGTTCCATGAGCACTTGAGAAAAATGTGTATTCTCTTGTTTTTGGGTGGAATGTCCTATAAATATCAATTAAGTCCATCTTGTTTAATGTATCATTTAAAGCTTGTGTTTCCTTATTTATTTTCATTTTGGATGATCTGTCCATTGGTGAAAGTGGGGTGTTATAGTCCCCTACTATGATTGTGTTACTGTCGATTTCCCCTTTTATGGCTGTTAGTATTTGCCTTATGTATTGAGGTGCTCCTATGTTGGGTGCATAAATATTTACAATTGTTATATCTTCTTCTTGGATCGATCCCTTTATCGTTATGTAGTGTCCTTCTTTGTCTCTTCTAATAGTCTTTATTTTACAGTCTATTTTGTCTGATATAAGAATTGCTACTCCAGCTTTCTTTTGATTTCCATTTGCATGGAATATCTTTTTCCATCCCCTTACTTTCAATCTGTATGTGTCTCTAGGTCTGAAGTGGGTCTCTTGTAGACAGCATATATATGGGTCTTGTTTTTGTATCCATTCAGCCACTCTGTGTCTTTTGGTGGGAGCATTTAGTCCATTTACATTTAAGGTAATTATTGATATGTATGTTCCTATTCCCATTTCCTTAATGGCTTTGGGTTCGTTATTGTAGGTATAGTCCTTCTGTTGTGTTTCTTGCCTAGAGAAGTTCCTTTAGCATTTGTTGTAAAGCTGGTTTGGTGGTGCTGAACTCTCTCAGCTTTTGCTTGTCTGTAAACGTTTTAATTTCTCCATCAAATCTGAATGAGATCCTTGCTGGGTAGAGTAATCTTGGTTGCAGGTTTCTCTCCTTCATCACTTTAATTATGTCCTGCCACTCCCTTCTGGCTTGTAGAGTTTCTGCTGAGAGATCAGCTGTTAACCTGATGGGGATTCCCTTGTGTGTTATTTGTTGTTTTTCCCTTGCTGCTTTTAATATGATTTCTTTGTGTTTAATTTTTGACAGTTTGATTAATATGTGTCTTGGCATATTTCTCCTTGGATTTATTCTGTATGGGACTCTCTGTGCCTCCTGGAATTGAGTAACTATTTCCTTTCCCATATTAGGGAAGTTTTCAACTATAATCTCTTCAAATATTTTCTCAGTCCCTTTCTTTTTCTCTTCTTCTTCTGGAACCCCTATAATTCGAATGTTGGTGCGTTTAATGTTGTCCCAGAGGTCTCTGAGACTGTCCTCTGTTCTTTTCATTCTTTTTTCTTTATTTTGCTCTGCATCAGTTATTTCCACTATTTTATCTTCCACCTCACTTATCCGTTCTTCTGCCTCAGTTATTCTGCTATTGATCCCATCTAGAGTATTTTTCATTTCATTTATTGTGTTTTTAATCGATGCTTGATTCATCTTTAGTTCTTCTAGGTCCTTGTTAACTGTTTCTTGCATATTGTCTATTCTATTTCCAAGATTTTGGATCTGGGAAATAGAATCTTGGATCAGCTTTACTATCATTATTCTGAATTCTTTTTCAGGTAGACTGCCTATTACCTCTTCATTTGTTAAGTCTGGTAGGTTTTTATCTTGCTCCTTCACCTGCTGTGTGTTTTTCTGCTTTCTCATTTTGCTTATGTTACTGTGTTTGGGGTCTCCTTTTTGCAGGCTGCAGATTCGTAGTTCCCGTTGTTTTTGGTGTCTGTCCCCCGTGGCTAAGGTTGTTTCAGTAGGTTGTGTAGGCTTCCTGGTGGGGGGGACTAATGCCTGTGTTCTGGTGGTTGAAGCTCGATCTTGTCTTTCTGGTGGACAGGTCCACGTCTGGTGGTGTGTTTTGGGGTGCCTGTGGCCTTATTATGTTTTTAGGTATCCTCTCTGCTAATGGGTGGGGTTGTGTTCCTGCCTTGCTAGTTGCTTGGCATAGGGTGACCAGCACTGTAGCTTGCTGGTCGTTGACTGAAGCTGGGTGCTGGTGTTGAGATGGAGATCCCTGGGAGATTTTCGCTGCTTGATATTATGTGGAGCTGGGAGGTCTCTTGTGGACCCGTGTCCTGAAGTTGGCTCTCCCACTTCAGAGGCACAGCACTAACTCCTGGCTGCAGCACCAAGAGCCTTTCATCCACCCGGCTCAGAATAACAGTGAGAAAAAGTAGAAAGAAATAATTAGTAGAAGAAAGAAAGAGAGATTGAAAGAAAGGAAGAAGGGAAGTAAGGAAGGAAGGACGGAAGGAAGAAAGAAAGGAGGGAGGGAGGAAGGATGGAAAGAAAGGAAAGAAAGGAGGGAGGGAGGGAGGAATGAAAGCAAAAGGAAGAGTGAATCGAAGAAGAGAGGGAGGGAGGGAGGAAGGAAAGAAAGAAAGAAAGACAGGAGGGAGGGAGGGAGGGAGGAAGGAAAGAAAAAGAAAGTGGAAAGAAGAAGGGTGGGAGGGAGGGAGGGATGGAGGAAAGAAAAAGAAAGAAGGAAAGGAGGAGTGGAGGGAGGGAGGGAGGAAGGGAAGGGAGGAAAAAAAGAAAGAGCAGGTAAAGTAAAATAGAATAAAGTATGAAATATAGTAGCGTTATTAAAATTAAAAAGTAATTATTGAAAAAAAACACGGACCGAAAGAACCCTGGGACATATGGTGGAAGCAAAGCTATACAGAGAGAATCTTACACAGAAGATTACACATACACATTCACAAAAAGAGAGCAGGGGGAAAAATCAAAAATCTTGCTCTCCAAGTCCACCTCCTCGATTTGGGATAATTCGTTGTAAAAAGAGGAAAAGGGCGAAAAGTCTGAAATCTTGCTAAGTCCACCTCCTTAATTTGAGATAATTCGTTGTAAAAAGAGGGAAAAAAAGTGGGGGAAAGTCTTAAATCTTGTCCTCAAAGTCCACTTCCTCAATTTGGGATGATTCGCTGTCCATTCATGCACTCCACAGACGCAGGGCACATCAAATGGACCGTGGAGCTTCAATCCGCTGCCTTGGAGGCTGCACAGAGAGATTTCCCTGTCTCTGCTCTCACAGCTCCCGGGTCTCAGCCTTGGACCTGGCCCCGCCTCTGCGCGTAGGTTGCCGGAGGGCGTCCGTTCTTCGCTCAGACAGGACGGGTTTAAAGGAGCCGCTGATTCGGGGGCTCTGGCTCACTCAGGCAGAGGGGAGGGAGGGGAATGCCCTCTCCTCGCGCAGCAGGCAACAAAAGGGAAAAAAGTCTCTTGCCTCTCCGGTAGCTCCAGACCCTTTCCCCGGACTCCCTCCGGGCCAGCACTAACCCCTTCAGGCTCTCTTCCTGCCGCCAGCCCCAGTCCTCTCCCTGCGCTCCGACTGAAAGCCGATACCCGAGCCTCAGCTCCCAGCCCCGCCCGCCCCGGCGGCCCAGCAGACAAGTCTCTCGGGCTGGTGTGTGCCTGAGGGCACCGATCCTCTGTGCCAAAATCTCTCCGCTTTGCCCTCCGCACCCCTGTTGCTGTGCTCTCCTCCGCTACTCCGAAGCTTTCCCCCTCCGCCACCTGCAGTCTCCGCCCTCGAAGGGGCTTGTAGTGTGTAGAAACCTTCCCTCCTTCACGGCTCCCTCCCACTGGTGCAGGTCCCGTCCATATCCTATTGTCTCTGTTTATTCTTTTTTTCTTTTGACCTACCCAGGTATGTGGGGAGTTTCTTGCCTTTTGGGGGGTCTGAGGTCTTCTGTCAGCGTTCAGTAGGTGTTCTGTTGGAGTTGTTCAACGTGTACATGAATTTCTGATGTATCTGTGGGGAGGAAGGTGATCTCCGCGTCTTACTCTTCTGCCATCTTCCTCCGGCTCCTGGAAATTATCTCTTAAACCAAGTTTTGTTTCTGCTTTTCTTTTGTTTTGTTTTTGTTTTTGTTCTTTTGGAATTGGGAATGAATAAAGTAATAAATAACATAACCTAAACCAAGATGTTTACTAACAAAAGGAAAATTTCTAATAGCATATGTAGGGTCAAGGTGATAATTTAAAACACAATGAACTCAAAAAATGTGAAAAAAATTAGCAATCACACAGTCATGCCCTCTAATAATCAGTGAATCACAGAGAAATAATAACTCACTTTTTAATGAGGATCTTCCATAGATTTAAGTAACTCATCACATGGGAATTAAATACAGACTCAGATATTCAGATAGACAAAAATATTTTGGTTTTAAGTGTGAATTCAGAAGACACATAACCAAGGAGAAAAACTATGTTTAATATTGCCCAAGATACTTTTCAGGAAGTAGCTCTGAATCTGCTTTGCAGGGCCAGTTTTTTATAATTTAGAATAGTGAATGATGAATCTAAGACCATGGTTATCTCCTGCTGAAGTCATGGTACTGAACCAGACAGCACCGCACATAAAACATGAAATGAAGAAGAAACCAATCGATAAAGCAAAGCATTCACTGAACTTTGTATTTCAAAAGACAGATGAGGGCTTCCCTGGTGGCGCAGCGGTTGAGAGTCCACCTGCATATGCAGGGGACACGGGTTCGTGCCCCAGTCCGGGAAGATCCAACATTCCGCAGAGCAGCTAGGCCCATGAGCCATGGCCGCTGAGCCTGCGCATCCGGAGCCTGTTGCTCCACAACAGTGAGAGGCCGGTGTACCGCAAAAAAAAAAAAAAAAAAAGACAGATGAAATCTGAACGACACAAGTCCTATCCTGAGAAAATAGCACAGAAGCCTAGAATGGGGAGTGGAATTTGGCTAAGTTAAAATATAGCAGAGTAATCTTAAGAATTTCTAATTTTTAGCTGAATTTTTGTCTCCAGATTTACAGATTTTGGCTCCAGTGGTTTACAAACATAGAATCTTTCAACCAATTGAATAAAATAAAATATAAAGGATGAAATCAATTTTAAATGAAAGTAAAAGAGAGACAAAGTGAGAGCAAGAGAGGCAGAAAGAGATTATTTAGGGGACCCAAAAACAAAGCCCTGGAGAAATTATAGACCAAATAACTTATACTCCTTCAGTATGGTGGGCAACCTATAACTTGAGAAGATTTTAAATCACAAGGGCATCTCAAATAAGCCTACCTTGTGTATAAGTTGTGCAAAATGAACACTATTTGACACACATTGTGAAAAATAACCATTAGTTATCTCAGTTAATCCTGTAACAGTACCACAACACATGATATGGAGTCCAAGCTTGTAGTGCCTGCCACAGATCAGGCCAACAAATCAAGAGATGAGTTGTTGGGGCAAGGACTATTGGCTATATTCAGAAAGTCAGCAGACCCAGAAGATGGTGGACTAGAGTCCCAGAGAACCATCTTCCCGAAGTTAAAGTTCGGGCTTATTTTATACTAAAAGGGGAGGGGGTAAAGTTTTGGTTCCAGCCAGACTCCAGAGGAGATGTGTTAATTTCTTCCTTCCTGAAGCCATTCGCAAGTGGGCCTGGTCAGGATGTTTCCTGTGAGCTAAACAGTGGTATTTTAGGTTAACACTCATTAGCTGGGAGGCAGGATACCCAGAGTTGAGCCATTATGTATACTTTAAGCTTATAGGCACATCCCTTTATTGATTAACTTGTTCTTCCCTATTACACATGCATTTTACCTAGCATTATATAGTTGACTTTACTTTATGGGTAATAAGCCTGGTTTATGCTAGATTAAATGAAAAATGGCAATGGACATTGTTTGAACACTTATTATTTGTTAGGCAACACACTAGGTATTGTGCATAGATTTACTCATTTAATTATCACAACAACCACACCAGGAGATATCATTAAGCCCATTTTTTAGATGAGAAAATTGTAGCATAGAGGAAAAATCAAGAGAGAAAGAAAGAGAAGAAAAAGAGAGCCAGAAAAAAATAATGTGGACTTATATTTAAAGATCCATGAAAACTGAAATAAATTATTTAGGCTATTTCTTCAAGGCTGATGCATTCCAAGATGGTTGTCCCACTTCTAAACTGCTCATAAAATATATCACTACATAGAAATTAAATGAATTAGCTCTAGAAAGACTTTCATTTAAAGTCATTTACTGAAAAGTGAGCCAACTATTGATTTCTGGAAAGAACTACTAGAAATTAAATATCCAGATACAAAAGGAGTAACCAATGATTAATACCAATATTTGTCAAACATATTCATGAGGATCATTATGCTTGGTCAAAATTTTATGTTGCTTTTTCCTGATGAGCACTTAGTGGAGTGTTTCACATTTTTCTGGAAATATATTTATGCTTAATTTAAAGGAAGATGGATCTAAATCAGAGATCTAAGAGTTTCTTAAAATGGTGGCAATGTTGCCATCTGATATTTAGGTTACCTGTACAACTGGATTTTGTGAAATTAAGGCTACAAGGTATTGCATTATATTTAGAAGAGGAAAAATGTTTACTTGAAATATTTCCCAGGATTCCTTCCTGAAAATCATTTCCCTGGATTTCCTTTTCCTTTTACATTTTTTTTTTGTGTGTGTGTGTGAAGAAAAGATATAGCTGCACTTTCCCTAAGGAGGTCAAATTAAGCCAATGACATATGGTTCATTTTTTAGTTTTCTTCCCTTTTGTGAAAAATGCAAACATTAGTAAAAATCATAAATTCTAAAGAGATGTTTAGTAATATTTTTGTCAGCAAATTATTCTATAATACATACTAGGTCTGAGACACATTCCCCTAAGATTCTGTGCAATTTGAAGAAATCTTGAAGTATAGGAACTCTGTAATCATAAGACATTTAAAAAAAAAAAGCAGAACTGGTGATTGGGAAAATGGGCATTTATGATTGAAACATTAGGAGAATCGGTTATTCCACTGTGATGTAAAAATAACTCTCCTGTTTAGAGTTCACTTTCACAAGACTCTGTTCCTTCCTGTTATATCCCTTACTCTAACTTCAATAGCTTTGTCATGTGCTTTGCTTTTTTTAATTCTTAAAATTCACTGCTAGAGCATTCTTACCATGGAATTGTCCAATCATCAAGGCATCTGCTTATATTATTGTCCAATCATTAAGTCACTTAAATTATTTTAATTTCCTGAATATTTTTTCTTTATAACCAAAGTAATTACAAACGAAAAAGAAAATAGCTTAGGAATGCATTATCACACTTGATTGAACAAACATTGCCAAATTATTTTCTAACTGCCCTATACAACTTTCCTTGTTCTTCTTTTTTTTTCTTTCTTTTTCTCTCTAAGCAATATAATAAAAAGTATTTTATGAATCAGATAGACTCAGGAGCTTTTTTCCTCACTATACCTATCATGTTAATTGAGACTAGGCCCACCCCATTCTGGTACATTGTCTAGTTAGTAATCGTTAATGTATGTACCTCTTTTCGGGTTACATGTGACGCTTGTCATGAGTTACCCTCTAAATATTTATCCTATTCTACAATGTAGAGTAAGTTGGGATTCAAGATTTTTCCCCACTCGGTACTTCACTCTCTTGACTTTCATGTGTTCTATTAATCAAAGAAATACTTCTTTTAGCTTAAGCAACAAATCTCAGAGAATAATTCTTTTTTTCTTCTATGATACCTCATAAAGTGTTCTGACAGGCAGTAAATTCTTAAATAGTTACAAAATAATAGAGAGTTTCCCTGTTTCATATTCAGTCACAAGGGTACAATTTTCCATTTACCTATTTTGTTATATAGTACACATAGTGGAAACTCTTTTTTTTTTTTTTTTTTCTTTTTTGCAGTATGCGGGCCTCTCACTGTTGTGGCCTCTCCCGTTGAGGAGCACAGGCTCAGACGTGCAGGCTCAGCGGCCATGGCTCACGGGCCCAGTCGCTCCGCAGCATGTGGGATCTTCCCGGACCGGGGCACGAACCCATGTCCCCTGCATCGGCAGGAGGACCCTCCACCACTGTGCAACCAGGGAATCCCCTGAAAACTCATTTTTGTTTAATGTGATGTAAACTTGTCTCACCAGAAAGTGAGTATCTTCACTCAGACAACTCAGCAATCTCATTTGTCTGCCTAGACAAGCTAATCTGATTGTAATCCTGTCACTTATCTTTTAATTTATTTTGAAGCTGATGTATATCTGAAGTGGCATTCAGCTGGGAATCACATAGGTAAAATTGATTTTTATCACATTTAAATGTTTCAGGACCTGGGCAAGTGTTTTTAGATATACAATCTTAAACCATCTTGTTTGAGAGTCCAGCAGATAAACTGTGGGCATAAACTCAAGTGGTAAAATATAACAAGATTCTAATAATGCAAACAGAGACATAAGTAGAGTTCTGGGATTCTGATCTCCATTGATATTTTTTTAGAGTGAATCGGCCATAGATAATTGTCAAAAAAACACAATATTTTATTATAGAACTAGAGAAGCTATTGCTGTTCAAACAATGCCCAGCTGCCTTCTTCCT
Source organism: Hyperoodon ampullatus (assembly GCF_949752795.1). Lineage (NCBI taxonomy): Eukaryota > Metazoa > Chordata > Mammalia > Artiodactyla > Ziphiidae > Hyperoodon > Hyperoodon ampullatus. The sequence continues at coordinate 75,652,187 of NC_136914.1, read as the reverse complement.
CTTGAATTGAATCCATCTACAATACCAAAAACAAATATTAGGGAAAACAACAAAAGCATCTTTCATTTCTAAACTAGATTCATGAGAAAAACTGATGAGAGCAGAAATTAATAGCCAAGCCATTTCAAATGAGGCACACAAACTGGAATTTTACTTTGATACCCACTGGTTGAGCAGGAAAAACTAGAAACCATAAGAGGTAATAGTGATTTTATTTAATTCATGATTTTGTACAAACTACTTGATCTGAGAAAGAGCCAAGGAGGCTTCAGTTTCAGGGTAACAAATTAGATAATCTCCCAAAGTCCCTTCATCAGGAATTGAGTGCTGAAAGCATTTACCATGATGAGGGGGACCCATGAGGAGAGGTCCAGGTAAGGATAATGGGAGAATGGCCAGCCATGCAATTAGAAGGCAAAATTCAGAAGCATGATGAAAATCATCTGGTAGTAGAAATCACAGCAGATGGCTGAACTTAGGGAGGGTGATCAATCACAGCATTGTTTGTAGTAACTAAAAATTGGAAATAACTAAATGCCCATCATTAGAGAAATAGATGAATAGAATGTGGAATACTAATGGAATAATTAACAATAGTGTATATAGTGAGACATAGAGATTCACACACATGCACACATACACACACACAGAAAATGAGAGAGAGAGACATCAAGAACAAAATAAAGTGAAAAATCAAGTCCCATTATCATCCTTATTTTTTAATCTCACTCTCCAAAGTAAAATTGTTACAAATAAATATGCATGTATGTAAAGGGATAAACACAGATGAGAACTGTATACACTAACTTCCTGATGGTATTGGTCTCTGAAAACTTGGGCAGAAATTCTTTAAAAGGAAATAGGATTATAAATATTATTCTTTGTGCTTTTCTGTATTTGTGCATTATTTAGGCAATGAAAAACAAGGAAAGAAAGAAAACACAATGAAGTAGATGATATCAAGAGAACCAGATACTTTGTATAAGGACTTACAGAGCATTACTGTAAAGAGCAAACTGATTCATGTGTGTTACTGGCGAAATCAGTTATGAGAGGAAATGTCATCAGTCTCACTTGCTGTAGGTGATTGCATTATTCAGGACTCTTGGTTGCAAATAACAGAAACCCATGTTAAAGTTATTAAACAAGGAGGCCATTAGAGTGAGGTGGCTCCAATGCCTTGGTAGCCTCCATAAGCCAAACAAAAACTAAGCCAGAGTCCACTGACTAAGCCAGAGTCCACTTGAATTTGAGAAAGTGAAATTTGAGAACAACAAATCACAGCCAAGCTTTCCCAAACAAGGCAACCACTTAAGCTCTAACCAAGCAATTTTTTTTTTTTTTTTTTTTTTTTTTGCTTTGCTTTCCTTCTGCATCTTCTCTATATAAACCTTTCCCCAGTCTCTTCCTGTCAGTGGAGCCACTCCTAACCACTTTTGGCATGGCATTGCCCTTTGGAAGTTGACATATACTCGAATAAACTGAAAATTTGAGTGGGCCTCAATTTATCTTTAGCACCCATTAATGCTAACTTAAACTTGTGAAATGTATCTTAAAAATCCAAGCACATTTTACAGGTAGGCTCAGGATAGTGCTGGATCATCGGAAATAACTTAAAACTCAGATGTCATCAGAACTCGCTCAGTTTTGTCCATTCCTTGTATCTCTCTCATTTTTCTCTTTCTCCCTATGCATAAGGTTCCTCCATCTTTCCATGCTAGATATCTCTCACTCCCAGTTCTAGTTTTCTTGTGAACAAAGCCTACCCAAATTGGGTCTTCTATTCACCTCTGATTCAGTTAAATTTCATCTCAATGATTGTATACAATACCCATCATTCTTTCAGTTTTAAATAGGCACATAGGTCCTTGACACCTATTCTGTCATTCCCCTTTCAAGGCTGAGTATAAAATTTTAAAATAGAATTTCTAGTACTGTTTTTAGTATCTACCCTTAATAGTCAATTCTTAATTGACTATTATTTTCATATAATATTAGTATAACTGTTTTATAAATATGATTGTTGCTAGTCATGAAATTTTAGTTCATTCCAGGATTCTATATCTTAGCCTTATTAAGAAAGAGAGAACTACTTAGTGTAGTGATTTTGAGTGTTCCACATGATATATTTGTTTTTATTTAAAATCTGTGCTTGGGTTAATTCAATAATGGAGGTTAAGGAACAGCAAATTCAGTCATTTAAGGACTTTTTGTCATTCTATTTAGAGATTTTTTTTATTGACTAACAAAGTACTTTGTGCTTGGCTGAGATGAAGGATCATTTAACCACCCCAGAGAGGCATTTCAAAATTTGTGTATTTCGGCTTCCCTGGGGCGCAGTGGTTGAGAGTCTGCCTGCCGATGCAGGGGACACGGGTTCATGCCCCAATCCAGGAAGATCCCACATGCTGCAGAGCAGCTGGACCCGTGAGCCATGGCCGCTGAGCCTGCGCGTCTGGAGCCTGTGCTCCACAACGGGAGAGGCCACAGCAGTGAGAGGCCCACGTACCGCAAAAAAAAAAAAAAAAAAAAAAAATTGTATATTTCATAGAATCATTAAATTCCATGTACATTATCTTTTACTTTGAGGTATTTTGATTAACATAAACTAAGAAGGTTTCAGTGGAAACAAATAAAAAAGGTAATAGTTCGTCAAAAAAGTGAAAGCATAACACACTACAATAACTTTGTAATTAAAGTTTCATTCTTTACATTTTTTGAACATGCATTTATGTTTAGAAATATACCTACTTCATATCTCTTCTGTTTCTCTGAGCAGCCTCAAGGGTGCCAGACATGAAGATGAAAAATCATCAAACTCACTTAGCCATTCCAATTTATCATTTGTTTTTATTTTTGTACTTTTTTTTCTTTTGTTGGGTTCACTTTTGGCTAATGAAGTTATGAGTTATCCTGTTCTTAGAACTGCTTAACTTCACAAAGTATTTCCAAGACCTAAAAATTACAAATATAAGTATACATTTTCCTATTGGGAAGGAAGGATAAATGGAAGAAAATGTGTTTGCTAGATTATTGTAGACCTGTGCATATATAAAGATATATAGACAAATATAGGTATAGACAGTGAAATGGAGCTCCCAGAAGGAGATGAGAACAAGAATAGGGTAGAGGGAATATTTGAAAAGGTAATGGCTAAGAATTTTGTAAATTTAATGAAAATATTTTAACCTGTGCATGTTGTAACCAAGATGGTCAGTGAACCTCACACATAATACATACAATAAAATCTATACCTAGGCACATCATAGTTAAATGGCTATAAAGTGAAAATGAATAGAAAATCTCATCATTGGACAAAGACAAAAAAACACATAACATACAGAACAATAATGAGAGTTAAGGCAGACATCTCATAAGAAACAGTTAAGATCAGAGGACAATGATACAGAGTTATTAAAGGCTTATAGAAAAAAAAATGCCAAACAAGAATTCTATATCCAGTGAAAATATACTTCAAAAATTAAAAGAAAATAAAGACATTTTTCAAACATATAGAAGCTGAATGTATATGCTTCTAAGCAGAACTTTATTGCAAAATATGACAAAATTAGTTCTTCATGCTGAAGGAAAATCACAGAAAACAGAACTCTGGATGTTAACAAAGAAATAAAAACACCACCAAGCTTATTCATATGCATAAATAAAGCAGATTTTTAAAATTATGCTTATTTTTTATAGATATATGTGTATGTATGCATTTATAAACATATATGTGTTTATATACACATGTTTGTGTGAGTGTATGTGGCTATATATATTATGAAAATTATTATAAAATAAAATATATAAATAAAAAAAATAACAGAACTAAAGAGAGAAAAAGATAAACCACAATCCTAGCTGGATATATAATGTTCTTCATGGGAACTGATTTTTTTGAAATAGAAGAAAATTAGTATGGCATAGAAGATTTGAGTAGGATTATTAACCAACTTATTTGGCGTGGAAAGATTACTATACACAACAAAAACAAAGTTCACATTTTTTTCAAGTGCATATTGAACATTCACCAAGATTGATCATATGTTGGGCCAAAGAAAAAAACTTAGTAAATTTCAAAGGACCAAAATATACAAGTTGTATATAAAGCAATGATGAAATATTATTTCATTTTGATTAGAATAGCTAGAATTTAAAAGTCTGACAATATCAAATACTGGCAAAAATGTAGAACACCACGAATTTTCATCATTGTTGGTAGAGGTGTAAAATGGAAGACTTTGGAGCACTGTTCCAATAATGTTATCAATGTCTGACAAAATTGAATAAATATCTCCCTTAAATCAACACCAGAGAATAGATAAACAATTTGTATTATAGTCATATCATGAGATACCACTAATAATAAACATGTTTTTTGAATGAAAAAAGTGAAAAGTAACTGCTCCTTGGAGAATAGGAATTGACTGTTAGGAAAGGAAGGGAACATTTTGGGATGATGGAAATGTTTTGTATCTTGTTTTGCATGGTGATTACATTGCTGCATAAATTCAACAAACATTCAAATGTCAAATGAATGTTTAAAACCTGTGCATTTTTAATGTAAATTACACCTCGATGGACAAATACAACAACAAAGAAAACGTGAAATTACAACAATTCCAATCAAGAAGTGTTTATTGAATGAAAACCAGCAGGGTCTAATGGTGATGGAGGTGTAGTTAATGCCAGCAGCACAATACTCCTAATCTCCTCTCAAGCAACTGATATTTTAACTACAGTGAAAGAGTACACACACAAGTTAAATAATAATTTTAAATACAAATGTAAGTGATAGTACAAAACAGTCTATGGTTAACTGTAAGTTGAAGTCTTGCCTTCATCTTCAGAGCAGAGAATAAGAACACTTTGAAACTGAGGAATTAAAATGACTTCTTGGAAGCGATATATTTGAGCCTGGCATTTCAACATTAGTTAAGATTTGGTTGAAGGAGATAAAATAAAATAAAGACTGTATAGTCATTACCTCTTAAATTTTACTACTTTTTCTGAAACATGGGTGAATTAGTTTCCGATCATTACTGCAAAAAATTACCACAGACATAGTGTCTCAAAGCAACACAAATGTATTATAATTATGGAGGTCAGCAGTCCATAAAGGGTTTCACTAGGCTAAAATCAAATTGTTGCAGGTTGATGTTCCTTCCGAGGGATTTAGAGGAGAATCCGTTTGCATTTTCTAGCTTCTAGAGATTGTCTGGCATATGAGAAAATTATAAACATTCCCATTCAAAAAGGGAGAAAATAAGAAGAAAAAAAAGAAGTCACCAGTACCAAACAATTTCAAAATCCAGCCTGGAAAATCCCATTTTGTTTCAGAGTTCTGGAAATAATCCTCTTGTGATTCTGGGCCCATGGCTCCACCATTAGCTGAGTGGTATTACTACCTGTTTCCTATCTGTGAAATTGGTGGGGAGAGGGTCTTATATCTGCCAAGTAGGCAATGTTCACACATTTCAAGAATTAGGATGTAGGCATCATTGGGAGACCATTTTTTCTGCCTACTGTGATGGACTTTAAAAAATTCCTATGATTCTAGTTAGCAGAATTTCCTCACTTGATTAAAGTAGTGTAAACATATTAACTTTCCAAATTATAAACCTGAGAGGTCCTTTAAAAAAAGAAGAAGAAGACGAGGGAGGATTTTTCTTTCACTATATCAGGGAAAATCATTTTTTCACTCTGGGAGGAATTATCCCATTGACCCCAGCAGTGACTATTTGTATACCAAGATTTTCTCAAACTTAGAATGTTATTCCACTCCCTACAAAAATCCTTAAAAGATCACTCCTTCAAATCTTTCAGAAAGCAGTTTATTGGGTGGGTGTTTTAGTTACCTATTGCTGTGTAATGATTTACGTCAAAATTTAATTACTTGAAACAAAAATAAACATTTATTATTTCATGGTTTCTGTGGATTAGGAATTTGGGGATAGTTGGCTGGTTCTAGCACGGGGTATCTCATGAAGTTACAGTCAAGATGTGGACGCTGCAGTCATCTACAAGCTTGATTATGCCTAGAGGATCCAACTGCTTGAAGGCTTATTCATGCTAGCAAGTTGGTTCTGCCTCTTAGTAGGGGGTTTTGGTTTCTTGACACTTGTGTATCTCAATAGTGCTGCTTGACATGGTGGCTGGCTTCCCCCTAAGTGAGCAATCCAGGAGAATAAGGTAGAAATAACAATTTATTTAACCACATGCACATTCTACTGGTCACACAGCACAATCCTGATACAATTTGTGAGGAGACTACACAAGGGAATTAATATCAGGTAGCAAGTTTCCTTGGGGAGCCATCTTGGAGATGGCTGCCACCATAAGCAATACAGAATTTATAGGGAAATCTGTCAGACAGAAGCTCAGCTGTGAAAAAAATCCCCACAGGCAGTGAGGAGAAAATGTCCATGATCTATAAAGGATTTGAAATCAGTATTAAAAAAATATTTTGATTCTGTCTTCTAGAATTATCCTTACATTTGCCTTTGGGAAAGAAGACTAAGAAGAAGTATTCAGAAGGCTTCTTGAAAAATAGAATACTGTAGATATGTACATCATATAAGTGGAAATTGATCTAAACCACTGAAATATTTGCTCCATATCTAGTATCTGAAGCCTTGATACAGCATCTATCATCTGGGTGCTTACAGAATTAACCTTGCAAAAGTAGGCACAGCTTCTAAAGACTCATTTTGACACATTTTCCAAAAATGCATTGTTTGAATGGGAATTTAGCCAGTATTTTAAAAACCCCCTTGGCTCTAAATTTAACATTATGAAATAATCATAATTGAAAGGTAATGTAAGAGGTCATCTAATGTTTTCTCTAAGCAGAACAGTAAAGATAGTATTCAAAACAAGTGGATAATTATTTGGATTTGTGTTCTAAATCTTGCCTTTTGCTGGTGGTAACAGTGACCTATGGTGATGCCCCCAAGGCTAAAGTTGTTCCTATATTGTAACATAAGGTAAGGTATGTTTATTTAGCTTTTTTGGAAAGATTCAGTAAAAGTAGGTGATGCTTGAGATTGAGGATCAGAATATGGTTAAATAATTAAAAACTCTTTGTTCTGCTTCATCTAAAGGCTTATGGTCTGATTTTTGCAATGTTCCTTTTTAGAAAAAGTAAAAATAACAAACAACAACTGTTGGCCTTAGTCAGAAGGTAAAAACCTCATAATCCTTGGGATACTCATTCAACTAAGATATATGCAGTGCTTATTTTTCCTAATATGAGGCTGGACATTATAGAAAAATTGTACAAAACAATACAGCATCCTCAACCTCAAGAAACTGTATGTGCCGATGTAGAAAACAAACTTCTCATTACCAAGGAAGGGGAGAGGTGTGGGATGAACTGGGAGATTGGGAATGACATATATACACTACTATATATAAAACAGATAACTAATAAGAACCTACTGCATAGCACAGGGAACTCTACTCAATGCTCTGTGGTGACCTAAATGGGAAGGGAATCTAAAAAATAGGGGATATATATATATGTGTATATACATATATATATATATATATATATATATATATATATATATATGTATGTATGTATAACGATTCACTTTGCTGTACAGCAGAAACTAAAACAACATTGTAAAACAACTATACTCCAATAAAAATTAATTAAAAAACTGTATGTGAAGGGTCCTGTCGCTTATTGGTTCAGATATGTCCATTACCCTCTTGCTCGCTAGATTCCCCTTGGTAGATCCTGGGCAAAAAGGAGTCAGAAGAGAATGAAAATATCAGCTTTATTTAAGACTACTCAAAATGCAGATGTATCAGTAAAGGTGGAAGAGAACAGCACTGGGACACGTTGCCAAAGTGTGGTGGGCACCATCTATTACTCTTTTTAACTTCCTACTCTCAGCCCCCAGCCCTGATCCAGTAATTCAGCACTGATTTCTCTCCATTTGTCCACATTTAGGCTAAATCTGACAAAACAGATGCTTATCCAGTACAATAGCAAGAACTGTTTATCCTTAGGGATTAATATGCATTTTATATCCCTGTCTGAATGTCTCAAGATAAACCTAGAGCTACGCAGCAGTTTCTCCCACTGTGACAGGCTCTTAGTCGCCTTAAATAGTCTTGGGATGCATCTGCCATCTGACATTTAAGGTCTCTTTCATTAACATATCTCAGCCCCTGAGTCCTGCTAGTGATGCATGTGGTGTGATTTTGCAGTCACTGAAATTTACAGCCAAACTCAAACAAATGAATAGGAAGATTTTAGGAGGAGCCCAACACCTCATCCGGTATGACTTTATTAATTTATATCTAGTTAGAGAGAAAAAGAAAGCAAATTAAAGCACAAGAGCTCCAGAGAATCCTTTAGAGTATGAATTAAAAAGTTGTTTTGAAACATAGGAAATATGAAATGGGAATGAATTAAATTGATACCATTTCATTTCACTAATGAGTAAATCTTTAAACAACTATTTGCCATCTGGATAGCTGCCGATACAAACACTCCTTCAATAAAGAATTGCTATTCCCTTGTTTATTAGAGTCGTATTTTTTACATACCTGTTCTCTTGCAGGTTTTCAGTGAAAAATATAAATGCATTAAAATAAAAAGTTTAAAGGTCAAAACCTTAAAATATTTTAGATTACCCATGGTAATATGAATTAATTATATTAACATATAATTATTGAAACCTACATTAATATGTAGGAAGAAACTGACATAGATAAAGGGAGGCTGAAATATTCTAATGACTTTAAGAATATTATTATGCAATAACTCAGTTTCTAATACTGCAGAACTAATAGACTCAGGTAATAATACCCTCGCAGCAAGATTCTCTTTGCTTTAATTTTATCATTGCCAACTCTTAAACAAAACACAGTACTGATGGTAAGTACATACACCTGCATAAACACACATACAATAAGCACAATCACAAAGACTAGAATGTGTTTATTTTTGGAAATCAGTCATCTTTCATTCTATATTTTGTGATCAATGTCTAAGGAAAGAATAGGTGGCATGTATCACTAGCACTTCTAAACAATAATAATAAAAGGTATCAAAGGTTAAGAAGTTAAGAATCAAAATGAAGTCCTGCCTTTCAATCCTAGTGTTTAAGCCATTTTTGGTCAAAAGTAATAGTCACCATAAAGAGTAGATGTATCACGGCTTCCTGTTAGCACTGGATAAATATTATTGCTCTGCTATTTCGACAGCAAACTGCAGGCCTTTGGAGCCAGCAGGCTCTCCTCAAGGACTTGCTGATGTGGAACAAAAATATTTTAGTGTGAAAAAACTACTCCCTAGTGCACTTGTTTGCAAACTGCTGAATTTCTAGATAACTTTATGTTCGAGGACTATTTTTGATAGTGCAGATCTGGTGCTGAAATGCCTCTAAAAGAATCAACACTTTTTTTCTTTTTTTTTTTTTTTCTTTTTTATTCACAGCATGACAAGCCCAGTTGAAACACAAAGCTGCTTGGGTGGCAATCTTTTATTTTGTACAGTAATTTGTTGTGTTGAACCCTGACTTCCCTGTTTCATGCTTGCAAAATAGTAAAAAGCAGTCAAGTGAAATGCAAATTAATATGAAACTCAAATACTCAACAGCTTTCAACTTAGTAGACTCAATTGCCAAAAGAATGTAAAGAAAAGCTTTAACACCACTGTTAATTATGCTTTTCTTGCCAGGAACACTTTTGGCATTACCTAGAAACTGTAACGAATTGTTTTATTTCATCCAGAAATTTCTGTGTAATTTAATTATTGTTTATTTCTGTTTTATCTTCATCTGCTTTAACATAAAATATAGCAACTAAGCAAATACTTTTCTTAATGTTTCTGTTGAGATGTACACTAAACTGAAGTCCATTTAATTTCCTTGGTAAAGTCTAGTTAAAGTAAGAGTAAATTTATTTTTCAATTGTTATTTATATAGATTAAATTAACTTTTAGTTTTGTGTTGTCTACTGGGAATATGATTTTGCATAGCTAATTATAACTATTTGTTCTAATAAACTTCTAACACATGAGATTTTAAATATGTTTAGGAAAGTGAAATTAATATTATAGATAACTGAGACTGTTATATAATCTTGTGTTTACACTATAGCCATGCATTAGGAAAATTTTACCATTCATGGATGATGGGGTGCCATATTTTATATTATGCTCTAGGATAGAAAAGATAAGCAAGACATCATGCTTTCTTCATGGAATTCAATATTTAGTGAGGGGATACACATTCAAACAAATAATTACAATAAAAAATACTAAGTATTGTGAGTGTTTTTTATTAAATCAACATATTTTGTTCTATCATCAGGCACTTAAGACCCATCTGTAATGTGATTTTTTTTATTCCTCTGGATAACAGACACAAATAAGTCAGGAATTTGGTGAATAAGTTTTTCTTATTACATTTTTCAATCACATTAGGTACAGCATTAACTGCCCAATTTGCTACCATTTCCACCACTCCCTATGTCATCCAGAAGGCCAGAGTATCTCTTTGGTTACCAAAGTCATTTTAGTTTGAGACCCTGAAGTGGTAGTGCCTTTAGTAAATCACATAAACCTGCATGTTGACTGACTAAACTAAACTTGATTGGATTTCTAGCCCAAATATTCAATTACAATTGGATAACTGACAAATCTTCACTTTACTTTTCAAAATAAGAACACATACCATCCTTTATATGTTAAAGTGACATTCCTGACCTACCATCTGCCTTAAGAATTTTTCCTAGTTGAGAATAGATTTGTACTGATCTATATACACCTGGTCCCTTTTGTGATAAAGAGCATGCATTTTGGAGACCACTGGCCAAAGTTAGGGGCATGCTGTGTGGTTGTGGAACAGGGCACAGTTAACTGGATCACATGGGGACTGGGCCGTGGCCTCATTAGTTATATGCTGTAATCAGTTGAACTCAATAGTCACTAACAGCTTTATTGAAAACCAACAATATGTTCAGCTCTCTGCTGTGACTATACTCTTTCTTTTAGTGTGTTGAAAGAAAGGTTCTGTATAACAAATATCAAACTTGCTCTTTTGTTCTCTCTTATTTCTGGTGATACAAGGTCTCACTACTTACATTTTCTTCTGTTTTTCTCCATGTTTCTCTCCTTCAATTTGCTTTTTCTTTTCCTTTTCTTTTTTTTTTTTTTTTTTCTTTTTGGCCATGCCATGCAGCTGTGGGATCTTAGTTCCCTAACCAGGGATTGAACCTGGGCCCTTGGCACTGAAAGTGCGGGAGTCCTAACCACTGCTGGACCGCCAGGGAATTCCCATTCAGTTTTCTTTCTGATGTCCATACTTCTCTGGGTCCTTTCCTATTCCAACCACTCATGTTATTTATGGGCAATTAGTTGTCTATCCTGAAATACGCTTATGTCACACAGCTTCCAAGAATGGGTCTTAGGCAATATCAATCACTCAATGGGGGCTAAGAAGAGAGCTAGACTTCGAAATGGAACTTTTCTTACCAAAAAATATTAGTACAGTTATCTCCCTAAATTAATTTGATCCTTCAGGTATTGTGATGTTTACAGTGAGGAATACCAATGATTTTCCACAGTCGCATAACAACTTTTAGTTTTAGGCTCATGGACATTTCAAGCTGGAAAAATTCTTAAAGTGCATCTAACCCACTGAAATCCAAAAAGACTAAATAATTTTTCACCATTAGAAAAGCTGGCTAATGACAGAGTTTTGCATTAGTTAAGGTATAAGCTAAGCTGCTGTTATATAGAGACCAAAATGGAGTTAAGTTTATATTTCCATTATCAAAAAGACTAAGAAAACATCATCTATTACTAGATAAGTAGCAGCCTCTGCTATAGCAGAATTCTAAAGAATTCTTGCCTTTATTACAAGGTTAGGAGTCTTTATAGAAAAACAGCCTTACAACTTGAATAACATTCTATTGTTAAAAACTTTTGGGCTTCCCTGGCGGCGCAGTGGTTGAGAGTCCGCCTGCCGATGCAGGGGACACGGGTTCGTGCCCCAGTCTGGGAGGATCCCGCATGCCGCGGAGCGGCTGGGCCCGTGAGCCATGGCCGCTGAGCCTGTGCATCTGGAGGCTGTGCTCCGCAACGGGAGAGGCCACAGCAGTGAGAGGTCCGCGTACCGCAAAAAAAAAAAAAAAAAAAAAAAAAAAACTTTTTATATTATTAAAATTTCATATCAGAACATCATCTCTGTGGTCATCATCTAAAGACCTTAGGTGGTCTTTCCTTGTATCTTTTGTGATCTCTTCATACTACTCTTTAAGTGGGAAAAAGTAAAACGTTTAACATATACATAGTATATATATAGTATACTAAAGATATAGTAAATATTCAAGTGTCCAATGTTTGAACTTAATTAAGAAAATTAGATAGAGGTAAAGGCTCATTGACATGAGTCTTAAATCATTACTGTATTAAATTACAATATTATGACATTTGAACCCATATAAAGGAATTTCTACATTTATTGCAAAATTAACTTATACTACAAAATAGTATTCAAAAAAACTTTACGTATGTCACTGGACAAATCCTACCGTCTGGAATATTTGAAAAAATTTAGTTCCCCAAATTAATTTGTAAATAAATGGTTGAATGTACAAATGAGTGAATCGACCAAGACAAATTTTGATCATGTCTTAACTATAGGAACCTGTACAGATAAAATACTTCAGAACTACTTGCTGAATAAATAAGTTCCTTGTGAGATGGTTACCTACTGACTTTGTTTCTTAGATCATTAAAAACAACTTTCATTCCTTCTGACCTTGCATTAAGAATTTGGTAATCAGAATATGTGTGAATCTATACTAAATCCAAAGTTTCGCTGATCTTTTTCGCCCAACTATTTATTTATTTATTTATTTATTTGTTTGTTTGTTTGTTTGTTTATTTATTTATTGTGGTATGCTGGCCTCTCACTGTTGTGGCCTCTCCCGTTGCAGAGCACAGGCTCCAGACGCGCAGGCTCAGCGGCCATGGCTCGTGGGTCCAGCCTCTCCAAGGCATGTGGGATCTTCCTGGACCGGGGCACAAACCCGTGTCCCCTGCATCAGCAGGTGGACTCTCAACCACTGCGCCACCAGGGAAGCCTACGCCCAACTATTTAAATGCCTCCATTTTTCATAGCAAAACTTAGAGGGTGAGTGATATGAATGTCCTTCTACACATATCAACAAAATATCCTGAGACATTTGCTGTCTCTACACCAAGGAGTATCAGCAGATTCCAGTAACTTTTGTCCTCTGGCTACTACTTGTATAACATAAGGTAGTACATTTGCTATATTTTTCCAAGACTCCCAAAGCCATCTCCTTCTCTCTCTTTTTCTTTTTATTTTTTTTTCCCCATGAGCTTCCTGTCATTTGTCTCCCTGGAAAGGTTTCCCAATGATATGCTGTGAGAGTTCTTTAAAGAGGTTCTGCCTTTCTTTCTTGGCTTTAGGGTGGGGATTGAAAGAAAAAAAAAAGTCCCATTGCTGGAGACAGTGGTATGCATAGTACAGTTGGCCTATCAAGTCTAGTCTCTTTGTTTCCTTTTATCTTCGAAAAGCTCTAGGCTAGAGCCACAACTCATTCTTTTGCTTCATGCCTCCAGCAGGGCCTCAGACCAGCTGACTAGCTGGCACCACATCCTTTGGAACAGGAATTCTTCCCTTTATAGGGTTTAGCTGTCATTGCCCAGGCATTTTATGCAGTATGATTGCTTCTCTGTTTCCCACAAACACAACCTACTTTTAGAAGAACTGTATCTATTGTTTTCAAACTGTTGACAACTTTAAGACATTATATGCAAAGATTTCAAAATACAGAAATGATTTTTGAAAACACATGCCTAGTGGGAGCACTAAGAATACATTAAAATATATAACAGATGATCTTATTGTAAACTTTCTAAATCTAATAACTTACTTCCTGTCTTTTACAAATTCAGTTTCAAGAGCATTTCCAAGGTCTGGTTAATAAAAAGTAACTTCTTCATTAGTGTTGTTTCTATTAGCTATAAGCTGGTGACATCAGTACTTCTCTGTTTTTGTTTTGTTTTGCTTTGTTTTGTTTTGAGGTACGCGGGTCTGTCACGGCTGTGGCCTCTCCCACTGCAGAGCACAGGCTCTGGACACGCAGGCCCAGTGGCCATGGCTCACGGGCCTAGCTGCCCAGTGGCATGTGGGATGTTCCCGGACCGGGGTACGGAACCATGTCCCCTGCATCGGCAGGCGGACTCTCAACCACTGCACCACCAGGGAAGCCCTGTTTCTTGAGTTTATATTTTAAAGCAAATTCAGAACTATAGGGTTATTTTGCTTTCTATTTTGTTAAGTTGTTGCAAATTTCAAGCACGTAAATGAAGAATAAACTACAGAGTGATAATATCTCTATAGCTCCGTTCTTTGACATATATTGAAAGCATACAAATGGAAATTGGTTTTATTAGGACGGCATGCATAATTGCATTAGCATTTTTCATGTAAACCAATTTTCATGACTCAATGGAATTTCTGCATAAAATGTCTCTGAAGCCAAATTAGCCAAAATAGAACCAATCAAAATTTCCTAAATTAAATTTAAGGATATATATGTTCACAAATTTGCAAAATTAATGAAACTTGTTTTTACTGAAATTAAAACATATAGAAATAAAAGGAAAACAAGGAAAAAAAGACACTGGGTACCAGTTGGGGGAAAAAAAAGACTTTAGTAGAAGATGGTACAAATTCCTTCCAATATTTGAAGAGCTGTTCAGTCGACATGTCTTATATTTTTAAGGGCCAAAGAGTAGACATAATAATATTAGATAAAAATCACAGAAAAATTGATTACATTTTACTATGGGGGTTTTCAATAAGAGTTATTAAGTAGTTAATCAGTTGCCTTATGAGGTTGTGTAGATCCTATCAGGTAAGTCCTATCGTGAGACTTACCAACAAAATATCATTTCATTGAGGGTTACACTGAACCAAACCAATCGTATGCCAAAAAAAAAAAAAAAGTGCTCACATAAGAAGTTTGATTTGATATATATTTGATTTGATATATATATATATATGCATATGTGTATACACATACATATATACTATACATATATATTATACATATATATTATATAGGCATCATGTCCCAGAAGCCCTTATTAAAATGAATACATAAATAACCTAGGTATGCCTTCTAGACCTACCCCATTATCATATTAGAATGTGACAGATTATCAGAACAACTTGTTGACATAAATAAAAGTGATTTTTATTGGGTTTACTGCTGACTACAGCAGCAGCAAGCCCTGGGAGGTAAGAAAGTACCTGTGGATGAGAATACAGCCCTAGAAGATGCTTCATTAACCGAAAGGATCAGAGATTGACTTAAAGAAAAATCCCATTTGCCTGTTTTACCCAAAGCATTAAAAGTCCTTATTCATGTACTCTCACAGGAACTCACTCTTTTATCAAGTGTATGTGGAGCCTGATTATGTGCCAGATACTCTTCCAGACTGTGAGAAAAGTGCAATGAACATAACAGGCAAAGCTGCTGCCCATGTGGTGTTTAAAGTCAGCTTGGGGATCCCTAAGAACATAATCTAAAGCAAAACAGTGAGGTATTATTCAGAGAATTGAAATAAAAAGTATTTCATCAATGTCTTATAAAAGTTGAGACAAAACAATAAAATTATATGAATATTTGAAGTGTCTCATCTTCCTTTACCAAGAAACTGTCCTAGGAAGACAGATGAAGAATTCTAGGAGCAGGACAGGAATAAAGATGCAGACGTAGAGAATGGACTTGAGGACACAGGGAGGGGGAAGGGTAAGCTGGGGCAAAGTGAGAGAGTGGCATGGACTTATATACACTACCAAGTGTAAAGTAGATAGCTAGTGGGAAGCAGCCGCATAGCACAGGGAGATCAGCTCAGTGCTTTTTGTCCACCTAGAGGGGTAGGATAGGGAGGGTGGGAGGGAGATGCAAGAGGGAGGAGATATGGGGATATATGTATATGTATAGCTTTGTTATAAAGCAGAAACTAACACAGCATTGTAAAGCAATTATATTCCAATGAAGACGTTAAAAAAAAGAATTCTCAATATTACAGTATATTGATTGCTCTTAGAAAAATATTTGGAACAACACTCATTAATTTTGTGACAACTCATTTATATTTCTGTAATTTTTTGAATAGGTAATTTGCTCAAAAAGTTAATAAATTCAAAAACATACATAAAGTAAAAAGTAGAGTTAAAAGTACCCTGCCAGCTTTGTCCCATATTCACCCACTGCCCTTGCTACCTCCCCTGAAAGTACAGTAACCATTATTATTAATCTTCTTTGTGTTAATGTAGGCAAATATTAGTATAAAACCTATATTTTTATGCAAAAGATAAAGTAACATTCATATTAATTTGTACTTTTTTCACTTAATATATCTTAGCAGTCTTTCAATATTAGTCCATAAAGAGCTTTCTTATTCATTTTCATAGCTGAGTAGTATTCCATTCTATGGATGAATCACAGTTTATATAAATAGTCCCATTTTGATAGACATTTGTTTTATTTTTTATCATTTGTTATCGAAAATAATGTTGAGGAAATAACAATTTTTCATGCATTATTTCCAAAATGCAAGGGTATTTGTACAATGTAATCCTAGAAACAGAATTGTTTAAAATGGATATGTGTTTGCAGTTTTGATTAATTTTGCTAAAGTGACCTGCACAGAGATACACTAATTTATCCTCATAAATTGAGTGTATTACAGTTATCTTTTAGTTTCTGCATGTTATGTTGATACTTTTTCAGATTTTTGCTGATATAGAATGTAAAAAATTGTATCTCAGTGTGATTTAGTTTGGACTCTTGCATGGTCCAAATTGTTTTCAGTAGTCTTTATTCTAGAAAGGCCATTTGGCTAGGGAGAAAACCTTGGTTCACACTTTTCCTCTTTAAATATCACAGATGTTGTTTCCCTGTCTTCATTGGTTGAATTTTGCTGTAGAGAAATATGCTGGTTTTAACTTTACCCTTTAAGAGATTCTGCCTTAATTTTTTTTTTTCATTTTATTATGATGCATCTTGATGTTGACCATTCCAGGTCAATTATTCCTCACTCATAAGTTAACAATATAGTTTTCATATCCTAACAACGTAAATTTTGTTTTATTTTATTTTTCTTGAAATGTATCATGGGTTTCATCTTCAAATATACTTTTGTACTTCAAATACACTTATAATTAATTAATACATTTTCTGGTTTTCTTCTCTGGGTACCACACATTTACTTATGTTGGACCTCCTTTGCAAATCTTCTGTAATTATTGCTTTTGTCTTCTATCTTTATTTCTGCTTTTCTCATTTTTATTCTTTTTACTTATACTGTAATTCTCCCTTATGCTCCTAAATCCCTGTTTATTTTATTTTTCTAATGATATTGTTTATTTCTGCTCCTTCATTCTGATTTTACCACTTTTGTTTCATCTCATTTTGTTATCTAGTATCACTTTCCTGAGGTTTTGTATCTCTGCTGCTTGGTTTTCCTTCAAAGATGTGATGCTTCTTTTTTTCTTAAAAATTCTTGGTGAAATGTTAGTCTATAATTTTCACCTGCTTTCTCAAAACAACAAATTTTGGGTGCAATTGTTTTGCCTTTTTAAAAATTCTGCATCCTTTTTCTAACTTCTTATGATATATATTTTTTAATGTTGTCCTTGCTATTTTTCTTATTACCCTTTATTAAATGAGTTGTCTTTTTCTTGACTGACTAGCCCTTTTCAGAAGAATCCTATGGAGCACATAGAAAGTAGGATACCAGGATCACCTTCCTGGCTTCACAAAACAAATCTTCCTTCCTTTGGTTTGCAAAGGAAACATCTTGCAAATACAACTTTGTTAAACTCTGTGTGTCTCTGCCTCCTCTTTCCCTATGGTTTTGTGCCCAGGAGGGCTTCTCTTGCTGTCCCTCTTCACCCCAATTTCCACAAATATTACTGTCTGCAAGAGATTCAGTATTTATACTTTATAATTATGCTCTCATCTTCAGAAACTGTGTTTTGCTGGTCTTTTCTGAGATCTGCCACCACTTGGCCCCTTTTCCTTTTTTTTTTTTAGTTTACTTCCTCCAGTTCAGTTTTTTGCCCTATTCCAGATGTTTTTAATAGAACTTACTCTTATTTTGAAATCCCTGAATTAAGTCTTTCTTCAACTTTCTTTCAAAATAGGAATTTCTTCTTTTGAATTACTGGAAGGAAAGGGGAGAGATAAAAATTTACACAGTTATGCTCTTTCCAGAAGTCCCTATATTGATGATTTCATTAAAAAAAATAAATAGCTAACTAGGAAATATTGGAACAGGGGAGAAATGGATTTTGTCTATTGGGTCTCAGTTCTTCAAATTGGTAGTAAGCCCTGATCCAGACATCAAGCTTTATTCTTTTATTAACTTTTGTTATGATCACGTATAGAGAAACATTGTTCTTGAGGAATTAAAACCTTATTTGAAAGACAGAGTGAATGAAAATCCTATGTTTTTTCTTAACAGCATTATTTTTCTTTACTACTACAAAACAGACAGATGCTATGAAAGCCAAATGTTAGCAAGTTAATTTTTGATACTGACAAAATCAAAAACAAATGGAGAGCAGCCTTGAAAATTCCCTGAGCAGACGAAACCAGTTTAGTCATACAAGCCAAACTTAGTTTAGCTTACTTTGCAAGGCTAAATTAACCTGAGTCATGTCTTGTTTACACCTCTGGAAATTGTAAGCAAAGCTTAAACTGTTTCCAAAGGTTGATATGAGGTAACCACTGACCAATTCTCTATCATTTAAGAAAAATCTAATATTATAAACAATCACTGTGAAGAATAAACAGTCACCGCCTTCTCACTATATAAGCTGCTTTGTAACAATATATCCCTGAGGCTCATTCCATGTCTTGGTTTGAGTGCTCCCAGGTTACAAACTGGCTTTTTGGTATTTGCACAATAAACTTTTACTAATTACTTCTTCAGCATGTAAAAAATTAATACACAGAAACCTCAATTAAATAGTGTCAGGAGACCACAAGGGGGAGCTTCGGAAACTGCGATAAGAGCAGAGCCCAACCGGAAAGACTCCTCTTCTTTGGCAAGGATGCAGCCAATGAAACTTTAGCCCTCCCAACTTCCTCATTCCTCTCTATAAAAGTGTTCTTCCTTTGCCATGAAGGTACTTGCTCAGCCTGGTTGCAGACCCTGGATTGCAATTCTTTGCTGATCCCAAAGAAACCCATCTTTTTTGGAGAAATATCTGGCATTCTATTTCTTTTAGGTTAACAGGTGATACAGTAGCTTTACATCTGTTATTTCTGAACTTTCTACAATACATTTAACTTGACTGCAATGTAGTTTGAAAACTCATACAATTTGAGATTAAATTTTCAACTTCTCCATTCTTTCTTTATTCTGCATTTCACTATTTGCACCTGCAATCAACCAGTTTCCTGCTCAAGAGGTTAATTGTTTGCACCTGCATTTTTGCACCCTCAATTTTGGTGACCTTTTGCAATCAGTATGCATGTCTTTATTTACATTTCCAACTTGCTAATCTTACCAGATAGTAGGTTTTTTGCTTAAACTCTTCAAAAAAATTGTGTGTTTCCAAGGTGAATTTGGAGGTAAGCAATAGATGAGCTGATAATGATTTCGTCAGAAAGTTGAGTTATTTTTAATTAAAATAATGATGACATTTTCCAAAAGAACAGTCCTTACAAGAAGAACAAACTTAGAGATCAATTTTAAAGGGTTATTTATAAAAAACAATAGCACATCTCCTAAATCTTATAAATTATGTCTATTTTTGTCTTTACATGTGTCATGGAAGGTTAAAAGGTTATATTGAAAATATGCCCTTTATGCAGGCTAACTGGTTACCTCCATAAGAGGGATTAATAATTGGGGCTCCTGGACCCTTGAGATTTTTATCTTTTGCCAAATGATGTCTAAGTTCAAGTCATGATAATTTGAAATGAAGTCAAACAGACAAACCACTTAACCTGAGTTGAAAATTAATGGTTGGAAATGAATTAACTTCCTAAATATTTAATTACTTACAGATATAAAAGTCAGTAGTCAGGATCAAAGGTAATCTTTTGACACACTATTGCTCAGAAGGGTCTTTCATGGCAAAATCTTTAATTTATTTTTAGGAAGTATATATAAGAAAGTAATTTTTTACAAATAATAAGTCAAATGGCAATTCCAGTTTGTTCTGAGAATTGCTTGAATCTTATGGTCTCTGTTCTATTGCGATTTTTTTAAGTGTTGCTAGTAGGTGCTGCAATCCCACTAGCATAAACCTAAGAAAAATATTAGTTTGTTGAGATCTAAAAGGTAATAAACTAACCAAAACTGACCAAATGTACTGTCAACTGTGAGGCCAGATAGATTTGTTTGTACATTTCCTGTGTCTGTTACTCTCATTTATGAAGATGAATCTTCAAAGGAGGAGAGGGAAGATAGATTTATTACATATTTTTCTATTATCCTTCCTGCTCTGGGATTTGCCAGGTCTATGGCGCTTGACCAAAATTGTGTTTTCTGAATCGTGCTTAGGTGGTTTGCTATTGTTCAAATTGAAGGAGCTCATAGGAAATTGCCCCTGAGAGATGCTGCAATGTGTTTGCTGTAAAGAAGTTAATGGAACCAGATTCACTGGTTTAAACATTGTTCTTTTTATCAGAACCCTGGAGAAAACACCTCTGGATTTTTCCAGATTAGTCGGGTTTCCTGTGAGTCAGAAGTTACTTTCTGCCTTATGGATACTATGAAGGTCTTAACTTGATTGATTTTCCTCTTCTTGTTGGTTGCCAAGAAGTTGAAAGCCAACATTATGACCAACTTTTAAAAAGAGATTAACGTGTTTGATATGCACTTTATGTATCCACCATCTTATTTCCCTGCATGTATTTTCTCTTTGCTCCTCATTTTCCTTATTTATGGAGTATGGAGAGATATAAAAGCCACCTCAAAAATAGTTATATTCTCTAATAGAACCTCAGTTTCAGAAGAACCTTTGATCAAAGAAGCATTAACTGTGATTATTAGCACTCTAACATTTCTAACATTTTTAAGAGCCAGTGAAAAAATAGGAAAAAATAGGAAGGTAATGTGAAGAGAGATGACAGTTGCTTTGTGAACATCATGCTTCCTCCTGTAGACTAAAATTGTGTGTGTGTGTGTGTGTGTGTGTGTGTGTGTGTGTGTATGCCTATGTGACAGGCATAATGGTTGCTCACACACCACTGCCTTGCTAACAGAGCTTTGATTTTCTCAAGACATCAAGAAGAGATCCCTTGATCTCAGAGAAAGTGGGCATAAAACTTCTTCTTTAGGGAGTGGTTATTTTTCATTTCTTGTGAAAGAGATAAAGGTGAATTCTGCTAAGGGTCTTTGTGTAAAAATTTCACAAGCAGGAAAGTGGCATGAGAAGTTGTCTTATAGCTCTGGCTTACATCTCTGTCTTAGATCGAGGTCTTAATATCTGGAGCTATAGTAGCCTTCTTGTAGCCATGAGTCAACAAACTTAAGACTAAAATGCCAAAATTCTGAGGATCATAGAGTAGAAACATGGAAAAATCCTGGGTTCTTTATGATACACTGAATAACTGAACTCACACTACCAACTTTTTATCTCTAAACTAATTGTTGTGTAGAAGAAAAAACATATTTTTAATAGTACTTATATATTTTTTTAATGTTACTTGCAGTTGAATGTGTTCCTGATGATACAGTCTTGGAAGACAAAGGTTAAGAAGTCTAGCAAATTTTTCTTAGTGATTGATAACAGAAAGAAGACTTATCTCTTCTACAGTCTCAGTATTGAAGTTTATCATAATTTCTTATATGATAGGTAGTCTGACAACTTTCTCTACCTTTATTGGTACCTGTCACAAAAAATATCTGATTATCAGGGAAGACAAACCAACAGATATTTTTCCTTTATTTTCATATTTTTATTTTTAAGCTTTTAAATTTTATATTTATAAATAAATATTTATATATCTATATTTATAATTTTTAGCAGTTAATAATTAACTCCACTAGCTATTCTTCCAAAATTGATATTTTTGAGGCAGATATCCTTTGTATTTTTGAGGTAGACTTATCCAATTTAAATTTATTTGAAATAAACAATGGGAGGCCACTTTTCATTGAACACACACTATAACTTAGTGTGTTTTCCAAAGGAAAACCTGGCACTTCTTGCATTAATTTTGGATCAGAAATGGGACAATAGGCCCAGAAACAAGGGAAAGGAAACCTATAGAGAATTTCAGAACCTCTCTACAGGAATGAAAAGGAAAGTAAATTTATAGAAGTCATTAACATTACAAACAGTGAAAACTATAGTGGAAAGAGTATGAAATAAAGTGCAGAAGAGTGAAGAAGAATGTGACATTAGACAATGAAACAGCAGAAAAAAAAATCAAAGATGTGATAGATCATAGATAATTTTTAAAAAGCATTTATCATTTGCCTAACATTATGCCAAAAAAATTGCATAAAGAGTTTTATTTAAGACTTAACAACCACCTTACTAAGTAAGTTATATTAATTATTCCCATTTTACGAGTAAGAAAACTGAGCTCTGGAGAGATTCACTAACTGACTCACAGTTATACAGCTAACGATTAAAGCAAGGATCGACTTGTGTCTTAGCATAATTGTAAAGTCTATACTCCTAACAGCCATATTATGGTGCTCCCAGTAAATACATTAGGACAGCAGTGTGTATTCCTATACAGATCACATCTGCATTTTTGTCTAGCACACGTTCCTATATTCATCTATGCCCACAATTCTATTTTCCCACTAATGCTTCAGAGATTTTAGAACTAAAGTCAAATGTTATAATTTGACTATTCATGTAATACAAAATTTTACCATTGTACATATCAGCCAAAGTGTTTTCAGCAACCATTTTCATTTCTGCTCCTCAATTAATGTTAATCACAGTGATTATGCTAATCTAGGTTGTATACAGTATACAAGAAATAACAAGGAGAACCATTTTAGACTAAACAGCCAAAACAAGCTCCACAGTAGACACAAATACTTGAATTGTAAATAATTTGAATCAGGTCATATGCTGAATAAACAGCAAACATTTAAATATCAAAGAACAAGCAGAATTTTGTTTATAATAGTATACATTTTAGTATTTATCTCTTGATGTTTATACTTTCACATTATTTCTGCCCTTTATGTACTTTTACACTATTCTGAAACAATATACCAATCTGAAAAAAATAATAACAGTTTTGTCTAAACAAACATTCACATTGATTTCTACCAATGATACTGTCCATTATGTAATATAACACAGGATGATGGTGAATTGCACACACACTCTTTGGGGAGCTAAAAAAGTGACTATCGGGCTTCCCTGGTGGCGCAGTGGTTGAGAGTTTGCCTGCCGATGCAGGGGACGCGGGTTCGTGCCCTGGTCCGGGAAGATCCCACATGCCGTGGAGCGGCTGGGTGCGTGAGCCACGGCCACTGAGCCTGCGCGTCTGGAGCCTGTGCTCCGCAACGGGAGAAGCCACAACAGTGAGAAGCCCACGTACCGCAAAAAAAAAAAAAAAAAAAAAAAAGTGACTATCAGTGCTTGGTAGCAAAAGGCAAATCCAGCTGTGAAAAAAATTGGAGCCTGAGGAAAATGTGCTCTCCTACATACACTTAGAAAATATTCTTCCATGTGTAGAACCAGTTGGAAAAATGTAATGAAGTTCTACAATCAAAAAATACAATGATACATTACAGTCTATGTCATTCAATCAGTTCCCACACGGTTGTCAGCTCTCAAAACCAACATGGCAACGTGACATCTATTCAGCCCAGGAACTTCAAGCTGATACTTTTTTCTTGCAAAATCATGCATGGTGGCAAATAAACCAACCCCTATTTTATTTAAAAAATTAATATTTTGTACATCAAAAACATTTTTTCATTAATTTTGATGTGCTTAATATTTTGCTTTATAATATTATTTATCTTGATGACTAAGTGTTTTGGGCTTCTTAAACTTTGTACCTGCAGTAAGTGCCTCACTCACTTCAATTAATCCCAGTCCTACACTATATGAATCTATTCTAATTTTATATGCTAAGAATCATAGAAAAGTCCAGGCATGCCCAATGTACATTCTCTATAAATCTGATACTCAAGGACACATTGTGGTATGTCTTTTGGAGAGTTGCCAAAAAAGAAATCATGACAAATAATAACCAGAACTAAAGTTTTTCTTTAAAAATAGAATAGGACTAAGAGGGGGAAGACAATTGTCCTATTTTCATGACCTTAGAAACATCATGCAGGTAAAGGTCTAAAGCTAATCTACAGTCTTATTTTGTAAGAAGCTTTTTTTTTTTTTTTTTAAGTAAAGGAGATTTGGCTACTGAAGAGTAAAAATTTAAGCAAATGTATTAGAACCATCGCCTCCAAATATGTGTTGTCTTTTGCAAAGTGGTCATCATATTTATTTATTAATTCCAGTGATGTTCCTATCAGCTTTTTGAAATTCATTCCCACAACTTGCTCTCAGAGCTAGATTATGAGCCTTAGGAGTGAAACAGTCTTGTTAATCTAGAGGCACAACACATTATGTCTTAAAATAATTTTGCCAATTTAAGTGCCAAACACTTATATGCGAAGAATATTGACTATTACTAGAAACCAAGTCTACTCGCAAAGAATGGCCACATGCCAAGATTAATTGAATTTAAACGATTTGAGCAAGCTTCAAATGATATTCCAAAAGAAGAAATTAGAAAATATCTGAATATAAATGAATTCTGGAATAAGAGAATGGGTGCCATCTTTTAAGAAACTAGTTCACACTTGTTTATCAATTCTCGAATAGGTTTGCCAAAAATTAAGTTGAATTATTTTATCATCATACCTTATATCTTATTTGCAGCTGATGTCCTCCAATAGTCTACAGATTGTTAGTTATGCCGGTTTTCTACAGTAAAATCATAGAGTAAAAAAAAAAAAAAAAAAAAAAAAAAAAGAAAAAGAAACAATCAAACAAAAGATGTACATATAGTCACATACAGTCAATAACACCCTTGAAAATTCCCAGACATTTCTCATTAAGTTCAAGTTAGCAGGCAGTTGAAGGTATAACTTCCATCACTGGAATAAGTTGTGATTTCTTTAAGCTGAGCACTGGATGAAGTAGTTGGATTGTATTTAAGAGCACGTTGCCAAAAGTACATATCTCTAAATACTAGAAACCCACTCGGTATGGTGATCATTTCACACTATGTTACGTATGTGGGAACCCAGGCCAAGTAATGGAAAAACATCTTTACATTCTAGTTTTTCATGGTAGTTCTGGGACATTTATTTATTGAGTAGAATGTGGGTAAAATAGCTTACACCATTTAAAAATATATTTTTTTCTTCTATCTTTTTTTGTGTGTGTAAGGTATGAATTAATTTTTGCAAGTGAAATGCAGCTATGAAGTAACCTCACTGTATTTAATTGAAGACAGATTTATTTTTAAACTTGCTTGATATAGATAAGCTGGACCTCATTAAAATTAAAGACTTCTACTCTGAAAAATACAATGTCAAGAGAATGAGAAGACGAGCCACAGACTGGGAGAAAATATTTGCTAATGTGAAAAAGCTACATACTGTAGGGAGCATTTTTACTGTATGTGTCCATCTATATGACATTCTGAAAAAGGCAAAGCTATGGAGACAGTAAAAAAAAACCAATGGTTTTTAGGGACTGTGAGGGTTGTGGGGGGGGGGGGAGAAACAGGCAGAGCTCAGAGGATTTTTTAGGACAGTGAAAATACTCTGTATGACACCGTATGTCATTACACGTTTATTCAAACCCACAGAATGTGCAATGCCAAGAGTGAACCCCAAGGTAAACTATGGACTTTTGATGGTTATGATGTGTCAATGTAGGCTCATCAGTTGCCACAAATATACCATAATGGGGGAGGCTACACATGTGTGGAGGCAAGTGGTAGATGGGAGATTTCTGTACCTTCCCTTCTATGCTCCTGTGAACCTAAAACTGCTCTAAAAAAAGTTAATAAAAAAGAAAAAAAGTATATGAATGTACAATAACTAAAAGAAAAAAGGAAATAACCCAGTTCTAGCACTTTTTATTTGGGTGACTCAGTAATTAGATAACATTCTGAAGTTTTGCTTATTCATCTGATAAAAAAAACAGAGTAAGAAGCAAGTGAAATTATATATATGTTTATATATAATGTATATTAAAGTGTATTTTTAAAGCATGATAATAGCAATTTTCATTTGAAATAAGTATAAATCCAATATACGAATTTGAATTCTTGTATACATATTAAACAATCTTCAAAAATTCTTACAAGTAATTTGTTGTAGTATAATAAAAACACAGATATATATAATTTTCAACTGCCCAAAATTAATGGATATATAGAATCTATCTCCCTTGTAGATAGCATAGCACTAGCTAATATCAAATCACAAAAAGAAATCAGGAGATCTAGCATGTTCTTCACCTTACCAAATTATTTTTTCCATGGTGTTTTATTCAGTGTTTTTTCTATTTTTCCTTTCCACACATATTTGTTTTGTGCAACATTTTATGAAGTTGAAATCAGAACTGAAGATCTACAATGTATTACTAATTATTGATTGTTTTAGCAGTAGACAAAGAAGTGTGTCTTCGAAAAGTTCCAGATCTGACTACTTCAGCAACTGTGGCATGATTTACCTGTTATGTTTAACAATAAAGGATATCACACTATACTCAAGGCTGAGGCACACTGCCAGCTTATCAGTCAATCAAGCACTAGTCAGTTTCCTACTCACCACACACTGTCATGGACGCTGTGGGAGAAGAGGAAATTATTGGTGACCGACTCTACTTTCAACTGCTTTTAGTATTTCTGATGTAAAGGATGTCTTTTCTGACCTTTACTTTCCCACCTTCTAATACCTGTAAATGCTTTTGCTTCTAAATACCTAGAATGGATTCTATGATCTGCCAAACTCTGACTCTCCAATTTGGTCTCCAGAAGTCAAGCCTGTCCCTGAGGCCTTGACCACTAGGCCAGGCAGATGATTCAAGGGGAGCCAATCAAAGTTCCTTTCTTTGGGATTTAGAACTGCGAACAGGAGATACCAGTCTCAGCTGGGGTTAGACAGAGAGATTTCGAATTCTGAAAGGCTCTTAATTTCCTGTTACAGTGTCTGCACTGTTTCCTTATGAGTTCCCTAAGACACACTTTTATGTCCTTAGAACAGATTCTCCCTTGTGACTTAATCTAGCTCAAATTTGTTTTTACTGTTTGGAACAAAATGTTCTAATTTATGTAAAGTTACTTTTATTTATTTATTCTTATTGGAATATAGTTGATTTACAATGGTGTGTTAGTTTTAGGTGCACAGCAAAGTGATTCAGTTATACAAATACATATATTCATGCTTTTTTATATTATTTTCTCATATAGGTTTTCACAGAATATTGAGTAGAATTCCCTGTGCTATACAGTAGGTCCTTGTTGGTTATCTGTCTTATACATAGTAGTGTGTGTGAACAGCTACTTTTAAATTGATAGTTCTTATCAAGTGAGTGGATATGTCCAAAATAGTAAAGACACTTAAGTAAATGGTTAAAAACACGTGACTGCCCATATACAAGCTCTCAGCAATACCCAGATATGTCTGGGATTAAGAGGCACATTCCAGTCTGAAACTTTGGGGAGCACAACACATTCTTTGACCCACTCTGAGTTATAGATATCAAGGCCATGAGGTTGCATGGTGCAGTAGATTTGTCAGGTGATTTTTATAAAATTCAAGATTATTGGTCTGTTTATATGTATTTCCTGAACTTTTTTGTCCCTTCAGGGTATGTTTAATATAATAAATCAAAAACAATCCCTTGCTCCATGAATAGAGTTGGAAGAAAAATTTTTATTACATTCCAATTCTGAGTGAACTAAGAAAAATCTTCAGATCAAAATGAAAAGCTGAATAGATTTCATAAAAGAAAATATATACAATAAAAAGCTTTGTTATTAGCTATTTTATCAATTGGAAATCTCAAGAACACTGCATCCTGACATGCCCCATGCATATCTGGTCTCTGAAAATTAGAGAGATCGACAACAGGGTTAAGATATTTTGAAAGATGTCTGACAAAAAGGCAAAGCTAAAATGATGTCTGTTTGCTTAAACTAAGTAGCTAAAACTAGAGGGGAAAATAAATTCCTCTAGGAAATGCCACACAGTTGAAGGCAGAGCACTTCAAAAGTCCAGAGGAAAGGGTAGGAATTTTTAATACAGAGGTTGATTAGAAATGTAAGAACTCAGAAGTGTTTCTCAAAAGGAGAAGGGTTAGGAAATTTACAAGGAAATCATTTCTAATCAAGGCAGAGACCTAGTGAATTAAGTGCCAGCTCACCTGGAAGCCTCAGAGATTCTAGCCATTGGTTTGAAACAGGAGATCCATTTCTGGCCTTTATGGTGACTTCATCTCAGAAGAGGCATAATCAAGGGAGGAAAGAACAATGTGATTTCACCAAAGTGATGATGGAGGAGGGAGATTGGATTTCAAAGCCCAATTATAGCTTCAACTTATCCTCTGTGAAGGAATCAGGAGCAGTAGGTAAAGAATCAGTATTTTATGGTCTTCTAAACCTCTCTGTTAATTTTGTTATTACCTATTTTTTTTCATGTGAAGAATATCAGAGGCCTCTTTGAAGAAAAAGGTCTGCATGGTTGTGTGGGTTAATAAAGAACTACAGAGGCTGTATCCCACAACAAGGAAGTCAATTGAAAAGTCAAAAGAACATAATCTAGATGGAAGCAGCTATCAAAGGTAGGAGAGGACAAGAGCAGAGTGAATTCCTACAAGTGAAAGATAAGGATTTGGAGTTTGCTGAAATAAAGAAGCAACCATGATGACCAGAAGGATCCGCATGTAGTAAAGGACACAAGACATTGAGCTTAAAAAGCCAGGGCTGTTTATCAAGACTGAGCTGGCTTTGGTCTTTGGGACAAGTCCATCACTCAAGTCTGCTGGTCACACTTCAGTTGTGTGACTGGCTAAGTTAGGCAACCTCTTTGTGCCTCAGTTTCCTCTCCTGTAAAGAGTAAATAAAATAATACCAGATTAATAAGAGTTGGGAGATTTTAATGTTAGCTAGTGTTTGAGGACAACCTTTAAGCATAGAGGCTATTACATAATAGTAATCAATAAGAGGTATTATTAGAGAATAGAAGAAAACATAAATATGGAGTGACCTCTGCATCAGAACATATGCATGATTAATTCATTTCTTGAGCCAACATCTAATTTGTCTTAACATGGGATTAAACATGATTTTAGTCTAAAGAATGTAGATATTAAAACAAACAAGCAAAAACCTCAATTAAAGGAGTTCAACATATTGAAGAACATGCATGTGAAAACAAAGCAAAAGACTTATCCGTGGAGAAATGACTGATTTTACTACTGAGGCAGGAAATACACAAGATAAACCTGAAACATCATGCAGTGTCAAAAAGAAAGTGCTAGGGGCAGAGAGAATGAAAATGATGAGAGTTCGGGGGTAAGTCAAATGGAAGCAGGGACCAAGTAAAAGGACACCCAATGGACTAAGCTGTAACAATTTGTGCAAAAAAATAACTAAAATAGTACTGAATTATAATCCAAAGTATAAAATAAATATCCATGAATCTATACAGATATAAATAATTATGTAAATAAATAAATAAATAGGGAAGAAAAGACAAATCTCCCATTCAGATGAATCTCAATTTATGTAGATACTCCTCCCCCAAGGAGGTGGAACATGAGTAGTCATTACTGAGCATGGGCTTCCAAAAGAGGTGGTATAGGAAAAAGAGTAACTTTACAGTAGAGAAACATAACAAACACTACTTCAGCCTGGAGCTCAAAGTCAATAGCAACAATGATGTCATACTGATAGTGTGTACCTTAGATATGATGTGATGAAAAGGATACTTCCCCTCTGTGCTCTTCCTGCCAAAACCCATAACTACTGTCTAACTGTCAAATTCCAACTGAAATATTCTCCAAAATACCTAACTAGACCTCCTCAAAATATTAAGATCATCAAAAACAATGAATGTCTGAGAAACTTTCACTGTCAAAGGAGCCTAAGGAGGCATTAAGACTAAATGTAGTAGTATAAAATAAATAAGCTACTAGGCTATATTGTACAACACAGGAAATATAGCTAATATTTTATAATAACTATAAATGGAGTATAACTTTTAAAAATTGTGAATCACTGTGTGTATACCTGAAACTTATATAATACTGTACATCAACTATACCTCAGGAAAAAACAAAAGCAAAAAAAAACTAAATGTGTGGTATGATATCCTGCATGGGATCCTGAAACAGAAAAAAGACATAAAATAAGAATTAAGGAAATCTGAATAAAGTATGGTCTTTACTTAATAAGAATGTATATATCAATATTGGTTCATTAATTATGACAAATGTATTATACTAATTTAAGATGCTAATGGAGGAAGTAGGTGTGAGACTATAGGAACTCTCTGTATTATCTTTACAATTTTTCTGTAAATCTAGAAATATTATAAAATAGAAAGCTTATTGAGACATACTATACAACAGTGAGATAAGCATTTTCCCTCTCTAATATAAACTTCCTGGGGGCAAGAACACTGTTAGGTATAACTTTCTATCCCCTATATCAACATCTAGCATAGTCTCTAGAACATAATGGTATCTGGACAAGTTAGTTGAACAAATCAATGAATGCAGGAAAATAGGTACTAATTATCAGCATAATACTGGGTTTAAAGTCATAAATTATGCCTGGGAGTTTCAGGAAAGTTTTATAAAATGATAACCAGTAATTTATAGAGTAATATTTATGTATGATGAATACTCCAGAAAGATCTAAAACCATGTATGTACTTTATCTCTTCCCATGTTAAAATGACAATGTGTCATATTAATAGTTAACTCTTCCCCTTTGTCTCAGACTTACCACCTGTTGTTACTATAGTTCAGACATAATGGTCCTCAACTTAATTTGTTCTTTAAATGGGCCAATTTCCTTCTTGCTCCAAATCTCAACCCATCACATCCACCCCGCCTTCCCTCCTCCTTGCTTTCTCCCTCCCACCCTTATCTAATCAATTCTTACTCAGTCTTTTAATCTCAGGTTAACTGTCATTTCCTCCAGGAGTGACTCCCTGTCTCCTGGGACTAAGCTAGGTTTTTGGTTTTGTTTTTACTATTTTATATCACCCTCTATCTTTGTGTTTCTCCCATGTCTCTTATATCATTGCAAATACACACACATGCATGAACACATACACATTTAATGACAGCAAACTCTACAAGAGCAAGGATTACATTAGTTTTGTTCACCCTTGTATCTCCTGCATCTAGCATGATGTCTGAGACATGATAGGATACAATACCTACTTGTCATATGACAAGGAATGAAAATACATTAAAATAGAGATAGAAAATTTTAAAAAATTATGAAAAATAACAAACAAATGAGTTATCAACTCAACTCCTCTACACCCCCAAAGGCATCATCTTTCCTATCTCTCCCTCTAGCTATTTAACGTAGTTTCATATCTTCTTATCACTCATTTTACTCCAAAATAACATACTTTGCAACTGCTCCTTAGTATTATCTCTCTATATATAATATGCTATCAGTCCTTAAATTACTTAATATAAGAAAGCTATTACGGGCACACATGATCATCCTTTATGTGAGCTAGAAATCCACATACACACAGAAAGAAATTAAAAAGACATATTGTTTACTGACCTTGCAGCCTAGTTTAAATTTACTTCAATTTAAGGGACTCCTTGGAACACAAAAGCTATGTTTTACAGCTCCATGTGCACGTACTGCACTACATGAAATACTTGGCTGGGTTCAACGTCTGAATCCAAAAATATCTCCTTATGTTATTATGACTGCTGCTATCTCTCACAAAATTAGCTGAGCCGTGGAGATAAGAATGTTCTTCTGTTTCACACATGACATGCACACCCATAAACGTGTAGGCATGAGAGAATAAAGGGAGAGGGGCAGACACACACAGAGCTTTCCTAACGTGGAGCACAAAAGCAATTTTGATCATAAATATTATTTTCTCGATTTACAGAGCAGTGAGACCCAGTCACAGGATCCTATAGAAATTTACCCAGTGACAGTTGAATTGATTTATCCTTGCAGAATTTAAAAAAAAAATTAAAATTAAAAAAAATCTAAAAAGGCTTGAAATATCTAAGTTAAGGTAAATGTGTTAATATATTTTAGCTTTTTTTTTTTTTTTTTTTTTTTGCGTACGCGGGCCTCTCACTGTTGTGGCCTCTCCCGTTGCGGAGCACAGGCTCCGGACACGCAGGCTCAGTGGCCATGGCTCACGGGCCTAGCCACTCTGCAGCATGTGGGATCTTCCCAGACTGGGGCACGAACCCATGTACCCTGCATCGGCAGGCGGACTCTCAACCACTGCACCACCAGGGAAGTCCTATTTTATCTTTTTTAGACCATTAAAAATCAGACATTTTGCTTTGCAGAATATCATTAGCTCTATGAGAAAAGTAGGGTTTGGGAAACTAAGTTTTGAGGGCATTAAGAGAGGAGATAGAAAAGACCTTATATAAGGCAAAATGGCTTAATTTGATCTTATCCTGATTTCATGTAGTCAGAGACCCCTCTAATTAAATCTAATTGCCTCAGTTATTAATGAGAGCTTGTGCACTCTTAAGAATGTAAAATGTCCCTACAAGCAGATATATTTAGTCTATTTACAACTCAAGGGTCTACTAGAAAAATGCAGCAACCTGTGGTTTTACCTGGGTAAGGAGCTCAGGAAAGTGACCAGAGGACATTGGGGGAACTCTTCCCCTTTTTATCAGTAAATACCTATTTTGCAACTAGGAAAGAGATTAAAACAACACATTTAATTTAGGAATTTGAACTAAATACCTCTATTTGCATGCAAAATATATTGGACCATTTAAAGTGGCAAAATATTTAGGGAACATGAAGATATGTAAATACAATGAATTTATAATTTCATCCTAGTAAAATAATTCTTAAATCCCTAATTCATGCCAATCTATGAAATCCTGCATAAATTCTTACTTATTGCAAAATTTTCCACAAAGACTACTTAGTAGAATTGCTTTCTTGGGACAGGTTTCATATCAACACTTAAGAGTAACAAAACATCAAATTCTATAATATCCCCAAGTCCAGTAAATATCCAGAGGGGTTATTCTACCTGGGTGCCCTCTGCGGCCAGGAAAAGTACAATCACTTACCTATAGGAGACTAAATCTAGTAAGGCAGATGCTTGCATACAATCAGTAAAATGGAATGTGATACATAATTTAACAAAAATATGTAGACTGTACGATAGGAACTTGGATGAAAGAGCAATTAATTCTGCACCATCAAGGGTAGTTTCAGAGAGCTGTTCCTTGAACTGGGCCATAGAGAGAAGAAAATGCCTCCTAAAAATAGTGTAAAATACATAATGATTATCCCCAGAGGATATCTAGGGATTATTTGGCCTCTCCAAATCATACTTCTCCAAAAATATTAATTTATTCATTTTAAAACTGAGGTACAATTAACATATAACATTGTGTAACTTCAAAGTGTATAATGTGTTGATGTGGCACATTTATGTATTGCAGTATGACTGCTACCATGGAAGGGAACTTTAGCCATGCATCAAAGAGGGGATATCTCAAAATCTGAAATCTGGGGACTTCCCTGGTGGCTCAGTGGATAAGACTCCAAGTTCCCAATGCAGGGGACCCAGGTTCGATTCCCTACTCAGGGGACTAGATCCCACATGCATGCCACAACTAAGAGTTAGCATGCCACAACTAAGGAGCCCACAAGCTGCAATTAAGACCCAGTGCAACCAAATAAGTAAATAAATATTTTTTAAAAAGTCTGAAATCTAATCTAATTTACTTAGGTTTCACTTGGTTTGTAGGACCAAATTTGCTTTTATCTGAGTGCACACAGTCATTCAGAAACACACTTTTCCCAAGAATAGAATCGTCCAAAGACACACAGTCACACAAAGATAATGTGAAAAATACTCTCACTTATAAAAACTCTTGATTTTCAAGATGCATTCAATAAAATTTCTGAAAAAACAGATAGAAATTTAGATGATTTAAGTAAGTCCCTCCAAAAACATAAATAAATCTTAAGTTTAAACACGTTTTTAAATTCATGGTAAAAGTTATTAAAGACTGTGTTGTAACCTTAAGTCCATGTTAAGCATCTCAGGTTAGCCACACATTAAGGAATGAAGTAGACAATCTCAGATGACTCAAAATGATTCCCATTGACTACTGTTGAAAAGAGTAAAATGATGCTTTTGTACATTAAGTGTGAGCAATATTCAATCATGGAGATAGCCTAGGCTGAGCCAATGGAAATTAAAGAAAACAAAGATAAAGAAATTGTTGTGGAGCAAAGATGATAAAACGAGGACTCATTTGACAGCAGATGCCTCTTTACATTCTTTGCAACTTTTCCAACAACCATAAAGTAAGTAGAGTCTCCATAATGTGGATGAGAAAAGTGAGTTTCCAATAGGTTAAACAGTGGGTCCCTGGACCCCATAAGTAAGTAGAAGTGCTGGGCTTCAAAATCATCACGACTCCACTTAGAAGCCAGTGTCTCTTGTAGCTGCAATATTATTCAGGATTTAATTTCTATGCAAGAAAACTGAGAATGATGAGCAGTGTCATAGCAAATTTTAGTTGGTTGATTGCAGTGAAAACCATGTGGAAAACCCTGTGATTTATATATGTTAAAGACATTCTGAAAAATGCAGAGTCTACACTGTCCAATTTTTATGGTTAAAGATCTTTTCTTCTACACTCATGCCCTAATTTTATAGTTAAATAATTGATAGTGACAGAAAAAAAAAAGAGTGACAGATATATTTCAGTGGAATAACAGGATGCTGTCCTTCATTTCATCTCATAGAAAGCACACACACACACACTTACACTTTTTTATACTGAATTTAAAAAGCAAAAGAACAAAGTAGGCTCTAATTCAGGGCACTGGCATTAACCAAGAAACTTTTTCTTTGTCATGTTGGAAAATTGCACCACACTTAAGTTGTGGTTTAACTTCATTACTTTCATACACTTCATTAACTTAGAGAAAGTTAAGTGGAAATAATCTATGCATATATTATAGTCCTAACGAAAAGATATCAATCTCTTGAGCTGAAAATATATTCATAAGATTTTACTGTCCTTATATTTAATGAAGAAGAAATCAAATTACTTTTACATTCTAAGGGAAAAAATATCAGATGATGTATTTGGATATCTAATTAAAATGCTTATGTACCTTGCTTAATTAAAACTAGACCCTTATTCAAAATAACAGGATGTCTAATGCATCTATTTATAAATAACTCAGAAGAAATGCCTAGAAACTAGGAGAAGCAGAGTAACTGAACTCTGTTCATGCATTAACCTTCATTTCCCTCCACCTTTTTCACAGGAACACCTTGTGTAAAACAAGCCCTGTCCTAATCAAGCTTTTTAACAAACTTCCAGTGGTGACAAGCATAAAGGCAAAACATCTAAAGCTAAGAGTTTATTTTTTTTTCAGCCTCAAGTGTTATGACCACAACCCAGAAATGCATTAGTCACACGGGGATTAGAAGATGGCTTTTTTTTTAAAAGGACTTGAACGATTTCATGAATGCAAAATGAATCCCAAGAGCCTGCCTATTCTTGATTTGCTTAAATGTCTTTAATCATAGAAAGAGCCTCTATCTGAGAAGACAGAAACTACTTGTAAAAATCCTAGACAAATATTGGATGAGGATCCGAGGCATGCCATAATGTTTCTAAATATTTGAATGAATAGAATAGGTTAATGGAATTTTGCCTGGAATAGGGAAGAACTCAAACTTGGTTTTAAGACTCTTCACAAGAACTTTCCTAGAACCTAGGTCAAAATCCATTGTGTTGCCATCTGCTGTCTTCATGGCCTTTATAAACTCTCAGATATGATTCATGTTTATCCTCTCAGGTTTCGAATATTAGGAGCTACAATTTCAGAGCCAATCAAAAAAGAGAAAAAGTGTTGTGTTTAACTGCAATAATTTTGTATGCCCCTCATGGAAATTATAGATGTCTATGGATATTTGTGAGAGAATTGCTTTTTCTACAAGATAATAGGAATAGAATAAAATGGAGAGGTAATTTTGTGAATTCATCCTTTCTAAAACAGGCTAAGACATCTGAATGTGTTCACAGTGAAATTAG
This sequence comes from Hyperoodon ampullatus, assembly GCF_949752795.1. Lineage (NCBI taxonomy): Eukaryota > Metazoa > Chordata > Mammalia > Artiodactyla > Ziphiidae > Hyperoodon > Hyperoodon ampullatus. Next base: position 75,615,825 of record NC_136914.1, on the reverse strand, counting down.
AAGGCAATTCATTTGAGGATTACGTTAGAGAACAGACTGTTAAGAACCTTTCCAATAAGGCTTCCTATAAAGTAGTTAAAAGGCTGTTTTCTTTTCTCCCACCTTTTCCCCCTTCCCTCCTTCCCTCCCTCTTTGTTTCCCTCTTTCTTTTCATCTTCTGTCCTTTCTTCCCTTGTCACATGTTGTTGGGCATCAACTATGTGCCATGAACTGGGTTAATTAAATGCTGAATATTGTAGACACCCTGTCTGTCCTCTGGGAACTTAGAATCTAGTTGAGGAGTCTGTTCATGTCATTGATCTCAATGACCAACTGAATCCATCTTGGAGACTACAACAATAAAAATCAAACCTTCATTCTTCCTGTTAGTGAGACTTTCAGTTGGTAAGTTAATATTCTCTATGATCAACTTCAACTCCATTTATAAATCTTGAAATCAGTTCTACCTCACCTCAAAGATTGGCTACCCACCAATATTTCAATCCCAGACTTTCCTCCAGCTTTTCTTTAAGATTCAGAAAAAATAAATAAAAGTACAATGACCTCTGAAAGAGCATGACAACATTTTAATTAGCCTTCCTTCAGATTTGCTTATGTTATTAGGTCCTTATAATTTTAAAACTGACCATACAACACGTATTTCTAAGATTTGAATACGCATATTGATTGACTTGGGTTTATTTTTTGCAAACCCTATATCTTGAATTTTAATTAATCTCACTTTTGAAGTTTGAGTTCTATCAATTATAAACAAACATACATAGAAGTTATAACTCACAGAAATTCAGTAGTCTTATGTAGGCCAAAAACTGTGCTCATAGAATCCCCAGAATCATTTAAGTCTCCTTGTGAAAATGCAGTGCCAGAAACCTGTGTACTCTGTCCACCTGGGACCACCTCTGAAGTCAGTTTCTCCCTGGCCTCTGAAGTACCACTAGATTATTCAAGAGAGTGAGATGCCTCTGATTTATAGGAAATATTTTTTGAAGGAGATGTTCATCCAAAGCATTAGAAAGTCTCTTTCCCTGCTGAAATGGTGTGTGCAAATAGTCAACTATCTTGTGTCTGAAGGGCTGAAGTGAATGTGACTTCACTTGTCAACGAGCTGGTAGCACACAGTGGTGAAGGGTAGAGTCTAGAGGCTGATGGCCTGGGTTTGAATTGGTAATTCACTGTTGGGTGACCTTGGGCAACTTGCTGAAACTATTTGTGTCTCAGATTCCTCACTGGAAAAGTGAGATAATGATAATTAATTTTCTCATAGGGTTGTTTTGAAGTTCTAAGTTAATATTAGTAAAGCTCTTGAAATAGTTCCAGATATATAGTAACACATATATCTATATGTATGTATGTATGTGTATACTAGGTTACTTTATGCTAACTTGAAAATGAGCTGTCATTGACTTGAGCAAAGAGACCCAGAAATAAATAATCACATGTCCAAACCTCACCTTTCTCTTGTTACAGGCAGATATACCTCCTGAATGAGTGGAAACATGGATAAATACAAGCTGAAGAAGAAAGTTTAGTGTTAAGGTCAGATAATCAAGAACAAGAGAGAAGCCATATAGGAATTACAGTGGGAAAGTCCTGTAAAACTCTCCCTTGCAGATTATTTCTTGTACTAGCTATGGGAGACAGTGCTCACCATGCATCTCTCCCTGAAAAAAAACATCTTGAGGGTAATGATTGCTTTTTCTTTTTTTTTCCAAATACAGATCACAGGCATTATTCTGTCTCTTAGTTACCCTAGTTAGCTCTAGGTAGAGGAAATCGTTCCAGATATGATATTCTTACCTACCACTCTTAAGACACAGGAACAGTTAAGCAAAATTCACACAAAATTTCAAGGAGGAATCCACTGGTTATTTTAGTATAGAAGAAGGATCCATCTCTCTTTCTACTCCAGCTCAGAGATGTGAGTGACATTACTTCTAAACCTAAATTCACTAAAGTTGTAAGAGAAGGGAAGATTCAAAAAGAATAGAGAGATATGTGGTCTTTTTAATAGCATGGTTTCCTAGAATCTATTTGTGGTTTTCATTACTAGATAGTCATATCTATATTGTCTTTAAAAAAAAAAGAAAGAAACACAATGGTAAGTAGCTAAAATAATCCAAAGTGAACAAAATATTCTTCTGACTTTAAATCTCATGTTTATTGCCTAAACAATTTGAGGACTGCTGCCCTTTGATTTATTTCTATTTACTGCATATGGATTCTTCATCTCACTTAAAAACTCTTAGTGTTTTCGTCAAATAAGAAAAAACAACAGCATAAAAGAAATAATCATTTCCTCTCATTATAACTATCTTGGAGCTCCAATTGACTCAAAGGAGTTGTGTACAGACAGAATAAAATGGCTTTTTAAACAAGTAGTAAATGACTCTGAATACTTTTGCCTTATTGTGTTTAATAAGTGCCATTTAAATTGTTGGACCCAACACTTTCTATTACATTTAATCTTGGTGAAAAAAAGTAAAAATGTCAGGAAAATGTTATCTACACAAAATTAAGACCAGTACAGATAGATGTTTTAATTCAAGCATCATTTGTAGCAATTGATTTATTTTAATCTCAATGGCAGTATGTAATTTCCTGTTAAAATAAAAGCCTTTTGAAAACTATTTGCAGAAAATGCAATGTGAGTCATTCTGGAGTCTAAAGTTTCATTCAAATTCACAATCTTTCAAATATTTAGCTTTTTTTCAATTACTAAAGTGACTAGAACATTCAAGACTAAGTTAAAAGTATAAACTGGGACTTCCCTGGCGGTCCACTGGTTAAGACTTCACCTACCAATGCAGGAGGTGCGGTTCGATCCCTGATCGAGGGAGCTAAGATCCCACATGCCTTACGGCCAAAAAACCAAAAACTAAAATGGCCAAAAAACCAAAACGTAAAACAGAAGCAATATTGTGACAAATTCAATAAAGACTTTAAAAACTGTCCACATCAAAAAATCTTTAAAAATAAAGTGTACTACTGAAAAGCAATTGTGTTTCTTTTTGACCTGTCTCAGCAAGGAAAGGAGAAAGGAAGGAAAAAAGGAAGAAATAGAGGGGTGTGGGAAGGAAGGAGGGAGGGGGAGAGGGAGGAAAGCAGGAAGGAAGAGACAGAGGAATCAAGGGATGGAGGAAAGAAAGAAGGGAAGAAAAAGGAATGGTATACAGGCTCAGGGTGAGTGGGGAGATAGAAGAAAACAGAGAGAGAGAAAGAGATACAGAGAGAGAGATTCATTTCTAACAATTTCTTTAATGTATGTGTATAAAATTGATTCTGGTTCAGAACATGAATCACCCTCTGTACTTGTTTTGCTCTTAAATGATATACTGGATTAGGAAAAAGATGTGTTTTAAAATTCTACTTTGATGTGTACCATGTAAGATACCACAAAGCATGTATTTCTCAGCACTCAATAGTGACCTAGAATTTGGCCAGATTAAAGAACAAATGACCTTTAGAATAGTGGTCTTCGACTAAGGGCAATTTTGCTCCCCAGTCCCCACTCTGGGAGGAAGGCACATTTGGCAATGGCTGGAGAAATTCTCTTTTAATTTATTTTATTGAAGTATAGTTGATTTACAATGTTGTGTTAATTTCTGGTGTACAAAAAAGTGACTTAGTTATACATATAATTGTAACGACTGAGGAGGAGGTACTACTGGCATCTAGTGGGTAGAAGCCAGAGATGTTCCTAAATACCCTCCGGTGTGATTTATCTGAGCTACAATATTAATAGTGTCACTGGTGAGAAATCCTGCTCTAGAAAGAAATTCTTGTCCTTTCCTCACAGTGTGTGCTGAGCTAATTAGGGAAATTCTCTGCATGAGGAACAATTATTGTAGCAGATTTGAAAGTCTGCATTGGAAGATGATGAGGGATGGTGTTAAACACATAGAAGTATGGACCTTGAAGTCATTCAGATAGGGTTTGGGATTCTTTTCAGTTAATAGCCAAACAGTGTATTTTAATTTGATTGAGACTCAATTTCTCCATCGAAAATGGAAATGATAAAATCTAATTCTTTTATTTATTTAGACATGATAATGGGATGATATTAAATTCAAAGCTTGTAACATGGATAGTTAACAAATAATTGTGGCTTTTATCATTGTTATCTTTATTGTTATCATTCTGAAAGCATAAAATTAAACTCATATTAAGAAATTTCTAGGCCTCCCACCAATTTTCCTCCTATCCTCACAAGTTAACTAAAATTAACATCGCTTATATTACAGCCTATGAAATGGCTGTAAATGTAAATTTATTTTTCATCATAAGCACAGGATCTGCCATCTCTCGCCCATTTCTAGTTCTTCCCGTATTTACAGACTTCTACTATTTCACAAAGACATGCTCTTCTTTATTATAAACTCCTTAGTCATTGTCTAGGTTTAAAAATTTATATTACAGCTAAGCATGCAAGTGGCTATTGGTCTTCAGCTGACAATTAACAATATTAATGTCATCTTATATATGTGGAAATTGAAATGCTGCATAAAAACATTAACAAGAGCAGGCAGAGGATGTGTGTGTTTGTATTGTACAAATTTATTATTATGTATAAAACTCAGACTATATTAATCAGTAATGAGTCTACAGAAGTTTAAAATAAAGAACATTTTGATATATATTAATTTACATTATTCTCAAAGTGACACTAAGGATAAGTGTTACTTCTTGTATGTTCCAGATTCCAAAACAGATATTCAAAGTTATGCCAATGTGTATAATAAATAGTAAAGTTAATCTCAAAGAAAGTCATTACTGCCCACTTTTTTGGCTCTTTGTGTTATTATGAATCATAGTCACTTTTCATGAACAATGAATAAAGATACCTATTAATCAGCAATCAGTCACTCAAAATTAGTACATTAGTGTATGTTGAGACTGTTGAAATATGCTGAGTAATTTAGCAGAAAATGTGCTCAATTACTTCCAAGAATATTGTTCCATTACTACAAGTAATGTCACTCTTGAAATTCTTCAGAATTGGCACATAATATTCCTTATTAAAAAGAGACCACAAAAGCTAATATAGGATATTATGGTATCTTACCAATCTGTTGAGTCTTGAGATTTTTATCAATCTTAGGAATCTTGGGGAGGCTCTATTCTTTCACTAGCATTTATGTCACAAACAATCTGGGGAAGATGCTGAGAAACCTGTAGATTCTCTATCTCTGTCTCCATCTGCATCTCTATTTTTATCTATATCTATAGCTTTACAAGAAGATCTATGGGATGAGGATGACATAAATGCAAGAAGCAAATATTCTACCAAGGAAGTGAAAGAAAAAGAAATAATCCCCTGTGGTCAAATAATCCCCTGTTTTTTTGTTTGTTTGTTTGTTTTTTTGTTTTTTTAATTTAAAAAAAAGAAAAACTCCTTTGGATTCAGGAAAAAAAAAAATGAGCAATTTTCTGTTTCTCATCCATAAATCAATTCATTCTTCTGCTGTGAGAGAGTGAGATGTGAGGCAAGAAGTCAAGAGAATTTTTGAAACTCTCTCCTCTTGGAAATGAGAAATGAAGAAATAATATTTATCTCCCAAATTAGTTTCAAGGAATTAGAGAGATGATTCGTGAGCTGAAATAATCAGAGAAAGTGGTAGGGAATCTAAGGCTGATCTAGGCCTTGCACCGTGAGCAGGATTTGGAAGCACACATTTTGGGATGAGGAGAAATGCCCTAGAGACTCAAATCTACCAGGCAAGTTCAGAAAGAGTGAAGATGCCTAACTAGGGCACAGGGTGGTCATGAAGAGATTAAGGAAGATTCAGCTGAAAAGGGAAGAAGATAAAACTGTGTGAACAGAACACTGAGAATATGCATCTGTTTTCCGGTATTGCTTTTTTTCTTCAATGAATATCACTAAGCACAAATTGCAGGTATTAAGGTTAAAACATTCGATAAAAAGCAGGTAGTAGGTAAACTCTTACAGAGCTCTTTGGAAACAGCCCTGGGGCTCTAGGCTGCAGACACTATGGAATAATCTTCAAGATGACACAATCAGAATCAACAAGCTAAATCATCTTCTGTTTTGGGTTCTCTTCTGAATTGGAGAGAGGGTCAAATTGGCCCAACATGAGTTACCCAACACGAGGCTAGGGGAAAATAGAAACCCTTAGCTGCAAACAACTGGCAAAGGAAAACTGAGGTAATTTTACCAAAAGAAGGTGGAAGGAGTGCTTGGTTGATGAAAAGGGCAGATACCCACCAATAGTGATGTATCAAAATAATGTGGAAGAAAGATTAAATAATACACAGTGTGGGTATAAAGAATAAAACTAAGAGGTAGAGCTGTATGATAGGATGTATGGATGCCTGCCCCTCCTCTTCATTGTGCTCTGGAAATACAGGACACTTGAAGGTACAACCTCTGTTTTCTTTATTTTCTTACCTTTAATGTTTAACATTGCTGTTCACTGTGCTTGGAATATTTATTTTCCTCTTATTGTCTAATTCTTCTTTATCTTTCCAGGTTAAACTTTAATGAGCCTCCATTTTCAACCTCTCCAGCTGCCCCAACCAGATCAGCCTTTTTATGTTCTAAGAACTACAGATATGTATTTCCTTAATGTGATACTTATTTTTGCATTTAGTATTACCAGTGTTCCAACTAACATGTTCCTTAAATTCATGGAGGATGTCTTCTTCAACTTTGACATTAAGCAGAGTTACAAATATTTGTTGAAATATATATGGTATGATGCCAGTAGCTTCCTTCTGCCACTAAAAGTGCAGAATCAGGAATTTTCTTCTGGTTTGGTTATCATCTTTACCTTCATCTCACCCCACACTCAACCGATTGCAGCAGAATGACCTGAAAACAACCAATAGGATGACCATCAACCTATGAGCTCAATCATTCTGCCTAACTCAGTCAGACTGTAACAGAACTGAGACTGAAGTATGCTAATTGAATTAAATTTATATTTAAATAGCCACATGTGGATAATGGCTACCATATTGGACAGGGTATGTCTAAAAAGTACAATTATTGGCCACAGCAGCAAAAATGGCAGCAGTGGCAGAGATGAGCCAAGTCACAGCTGCGGTTAAGAATGGATAAGGGGATCCATGGCAGTCAGGAGATGAATGTAAGTGTTGAAACTGGGTGGTATAATGAATAACAATTCAGTTCCCTGAGAGACAGGGCTTCAGTTGCTAAGATGGACCCTAAACTTTCTTATTTCTCACAACTACTGGAACAACTTGAAAATGTCTCAGTTCTTGGAAACAGAATGACACTAAATAATTCAACCACAATATTAGGATTTTTTTTTTTCTCAGGAAGGGAGATGAGAACAACCTTTGGGTGGTTCATCCCTTTCTTACCATTACCCCTATTACACTTACTCCTTATCCTTCCACTCTCCACCCCCAAAACACCTGCATACCCTTCCTTCTCTATCATTTCCCCATCCCAAATCTCTTCCAGTTCTTCAAACTTTCATGCTCTCTCAGACACCCTGTCCTTTATACACAGTTATTTTTCCCTGAAAAAACCTCTTCACCCCTCATCCCCATCCAGCCTGATTCCTGATCTTGGATACCTCTTTGAGTAGCTATTCCTACTGCAAAAGTCTAAGACAGATGCCTCACAAGCTATCCTAAACAACTTAGTTTCTCATCTTTGACCATACCAAGTTCTTTTCAGTTTCAATGTTGTTTTTCTCTGGCTATCTCCATGTATTTTATAACTCTATAAGAGAAGAGACCATCTATAACTTGCTCATTGTACCCCAAATATCCATCACTGTGTTTGATATACCTCATATTATTTTGTTAAGTCAATTAATTACACCCACATTTTCTGGAGGAAATGCACAATGTTAAAAAGTTCAGGGGGGAAAAGATATACGAGCAATTTTTCTGCAAGAATATGATACATTTTTAGAAATGTTATTCTGAGTTAAGTTATCCTTATGGATTGGAAAATGAGGAGAAATACCTTTAAAAGTCAGAATGACAATGACCATTTTAATAGACAATTTTCCAGAAGTTTTTTCCCTCCACAATTGGAGAAGACTGAGAAGTGCCATCACATCTTCGAGAAGCTGTTATTGAAATGCACTTTCTAATTGGGATCTTAGCCTAGAAATTATGCTACACTCCACACAGTTATAACCAAGACTTACACATTGGTTAAAACTGAATCCACTTATGGCTAAGATATAAATTTAGAACTAAGAGGAACATCTAGACATTCCTAGATAGTAGTTGACCACGGTGTGAGTGAAATAAATATGTTCCACCTGGTTCCTCTATGCTGGTTATTTGAAACATGTGTGGAAGGAGTGACACTTCTGGGAATTCTTTGCCATGATGTTGTGAGGGACCAAGTAGTGCAGAGGTCAAGGCATTTTTTTCATGAGTCCAGAGAAAACAAACAAGGCAGATGCCATTTCCAATTTAACTTCTGGTAATTTGGCTCCAGTTCACTATCCTGAGCAATCTCTTTATATTTGTAATTCAGGTTGATATTAAACCTGAGTATATCTTTCTGTTTACATATCTTCCTGCCCTTCTTGAAGAGTTAAAGTATAAATTGGTGCCTTCATCTCCATTGAAGCACCAGAGCAATGTATGATTCTTTTTCACTGTTGGGTCTGATTACAATAGAGTGAAGATTATTTTTCCACCTGTGACATTGTCATTATAATCGTCTGACTTATATTTATAGTCAAGTGGGAGTGTTTCTCTGATGACTTAGAGCCTTTAAACCTGAGGATAACAAAATGCTGGCTATGAAACACATATAAATCCTAAGCAGAAAAAAAAATAAAATCACCTGTTATACTATTTGTTTTCATCTAATAAAAAAATTAGCCTGGAGTATTCCAGGCAATTTAAGGAAAGAAGTCAACAGGCAGTGTACTAAATATCTCGTTATGCATCCCAGTAATTGACATAGCAGAAGCATAGCTCAAATACTACAAAAAAAAGACAGTTCACTGAAGGATCAGCTTCTTTGGATTAAGGCTATATTTCTTACCCTGTTCACCCTCTCTTTGCCAATAACATCTATAGCTTTGAAGCGTTTCCCAGTATGGTAGCATTCTCATTTGCCCTTTTTATTTATTAAACCATGTATGGACTGACAGTACCTATTGTTATGACTGAAAATTTATCTTTTCTTTTCTTCAGTTATGTTGCCAGATTACTTTAGTCAATAAGAAGGTCGACTGTTTCTAGATTAGACATAGATTTTTATGGTAGCTTTTTCAATAGCTTCATTTCTGGAGGTTTAACAAAATCAACTAGTGCTGACTACTACACAGTCAACATCTACAATAATTCCTAGATTGAAGGTTCAGAGATAGTCATATTAGAAAATGTAGATTGAAATAATATAATTTACAAGCTGAAACACATCCATATTTTCTATGTTGATCAAACCTTAGATAAATAGGTTCATTGTAGTTGTCGACTTTTTTCTGCATGGTTTTATGTTAGTTTCCTCAAAATATAAACTTCAAAGTTAATTTACAGGTTTAGCAGTGTTCATATTTAGGCTTTCTATAAAGATTATTTCCTTTGCACTAGTTTGGTAACAACAATCTCTGAAGTTATTTAGCATATCATATTTGCTTTCCTGGGAGAGGAAATAGCTGATGTCAAATGTCACACTACAATGATAAGATTTTTTTTAAGCACAATTTCCTTTGGGGGTGTTATCAGATGAAAAGTGTTCAATGTTTTAAAATTAAATTGCTTCTCTTATTATTCTAAAGTTTATTCACTCAACCGCAGATAATTTTAGGATACTTCAAAATGTTCACTTTTTTTTTATTAATGTAAAACATATTCATGTATGTAATTTGGAAAACATAAAAAAAGCACGAAAAAAAAAACCTCACTCCAAAAATGCCATTACAGTCATCACTGTATTTCTTATTTTTATTTTACATATGTCATGCTCTAAATATAAAACTTCATACTATTTGTTACTTGACATAAATAAACTGCATACATAAAATAATCAGCCCTTATCTGTGGCATTTAAATTGAAGTATGTTTAAAGCATTTGATCCAATGAAAAAAAGAAAGTCTTCCACCTCTAAATCAAACTGGGAACTTCCAGTATAAGACACTCTTTTTATTTTTTTTCTGAAGTGGACAACGATGATGCCTGCATTGAGAAGATTATGAGTTATTTTCCAGATGCCTGAGGATTTGTTGTATATCGACCTGAATCTCTTAAGGAGTCTATCTATTGTGATCTAGGGATGAGATTTTTACATATCTGGTCAATGGGAAGAAATGATCCTGATAACCAGGGTAATCACATAGTCTAAAAGTTGAGGGTGGTTATTAGTGACTTTGCTGGATAAAGCCATATACTAACACTGTCCAGGTCAGACAGGGGCATCCTTAAGTAAGGTGTAAGAAAAGGAATTTTAGTGATGAATTCTAAAATTAATCTCAGCTGAAGCCGTTTTTGGTATACCAGGGTGAGGAAACTGTAATTTACTGGTCAAATCCAGCCCAATGCTTTTGTATGTCTCCTCATCTAAAAATGTTATTTATGTATTTAAATGGTTGAAAAAAAACCTAAGCATTTGTTTTCTTTCTTCTCATACAAATACTTACACAATATCCTTGATTTTGATTCTTAAATTGCAAAGCCTAAAATATTTGCTATCTAGCCCTTTATAGAAAGTCTGTGTATGCTGGTATCTTCTAGTCCAATCATTCACATTGTTTAAGACTTTGCTTCTTATTCAAATCTCTGATTTGGTTTTTCTCATAGCTGAACTAAAATACAGACCTCTGTAAAAAAGAAAAAAATCCCTTTGGACTCCAGAAAATATAGTTACTCACACAATAGATGGACAAATACTGATTTACAAAATGAACATTTTATTCTATTAAATTCAGCTTCAACTAAGAATTATCACTGAAAACTATTTATGCTGAAAGATTACTTTAATATCATATTAATAAAACTCAAAACTTTAAAAATTTTCATAGAATACCTGAATCTCTAGAAACTTAGTGGATCACAAATTTCAGTTTAAGAAACACTATTCTAGTATATTCCAGATGTACTGTAGGGTCTGGAAAAACATTCAAGTAAGTGTTTCTCTCTTAAAGGCAGGTTTTAAAATTATAAGTAAATGAACTAGCCATCTACTTACTTTACTTTACTATTTTTTCTAGTATTTTTTGCCCTTACTCCCTTTTCATAAATGTATTAAAAAATGGTTTAAATACATGGTCACATTTTTATAACAAGCCATAAAACTGTAATAAAAATATTCCATATACTATTGCATAAAACACACTTGGAAAAAAAACTGACATTATCCTATCAAGTTACTACTAATTTTGCTAAGTCTGGGATGTTGTAATGTACTTTCAGTTAAATTACCAAAATAAAACATCTTGTTTCTATCTGTTTCTTTAGACTGCTCATTCAGGAGTTTATTTTAATGGACTATTTTTTTTTTAATTAGGCACTTTGATTAACATTTTTATTTTTCAAAACCCATTCTAATCTTTAAGATTATATCTGCATTTCTCTGTTGACCTCATGCACCTTTCTTATGACCTTTTTAGTGATACATCATTTGAATCATAACTTTTAATAGAAAAAAAAACTGAATATCATAAGTGAACTATAATTTTTGTTAGGCATCATTTGAGAATGTTGGGGGTAAATTTTGCATTTATGAACAACTGAGCAACTGCTACATATTTCCACAGGAAGTTCAGTAAAAAGACAAAATTATTTCTTTGTGGGTCGCACATATTAAATTCAACCAATGAATACAATTTACATTTAAAAGCAGCAAGACAGGAAAAAAATGAAGTTAGGCCTAAAGGAGAGCATAAATTTTTAGCTTTTCACATTTTACGTTCATATCCTTTCCTCACTCCCTGTAGCTTAGAAAATTTATATTATCTTGGTTAATCACTTTCCTCCATGCAGTTTATAAACAAGTATTAAATTAGAGATAAAGTAGGGATAAAGATTTGTTTATAAAAATAAACATATATAAGTTTATTCCCTGTTCACTCTGACTCCCAAGAACTCGAGTGATATTGTAAATTTCCATTAAAATAAAGCTGATTGGGTTGCAAATCCTCTAGTCCTGGGTTAGCTACCTAACATTCTGCCACCTCCTGGGAAAACTAGGTTTGCTTTTGAAAGAGGAAAAACACAGAACAAATAAACTTCTCAGAGTATGGCAAAGGGCTTTGAGATGAGGACACAAAGAAGTTAAATATAAAGAGAAAAAAGTACAAAACCAAAACTCGTGAACAGATTTCTTTGTGAAATCAGTCTGTTGAAACCAAAGTAAATTTTGGGAATTCAAAATTATCTGATCAATTTTGATAGTGCTGATTGTTGGTTGTGATCATTCAAGCCCCCAAACCTAGAATGACTCGATATCCAGCCAAGGTCTATCAAAACCTCATTGCCTGATAGATTAGGCCAAGGGTATTCAGCGGGAAAATTAGGCTATGAAGTTTTCAAGATTTTACAATTTGCTGCCAGAAAACCCATACAAGTTACAATTACTGCCAGAGTATGTTATGTGATGTCAAGTGAAGATAACTACCTGCCAGTCTGAGTAATTAGTATCCCCTCCGCTCCCATTCCCAATTTACCAAATGCCTATTTTATTCAGGTAAATGGGAAGAGTTCCTTTTCCTTGTTATCTGTTAAATTACAAAAAAATGTTTTCATTGGTACATAAGCTAGGAGAGATGTTAACACTGACAGAATTTTGTGTTCAATTTATTTTCAATCTAAGAATAATTTAATACAAGTAAAATCATTCATACATGGCTATTCTAATAGATTGTTCGGTTTATATCACAGGTATTATGGGAATTTTGCAATCAACCTTACAAAAACATTTGTAAACCATAATGTGTGCTGTATATGTAAGATACTGTCGTGCTAAGTCAAGCTTCTAAGTAACTAGATGGAACTCTTCAAGGAATCAAAGGTGGTAGAATAATCAAACTTAAGTCTTGGAAGCAATACACACAACTTTTGTTGACCTGCTTTATGTCTACCTACTTTCTATATGTATCACTGTATTTTTACATGTTTGAGATTTAAAAAATATATTTTAACCAAAGGATGCAGTCTCAGGGTAAAATACATTTGCTAAATCTAAATTGAGAATTTAAAAGAAAAGTAGTGATTTTATTTTATGTTTTACTGATTTAGATACAGAAGTTTGGGTCTCACCATTAGATGATCATAAAGCTAAATGAATGCACATATTTTTTCACTTCATTACAACTTGCAGCAGACTTTCTCATCATACTTCACCCTTAATTTCTTCTTTAGAGAAGGAGGGCTGCCAGCCAAAATCAATTTACAAATATACATTTGATTTAAAATGAATGTGTCATTCTACGTAAAGTATTTTGAATTTTCAACCAAGAAAGGGAAAAAAATGGCAGGGAAACTTCAAGGCAAGCATCTTCAGAATTTCTGTTTTTCACATCCGTAGATTTTAGAAGTACTGTTGTGAGATGGGGCAAACATTCCTTGCAATCTATTAGCTTATATAAAAAGTATTTTCTTTCCTTTTCTAAGTCTCTGAGTTGCATTGGAGAAGAGAAGTTGCTTGTTTGAATAAATAACAATTTAATAAACCAGATAGGGCATCGCTGGTGGCGCAGTGGTTGAGAGTCCGCCTGCCGATGCAGGGGACACGGGTTCGTGCCCCGGTCCGGGAAGATCCCACATGCCGCGGAGCGGCTAGGCCAGTGAGCCATGGCCGCTGAGCCTGCGCGTCTGGAGCCTGAGCTCCGCAACGGGAGAAGCCACAACAGTGAGAGGCCCGTGTACCGCAAAAAAAATAAAAAATAAAATAAATAAAATAAACAAGATAACCACTGTAGTTAGGGTAATAATCTGACAAAGAAGAGTAAATGCAATAGTTTTTTAAAAAAAAGACAGTAAATGATTGAAAAAATACAAAAAGTAGAGAATGTTCAACTAAAAGAAGTGAGTAAGGTAAAAATTCTAATTTTTGCTTCAAGTTTCTCTATATCTAACATGATATAAGGTGTTTTTTTTTTTTAGTCTCTTTTTGTATTCATCATTACTTTCACTTAAAAACCAAATTTCCTTTACAGAGATACATTTTGACTTTGAATGAATTTTATCTGAAATGTAAAATTCTCTAGATAACACCTGAAAAAAATCAATTTTTATGTTACTGATGAGAAGTTCTTCCACTGTAGACTTAAGATTTCAAAGCCAGCTAGGTAAATGTCTCAGGAATTATTTTGATGAAACTGAAGAATCCAAGTATATTCCATTATAAGGCAAAGTAACAAACAGTTATGCCCAGTGCCCTTTAAATCAACAATTACTGCAGCATTATCTTCCTTATTCCATCTTCATTTAGCAGAAATCATACCATTTAAAATCAAACTGGTACATGCATCCATTCACTTCTCGTCCAATCAAAATTGAATTACCTGTCAACAGAGAAGTACACTGACAAGTGTGAAACCATTTGACCATGTTATATTTTAATCTGCAGGGACAAAAATGACAAGCAATTTATTTACATAAAACTGTACAAAAGCAAATTAAATTATGTAACGTATTTTATAAATAGTTGGACTGGACGAGTGTTTAATACATTTTGCCATGTTTAGCATAGTTGCGTGCATAGTGACTCATAGTAAACGATGATAAATTGTTCTCTGCTTCACTATCAACATCCAAGTAGCAGAACAATAGTCAATGATTAACGTTACAAACGGAGCGTACCACACTGAATGCAAGTGCTTTAAAATGTAGGAAAAATTGTCTGAAAGTAAACCCTAGGTAGCTGAAAAATGATGCCTTCCTCCAGATGTTATATATACCTCTGCCCAGGTCACAACTAACAAGCTTTACAATACTCATGATCATCTTCACTCTTTTTTTTTTTTTTTTTCCTTAAGGATACATTGTATATTTATTACTGATACAATATACCTAAAACTACTGAGATCTTCAGATTTCTCTTGCCTGTTTTAGGATAGCTGTTTGATTCTTTGATTCTTGGCAGTTTCTTCTGGTCTCTGTGTTTTATTTTCCTATAAGACAGCTTCCTAGGGTAGCCTTTCAGCCAGACATCTTCATTACCATCTTAGTTTTCTTCCCATAAAAATAATGCCTCCCTTGTTTTCTGAAACTCAGGCAGCAGGCCAGTCAGAAACCATAATGATATCTGGAGGTTCAGAATGAGCATTAGATTTTAGACTGAAGCTACAGACGTTTTAATACACGTAAATTTATATAGTTACTCAATTTATAAATGCATCCTAATGTATAATGCATGCAAAATTCACTTGAGCTTCTTGTGTACAGAAAGCAAATATGGTTTATATACTGTACAACCAAAGTGAAACAGCAGTTAAAAGAAAAATAACAACAAAAAAAGAAAGAATAGAAATTGTAAATCAATATTTTACCTTGCAAAATGGACTGACTTCACCCCTGATAATCTCTGCATTACTATTACAATAAATGTTTTAGCCTTCTAGACAGAATTAAGCAGCCCATATAAATTTTGTTTTATGAATGAATGATATTTAAAACTGTTCCACTATCTGAGTTTGTCAGAAGGCAAATTTTTAATATATTATTTATTATTTTCAGAAAATAAAAATGGATAAATATACAAGATCAAAAAAGGTGAGAATAGCCCATTTCCCCTCATTGTCCAAACCCAACAACCGTTTTTTTACCATAACAACAGGTATAAAAGGCACAGTTGCTTATTTTGCATTCACTCATTTATTATTATTTTTGTTTCTTTTTATTGATTTTTTTCAAAAGCACTCTATATATGGAGTGGCACCAGATTTAACCTATTCAAAATAAAAGTCATACAAACACAAAATATATTTCTGTGTCATGCCAACTCATTATAATAATACACATGTTATGATAGCTAATTCTACTAGAATTACTGCAAATACAGTACACTGAATTTTATTCTTTCATACCCATTTTAGTTCTAAAGAGGCTCACAAGTTAAATGACAATGACATGGCTGACTTGAATGTTGTGCAGACGTCATTGGGGAATGTGGATCCAATTAATCCAAAGAGCCCATATGACCCGTATTAGCTTTATAGACAACAGAAGGGTTTTAAGATAGAGTGAAATGAGCTATCTAATGGTTCAAGTGTCTCATGAAAGAAAGAAAAAAATGTATTAAAAAGTTTGCTGCACACATGTGTTATGAAATTGAATATTTCCTTTGTAACGTGCAAGAAAAAATATGTATACATTTCATAAGAATCTTTAGAAGTATTTTGTCTTAATAGGTACTTACAGATTATACAAGGCAGAACTGCTTTAATGCAGTTTCCTAACAAAGTAGTAGAATTGTATCTTTCCATAATGTAAATAATAATCAAACATAAACATGTTCAATTATTGATATTTTAGTCCAATGTTTTTGTTTCTTCAATTACATATCTTCTTTCATCCTAACTATTACACATAAACTAACATCAAGATGAAAACTCCATTTAAGAAAGAGCATAAGGAAATGACCCCAAAAGAGTACCCCACCAAACAGAGAAGTGGTTTCCAAAGATAAACATTTGATGACCTATAGTGAATTAACAACCTATATTCCAGGCTGCTTCATGTTGTAGTCTGAGAAATATTGCAAAGCATGAAACTATCCAGAGCTACATAGTTTCTACAGTTCGCTACAGAGCCATCAAGGCTATGCCTTAACCAGGTTACAAACATTCAGTGATGAGACGGTTTGCTTTCTTCACCCATTATCCCCTAGTCTGTCCCTGGATCGTCAATTTTTCTGAATGTCCCAGCTCAATTTCCAATTGTATTAAATTATCCTCTGTAGAGGAAGTGACTCAAAACCTGCATATTCTGTTTCTTTATATTACACTGAAAAAAAACTGCATATTTTCCAACTTTGAGATGTGTATACCATGAGACATGTCACTGCCCAGAACTCATTTCCTTCTTGTTTACTCTGGCTTGGTTTTAGGAGATATGTCAAATAACGTTCAAATCACATTAGTGAGTAAGTCTTTTAGAGTGTCACCTTGTTTCAAAGTCGTGAGTCTCAAAATGTGCCATATTGCACAGGATTGAAAATTAATGCACTTTTGTTAACATGGAAGAGTGCACTGAACACGTAAAAATGCACTTGGTGATTTGAAATGTGGATAAGACTAGCAAGCATAACCTGACTCTACAATGACTATAGTGAACTTAAAGACTATATGTTGATGTATCTTTCTTTCAGTACCTACCCACAAATATGATTTTAAAAAGTAAAATCTTCCCTGATAATATTTGTGAAACTAAACTTTAACCTCAACTAATTGTCTATTTTAATACCAAAAATATGTCTTATTGACTTTGCATTTTCTGAGCTTTCAAAGAAAATCCATTTTAAAAGAAAATGCACACTTTCTGGATATAGAGAAAATGTAAAATAAACGTGTTTGAGGGCTTCTGTGCATGCCTGGGTTCAGTGACTTTTGTTACTTAATGGATTTCCACATGAAGACCAAATCTACTTCATGATTTCCCTGATCTGCCGTATGATCTTCGGCCTGTTAATGACACAATTGTTCCAGTTAGTTGATAATAGTGGTGCTGTTCTGAAAAAAAAAAATATATATATATATATATATATATTTTTACAGCTTATAACTAGTGTAATTGATACATGTGGTCAAAATTATGTATATACTAAGAATATTCAATACAGGTATGGGATTGAAGTTGATGCTCCTGACTTGAGAAAAACAACATATGCCAATTTGGGACTGCAATCTCCAACCGGGTACTGTTTAGTTTTCAACCTTTGTTAGAATATTAAAGCTGTGATCCTCCCCCAAATACTGCTTCTAGAGTTCCCCTCTATAAGGACTGTACCTTTAGAAGGACTCTATCATTTTTGAGGGATTGCCTTCCATGGTGATTAATCATTTCTGATCACACGTCTGAAATATATTTCACCTGATCTGCTTTCTTTTGACTAACCGCATGACATTTAAACTAAATCAAAGTGACTAAAATCATACTTCAGCTTAGGGATAATGAGAGTGTGTTGTGTTCT
This sequence comes from Hyperoodon ampullatus, assembly GCF_949752795.1. Classification (NCBI taxonomy): domain Eukaryota; kingdom Metazoa; phylum Chordata; class Mammalia; order Artiodactyla; family Ziphiidae; genus Hyperoodon; species Hyperoodon ampullatus. Next base: position 75,597,730 of record NC_136914.1, on the reverse strand, counting down.
GCTAATCAGGCTTGTTACCATGAAAGAAACTTGCAACCATCTTTCTTGTTTGTTTGTTTGTTTTCTGGAGGGTGGTGGGGAAGAGAGAGAGAGAGTGTTGGGAGTCAGTGAGGGGGCTAGACATGCAAGTGACAAGGATGGTTTCTACATTGTATATTACAATCAGGCTAAACAGTATCATTCACTAAAGGCCCGATCTGGAGGCAGAAGTGGCAGGCAAAGCTTTGTCTCTTTGGTAGCCCCCTCTTTGTGATTACAAGGTTTTGTTTTGTAAGGTTTTTCACCCCTTATCCTCCTTCTCATACATGAAAAGAACTTTGCTGTTGCTTCTTTATAGCCTACAGGTAAACTTCTCTTCTAGTGAGAGTATTGACAGGAGATGGCTTGTATTCCCCTGTTTTTGTAAGGGGAATATCCTCAGTGTTGGCTTCCTCATTTTTGCTGAAACTAGCTGCACTGAAGGTCTCATAGGATGAGGTCAACTTTTTGTTCAGGAGGTTTCTGTTGCGGTCGCCCACGATGGCGGCTTCACCATTTGCCAGCTTTTCCTGGCTTCCTCGTTCATCAACAGGCATGAAAGTGGATAGTTTGGGCTGGCTCTTCTTCCTCTCTGGAGAAGTGCGGACGGGCATCCAGCAGGAGTCCGAGTGGCCATACTCATCACACTCACGGGTGCACTTCCCAGTTAGGGCTACATCTGGAAGAGGTCTTGAATCTGAAATTCAAGGAGAAGGAGCCATTAAAGTTGGCCATTTCTCAATAGGCCTTCCTGACCTATATAAAATTGGAGGATATATATATATATATATATATATATATATATATATATATATAACATTTATATAATATATATATTACATATATATTTCCTTTACCATATTATTTCCCTTTTTTCAACACCCTGCTGTTCATAATCTCATAGAACAGTTTTTATTTCATATCCAATAAAGATAAGGTTTTGAAAAAACATCAAATATTATAGAAAGAGAGGAATGGACAAACTGATAAATTTAAGTGTGTAGAACAAACAGGTATATATGCATGTGTTACAGAACAGGTACATGTGCATATTCTCAAGTAGAAATAAAGTACACATGTATATTTGTATGGGTACAAATTTTTCCACATGCATAAGAAAAGTTATTGAATCCAAAAAGTTAATTTTCTGTACTTATAAATTATCCCAGAAATTGTGTACCTTTGCCAATTGGATTCCTTCCTGCTTCTACATTATTCATAGAATGCAAATATGCAAAACCTTATAGTAAAAATACATTATAAAACTCCAGGGTGACTCAGAAGTAGAACCTAAATTGACAGCACATTAATTATGTGGTTAAAAAGTAAAATAACAAAGTACTAGTGGGTTCCAAGTGTGAGCACACTAGCAGTATCACCACCTACCCCACTCTAGCCCACACGCTCCTGCCTCCCACCTTGTTAATGACCTAATGTGTGCTGTAGGATACTCCGTTGAGTGTTCACATAGAAATACATCTGCCGGTGTGTTTGCTGAATGGAAATATTATATGAAATGGAATGTATTGGGTAAATCGAGTCAAAACTTCTACAATTTTGATGAAATGGCATGTATTCTTAATTAATGGTGTTGCCTAATGGAGTAGGAAATGTCTGTCTTCTATTTCTATAAACCTAAGTTATATCATTATATGTGTCTGTCTTTGGAGAATAGTTATATATTTTCTTACTATTAAAAATACTTTTTTTAACAAATTTTGTTTTGGTTTGAAAAAGAGAGTGAGAGAGAGAAAAACCTGCTTCATCTCAACAGATTCTAAGAAAACTACCTCTAGGGTTTTATTTAATATATTTTACAGTTTCTTTTATTGCCAAAAAAAGAACATAATATGACTAATATGACTATGCTACAATTTATATCATTCGGTACCTTTCTATTACAAGGCTTGGGACTTAAAAGACTGACAAATTAACCTCTGCAAATATATTCACAACAAATGAAATCAGTGAGATTTGCATATGCATCCTGGGTAGACTTGGTTTAAAATAGAATAGGGGGTTATTTAAATTATATCCAATATATTTAAACCCTCTGCTTTTGCCTCCACGCACCATCCCCTGTAGTTTGTAATGATATTCCTATTTGATTATCATTTGTATAAGGATATTTTTAGAAATTTTACCCTGCCAAAACTCCTAAATCAAGGCAGTCCAATACTGCATGTCACTTTTTCCCTACAGTGATGGGTGGATAACTGAAATATTGACATTTGTCAGCTCATTGATTTTTGAACCACTGTGACCTGAGACTTTTATGCTGTGTGCTCAGAGTTCAGCAAGGAAATCCCATTATTCTTCACAGGAAATCTAGAATTACTTTTCTCTTTTCCAAAGGTAAGCTGCAAAGATAATTATTTATTGTAGTTGCAAATGCTGCTATTTGACTTTTAAGTGAGCAGATCCTATTAATTTTATCATCAAAAAAAAGCACTTTGCTATTTATCTTTTTGTGCTAAATTCCCTCTGTCTCTTAAACACAAATTTTAGATGCATTTTAAAAATCAAACTATTGACAAATTTTGTGAATGTTTTTTGTAATCTGGTCAGTTTAAATGAGCAAATTGAGTTCTTTGGGAATATTTCTTGTCTTGGGATACTTTGCTTATTTGAAGCTGACCTAAATTCTTTGAACAGACCAAAAAAAAAAAAAAAAAAAAAAAGAAAGAAAGAAAGAAAGAAAACCTTATAAAAATGCAAAGTGAGAGGAGCTGGAGGAAGATGGCGGAAGAGTAAGACGCGGAGATCACCTTCCTCCCCACAGATACATCAGAAATTCATCTACACGTGGAACAACTCCAACAGAACACCTACTGAACGCTGACAGAAGACCTCAGACCCCCCAAAAGGCAAGAAACTCCCCACATACCTGGGTAGGTCAAAAGAAAAAAAGAATAAACAGAGACAATAGGATATGGACGGGACCTGCACCAGGGGGAGGGAGCCGTGAAGGAGGGAAGGTTTCTACACACTACAAGCCCCTTCGAGGGCGGAGACTGCAGGTGGCGGAGGGGGAAAGCTTCGGAGTAGCGGAGGAGAGCACAGCAACAGGGGTGCGGAGGGCAAAGCAGAGAGATTTTGGCACAGAGGATCGGTGCCCTCAGGCACACACCAGCCCGAGAGACTTGTCTGCTCGGCCGCCAGGGCGGGCGGGGCTGGGAGCTGAGGCTCGGGTATCGGCTTTCAGTCGGAGCGCAGGGAGAGGTCTGGGGCTGGCGGCAGGAAGAGACCCTGAAGGGGTTAGTGCTAGCCCGGAGGGAGTCCGGGGAAAGGGTCTGGAGCTACCGGAGAGGCAAGAGACTTTTTTCCCTTTTGTTGCCTGGTGCGCGAGGAGAGGGCATTCCCCTCCCTCCCCTCTGCCTGAGTGAGCCAGAGCCCCCGAATCAGCGGCTCCTTTAAACCCGTCCTGTCTGAGCGAAGAACGGACGCCCTCCGGCGACCTACGCGCAGAGGCGGGGCCAGGTCCAAGGCTGAGACCCGGGAGCTGTGAGAGCAGAGACAGGGAAATCTCTCTGTGCAGCCTCCGAGGCAGCGGATTAAAGCTCCACGGTCCATTTGATGTGCCCTGCGTCTGTGGAGTGCATGAATGGACAGCGAATCATCCCAAATTGAGGAAGTAGACCTTGAGGACAAGATTTAAGACTTTCCCCCCCCTTTTTTTTTTCCTCTTTTTACAACGAATTATCTCAAATTAAGGAGGTGGACTTAGCAAGATTTCAGACTTTTCGCCCTTTTCCTCTTTTTACAACGAATTATCCCAAATTGAGGAGGTGGACTTGGAGAGCAAGATTTTTGATTTTTCCCCCTGCTCTCTTTTTGTGAATGTGTATGTGTAATCTTCTGTGTAAGATTCTCTCTGTATAGCTTTGCTTCCACCATATGTCCCAGGGTTCTTTCGGTCCGTGTTTTTTTTCAATAATTACTTTTTAATTTTAATAACGCTACTATATTTCATACTTTATTCTATTTTACTTTACCTGCTCTTTCTTTTTTTCCTCCCTTCCCTTCCTCCCTCCCTCCCTCTGCTCCTCCTTTCCTTCTTTCTTTTTCTTTCCTCCATCCCTCCCTCCCTCCCACCCTTCTTCTTTCCACTTTCTTTTTCTTTCCTTCCTCCCTCCCTCCCTCCCTCCTGTCTTTCTTTCTTTCTTTCCTTCCTCCCTCCCTCCCTCTCTTCTTCCATTCACTCTTCCTTTTGCTTTCATTCCTCCCTCCCTCCCTCCTTTCTTTCCTTTCTTTCCATCCTTCCTCCCTCCCTCCTTTCTTTCTTCCTTCCTTACTTCCCTTCTTCCTTTCTTTCAATCTCTCTTTCTTTCTTCTACTAATTATTTCTTTCTACTTTTTCTCCCTGTTATTCTGAGCCGGGTGGATGAAAGGCTCTTGGTGCTGCAGCCAGGAGTTAGTGCTGTGCCTCTGAAGTGGGAGAGCCAACTTCAGGACACGGGTCCACAAGAGACCTCCCAGCTCCACATAATATCAAGCAGCGAAAATCTCCCAGGGATCTCCATCTCAACACCAGCACCCAGCTTCAGTCAATGACCAGCAAGCTACAGTGCTGGTCACCCTATGCCAAGCAACTAGCAAGGCAGGAACACAACCCCACCCATTAGCAGAGAGGATACCTAAAAACATAATAAGGCCACAGGCACCCCAAAACACACCACCAGACGTGGACCTGTCCACCAGAAAGACAAGATTGAGCTTCAACCACCAGAACACAGGCATTAGTCCCCCCAACCAGGAAGCCTACACAACTTACTGAAACAACCTTAGCCATGGGGGACAGACACCAAAAACAACGGGAACTACGAATCTGCAGCCTGCAAAAAGGAGACCCCAAACACAGTAACATAAGCAAAATGAGAAAGCAGAAAAACACACAGCAGGTGAAGGAGCAAGATAAAAAGCTACCAGACCTAACAAATGAAGAGGTAATAGGCAGTCTACCTGAAAAAGAATTCAGAATAATGATAGTAAAGCTGATCCAAGATTCTATTTCCCAGATCCAAAATCTTGGAAATAGAATAGACAATATGCAAGAAACAGTTAACAAGGACCTAGAAGAACTAAAGATGAATCAAGCATCGATTAAAAACACAATAAATGAAATGAAAAATACTCTAGATGGAATCAATAGCAGAATAACTGAGGCAGAAGAACGGATAAGTGAGGTGGAAGATAAAATAGTGGAAATAACTGATGCAGAGAAAAATAAAGAAAAAAGAATGAAAAGAACAGAGGACAGTCTCAGAGACCTCTGGGACAACATTAAACGCACCAACATTCGAATTATAGGGGTTCCAGAAGAAGAAGAGAAAAAGAAAGGGACTGAGAAAATATTTGAAGAGATTATAGTTGAAAACTTCCCTAATATGGGAAAGGAAATAGTTACTCAATTCCAGGAGGCACAGAGAGTCCCATACAGAATAAATCCAAGGAGAAATACGCCAAGACACATATTAATCAAACTGTCAAAAATTAAACACAAAGAAATCATATTAAAAGCAGCAAGGGAAAAACAACAAATAACACACAAGGGAATCCCCATCAGGTTAACAGCTGATCTCTCAGCAGAAACTCTACAAGCCAGAAGGGATTGGCAGGACATAATTAAAGTGATGAAGGAGAGAAACCTGCAACCAAGATTACTCTACCCAGCAAGGATCTCATTCAGATTTGATGGAGAAATTAAAACGTTTACAGACAAGCAAAAGCTGAGAGAGTTCAGCACCACCAAACTAGCTTTACAACAAATGCTAAAGGAACTTCTCTAGGCAAGAAACACAACAGAAGGACTATACCTACAATAACGAACCCAAAGCCATTAAGGAAATGGGAATAGGAACATACATATCAATAATTACCTTAAATGTAAATGGACTAAATGCTCCCACCAAAAGACACAGAGTGGCTGAATGGATACAAAAACAAGACCCATATATATGCTGTCTACAAGAGACCCACTTCAGACCTAGAGACACATACAGATTGAAAGTAAGGGGATGGAAAAAGATATTCCATGCAAATGGAAATCAAAAGAAAGCTGGAGTAGCAATTCTTATATCAGACAAAATAGACTTTAAAATAAAGACTATTAGAAGAGACAAAGAAGGACACTACATAACGATAAAGGGATCGATCCAAGAAGAAGATATAACAATTGTAAATATTTATGCACCCAACATAGGAGCACCTCAATACATAAGGCAAATACTAACAGCCATAAAAGGGGAAATCGACAGTAACACAATCATAGTAGGGGACTTTAACACCCCACTTTCACCAATGGACAGATCATCCAAAATGAAAATAAATAAGGAAACACAAGCTTTAAATGATACATTAAACAAGATGGACTTAATTGATATTTATAGGACATTCCACCCAAAAACAACAGAATACACATTTTTCTCAAGTGCTCATGGAACATTCTCCAGGATAGATCATATCTTGGGTCACAAATCAAGCCTTGGTAAATTTAAGAAAATTGAAATTGTATCAAGTATCTTCTCCGACCACAATGCTATGAGACTAGACATCAATTACAGGAAAAGATCTGTAAAAAATACAAACACATGGAGGCTAAACAATACACTACTCAATAATGAAGTGATCACTGAAGAAATCAAAGAGGAAATTAAGAAATACTTAGAAACAAATGACAATGGAGACACGACGACCCAAAACCTATGGGACGCAGCAAAAGCAGTTCTAAGGGGGAAGTTTATAGCAATACAATCCCACCTTAAGAAACAGGAAACATTTCGAGTAAACAACCTGACCCTGCACCTAAAGCAATTAGAGAAAGAAGAACAAAAAAACCCCAAAGTTAGCAGAAGGAAAGAAATCATAAAGATCAGATCAGAAATAAATGAAAAAGAAATGAAGGAAACAATAGCAAAGATCAACCAAACTAAAAGCTGGTTCTTTGAGAAGATAAACAAAATTGACAAACCATTAGCCAGACTCATCAAGAAAAGAAGGGAGAAGACTCAAATCAGTAGAATTAGAAATGAAAAAGGAGAAGTAACAACTGACACTGCAGAAATACAAAAGATCATGAGAGATTACTATAAGCAACTCTATGCCAATAAAATGGACAACCTGGAAGAAATGGACAAATTCTTAGAAATGCACAACCTACCAAGACTGACTCAGGAAGAAATAGAAAATATGAATAGACCAATCACAAGCACTGAAATTGAAACTGTGATTAAAAATCTTCCATCAAACAAAAGCCCAGGACCAGATGGCTTCACAGGCGAATTCTATCAAACATTTAGAGAAGAGCTAACACCCATCCTTCTCAAACTCTTCCAAACAATATCAGAGGAAGGAACACTCCCAAACTCATTCTACGAGGCCACCATCACCTTGATACCAAAACCAGGCAAGGATGTCACAAAGAAAGAAAACTACAGGCCAATATCACTGATGACCATAGATGCAAAAATCCTCAACAAAATACTAGCAAACAGAATCCAACAGCACATTAAAAGGATCATACACCATGATCAAGTGGGGTTTATTCCAGGAATGCAAGGATTCTTCAATATACGCAAATCAATCAATGTGATACACCATATTAACAAGTTGAAGGAGAAAAACCATATGATCATCTCAATAGATGCAGAGAAAGCTTTCGACAAAATTCAACACCCATTTATGATAAAAACCCTGCAGAAAGTAGGCATAGAGGGAACTTTCCTCAACATAATAAAGGCCATATATGACAAACCCACAGCCAACATTGTCCTCAATGGTGAAAAACTGAAACCATTTCCACTAAGATCAGGAACAAGACAAGGCTGCCCACTCTCACCACTCTTATTCAACCTAGTTTTGGAAGTTTTAGCCACAGCAATCAGAGAAGAAAAGGAAATAAAAGGAATCCAAATTGGAAAAGAAGAAGTAAAGCTGTCACTGTTTGCAGATGACATGATACTATACATAGAGAATCCTAAAGATGCTACCGAAAAACTACTAGAGCTAATCAATGAATTTGGTAAAGTAGCAGGATACAAAATTAATGCACAGAAATCTCTGGCATTCCTGTACACTAATGATGAAAAATCTGAAAATGAAATCAAGAAAACACTCCCATTTACCATTGCAACAAAAAGAATAAAATATCTAGGAATAAACCTACCTAAGGAGACAAAAGACCTGTATGCAGAAAATTATAAGACACTGATGAAAGAAATTAAAGATGATATAAATAGATGGAGAGATATACCATGCTCCTGGATTGGAAGAATCAATATTGTGAAAATGACTCTACTACCCAAAGCAATCTACAGATTCAATGCAATCCCTATCAAACTACCACTGGCATTTTTCACAGAAGTAGAACAAAAAATTTCAAAATTTGTTTGGAAAAACAAAAGACACCGAATAGCCAAAGCAATCTTGAGAACGAAAAATGGAGCTGGAGGAATCAGGCTGCCTGACTTCAGACTATACTACAAAGCTACAGTAATTAAGACAGTGTGGTACTGGCATAAAAACAGAAAGATAGATCAGTGGATCAGGATAGAAAGCCCAGAGATAAACCCACGCATATATGGCCAACTTATCTTTGATAAAGGAGGCAGGAATGTACAGTGGAGAAAGGACAGCCTCTTCAATAAGTGGTGCTGGGAAAACTGGACAGGGACATGTAAAAGTATGAGATTAGATCATTCCCTAACACCATACACAAAAATAAGCTCAAAATGGATTAAAGACCTAAATGTAAGGCCAGAAACTATCAAACTCTTAGAGGAAAACATAGGTAGAACACTCTATGACATAAATCACAGCAAGATCCTTTTGGACCCACCTCCTAGAGAAATGGAAATAAAAACAAAGATAAACAAATGGGACCTAATGAAACTTCAAAGCTTTTGCACAGCAAAGGAAACCATAAACAAGACCAAAAGACAACCCTCAGAATGGGAGAAAATATTTGCAAATGAAGCAACTGACAAAGGATTAATCTCCAAAATTTATAAACAGCTCATGCAGCTCAATAGCAAAAAAACAAACAACCCAATCCAAAAATGGGCAGAAGACTTAAATAGGCATTTCTCCAAAGAAGATATACAGACTGCCAACAAACACATGAAAGAATGCTCAACATCATTAATCATTAGAGAAATGCAAATCAAAACTACAATGAGATATCATCTCACACCAGTCAGAATGGCCATCACCAAGAAATCTGGAAACAATAAATGCTGGAGAGGGTGTGGAGAAAAGGGAACACTCTTGCACTGCTGGTGGGAATGTGAATTGGTACAGCCACTATGGAGAACAGTATGGAGGTTCCTTAAAAAACTAAAAATAGAACTACCATATGACCCAGCAATCCCACTACTAGGCATATACCCTGAGAAAACCATAATTCAAAAAGAGACATGTACCAAAATGTTCATTGCAGCTCTATTCACAATAGCCCGGAGCTGGAAACAACCTAAGTGTCCATCATCGGATGAATGGATAAAGAAGATGTGGCACATATATACAATGGAATATTACTCAGCCATAAAAAGAAACGAAACTGAGCTATTTTTTTTTTTTTTTTTTTTTTTTTTTTTTTTTTTTTTTTTGCATTACGTGGGCTTCTCACTGCTGTGGCCTCTCCCGTTGCGGAGCACAGGCTCTGGACGCGCAGGCCCAGCAGCCGTGGCTCACGGGCCTAGCCGCTCCGCGGCATGTGGGATCTTCCCAGACCGGGGCACGAACCCGTGTCCCCTGCATCGGCAGGCGGACTCTCAACCACTGCGCCACCAGGGAAGCCCTGAAACTGAGCTATTTGTAATGAGGTGGATAGACCTAGAGTCTGTCATACAGAGTGAAGTAAGTCAGTAAGAGAAAGACAAATACCGTATGCTAACACATATATATGGAATTTAAAAAAAAAAAAAATGTCATGAAGAACCTAGGGGTAAAACGGGAATAAAGACACAGACCTACTTGAGAATGGACTTGAGGATATGGGGAAGGGGAAGGGTAAGCTGTGACAAAGGGAAAGAGAGGCATGGACATATATACACTACCAAACGTAAGGTAGATAGATAGTGGGAAGCAGCCGCAGAGCACAGGGAGATCAGCTCGGTGCTTTGTGACCGCCTGGAGGGGTGGGATGGGGAGGGTGGGAGGGAGGGAGATGCATGAGGGAGGGGATGTGGGAACAGATGTATATGTATGACTGATTCACTTTGTTATAAAGCAGAAACTAATAAAAAAAAAATCCACACCCCCAAAAAAAAAAAAAAAAAAATGCAAAGTGTGAGATCAGATCTACTTTTTACTCTAAACATTCTTTTTTTTGTCACTGCTTAAATAAATTCAAGCTTTTCTTTTTTTTCTTATGCCTACCAAGGTAACAAGACAATAATCAGTAATTTAGCTACTGAAATAGGAAAAATCGCTACAAATGTGATTGTCATTCCCTGCAGAACTAACCCAGAATAGTCTCCAATCATCTCTCTATATTTACTTAAGTCTCACGTAATGTGACAGTTTACTTACACAGTGACTTACACAGGTCGCTGCTCTTTGGGGATTAATTTGTGTTTACTGTTTGAAATTCATAGCACCTTGTTTTTCGTTTGTTTGAGATGCATTTAGGGATAACTCATCGAGCTACCTTAATAGTTTAACACCTCTTCCCACCAGTTATACTTAACTTGTGCACCTTGAACTCCCTGTAGCTCATAAAAAATTTATATTCATTTAGATTGACTCAATTTCCAATCAACTAGGAGTGAGATACTCTTCAATTCATTCCCTCAGCCTTTACTTCATAGTCTGGGATATAAGCATGACTTTTAATAAGGATCTCCTGTCATTTCCAAAGTCAATGACTTGATTGGGGACCACAGTGGAAGTTGACAAGACTAATTGGTTGAGACATGTTGCAGTATTTATCATCAAATTTAGAAAATAATCAAGAAAGGCTATAAGAGATTCATCACAAGCAATCAAAACTTCCAACCTTGATGACTCAAATGAATCCTCAAAAGAAATGTTAATGATTAACAAACACAATTTATATTATGATGCAATCTATTAAAGGAAGGCATGAGTGGAATTGTATTTTTCTGTGTTTCTGTATTTTCTTATTTTAATTATTCAAGTAGATATTATATATATATATATATATATATATATATATATATATATATCTTTTAAAAGACAAAAGTTATATGGGGTCTTACAGAATCATCAAATGAACTTTTTTCTCTTTTTTATAAAAGATATACTCTTAAAATGTCCTATTTGTTGTGGGATTACAGAGGCAGATCCTCCATAAATAGTAATCCTTCTTAGTCTTTCAGTCTTCCACTGAAGAAGGTGTTCTGTGATATCTAAGAACATTATTTCACGCTTTAGTTTAGTATTCTTCCCTTTCATTTTGACCTGAGTGGAAATGGAAAATAGTTAATCAGAACTCTGTTTACTTGGTATTGAGTAAATCAATTTAAAAAGTAAAATGTTCTGTATTGAAATATAATGGTATTCTTTTATCAGCATTTTCCATAACCAACTCAGTTCCTTAGAGGTTCCCCCCTACACACACACTCAGTCATATCAAATCTTGAGAGGACTGGAAGTAGAAATGGTATTCATTAGCTCTTGTTGTTGCTTTAGCATCATTTGCAGAGTTCTCCATTTTTACCTAGTTATGCTATTTACTAGAAACATTACATACCTTTAGAAAGTTAAAGTCCTTTCTTAGATATGAAGTTAATTTCCCTCTCGAAAGTAGACAGTTTTCAGCCATCATAATATCAAACAATGTATAACACATAAAATACTTCCTCACATTTCCTCTCTTTTACTTATCACCTCAACCCAGCAACAAGGAGGATGGAAACAGTGAGGGGTCCAGACTACGGAAGAGCTGAGGCCAAAGAACAAGTATTTTCCATAATACCATATTGCTTCTTCTTAAAATGTAACAGCAGAGTTATTTAGAGGTCAATTGCTGCTAACCACAGCCATAAGAAAAAGCTAGAGTCCCCAAAGAAAGAGAAAAAATATATATCTGACAAGCACAGGAAATAGATGCCACGAAGACACAAATTTTACTACTTAATGAAAAAAATAATAATTCAACCTTTTTAAAACTATACATTTCCTAAAGTGGAGGTAATTATAACTAATTTATGAAGTCAAGTTCTTTGTCTGAAAAGAAATGTATTTGCTCTTAAGAGGCAGGGAAATGAGTGGGTGATGAGAAGATACTGCTGCAATGACCTCAGCAAGTAGCGCAGACAATATGGAGCATCATTAGAAATAAAAAGGAAAGCCCAGATTTATGGAGGCATTTGATGCTTCCAGAAGCTGTCCTACACAATTCAGAAGCCTTTAGAAGTATCATTATTATAGGAGAGCACTGGAATTGTTAAGACTCTTAAAGACAGCTCTGCACCAGTAAAGATTTTGATAGACTGAGTTATGCATTCTGCCAGAATCCTGGTCACCCATTCCTATTCCAGACCCTTGGCTTGGGGCTGAAGATATAAGGATATTTTCATTTCCTAAAAGAAGCATGAAAATGTTGCATTTAGTTTTTAAATATTTCCAAAGAGTTTTTCTTTGTTTTGTTTTGCTTTAAGCTCAGATACTTAAAGGTATATGCATCAATTGCTTATGTGTTTAATATACAAATAATTCTCTGGCTGTATGAAATAAATGGATTGCTAATCAATGTGTAGACTCCAAGACAGTCACATCCTTCCTGTGCACTTAGCACATTCTTAACATTATTTGACAAAATTTTGCAAATAAAAAATTGTGCTATTCTTCTTTTGAGGAGAAAAAAGCGCACACAGGCACCTTTTCCCTTATTCCTTTTTAAAGTACTTATTTCTCTCTTTATATGTCTTGACTTCCTGTTATCCAAGATTTCTTTTTCTAGAGACACACCTAATTCTGGTGGAATTTGGTGGACTACAAACAACTTTTACAAAAGGATGATCAACAAAAAAAGGCAGATAGGGCTTCCCTGGTGGCGCAGTGGTTGAGAGTCCGCCTGCCGATGCAGAGGACACGGGTTCCTGCCCCGGTCCGAGAAGATCCCACATGCCGTGGAGCGGCTGGGCCCGTGAGCCATGGCCGCTGAGCCTGCGCGTCCGGAGCCTGTGCTCCGCAACGGGAGAGGCCACAACAGTGAGAGGCCCGCGTACCGCAAAAAAAAAAAAAAAAACAGGCAGATAAATCTGTTGATTTTCCAACAAATATTTTAATATTACGTTTGTTTTCTTTAGTCCAAATGAAAATACCTTTTTTATTCTAATGATTCAGTCAGGTGCTTTATTTTAAAATAGCTGTCAGAAAATGATTTATTTTTGCCTTATATAATAAATCTGAGAACAAATAATTACATAAATCTTTTACTGGAACATTATTATTATAGGCGATAAAGTTTAGGTGTGAGGGGGTGAGATCCAAAAATTGAATACTGAGTCAGACTTGGCTTTTTTATATAAATGACCTAAAGATCCCTGCCTTTGATCTATTTGGGGAATTTGGGAAAGTTAAAGGTAAGCACATAACAGATCATGGAGAAGGTAGAAATCCCTGACTTAGATAAGCAGTAGGTGATCCTCCAAATATCCCAACACTTTCTGGAAGAAGGGGAAATTTATAGTTTTGCGAGTAAGTGTTATCCAGTGCTACTACAAGGGGGTTAAGATTTCTACATTGTATTCTAATTTATCATGAAATCACTTGATTCAACTGAATTAGAAGAGAATAAGGATCGCTTATCCAACCAACCCTTACTTCATTCTCAATTATACCTCTCCTGAGTGCTTCTCTCAAGACAGAGTGGAACTTGTGAAAAGAACGGATTAGGAGTCCCAGCAGTGGTGAGTGTGATTCTGATCCCATTATATATAAGCTGTGTGACTTTGGATATAATTTCTTTGAGCCTCAAGTTCCTCATATGTGAAGTAATAATACTTACTCCCCATGTATAATGGGGATAAATGAGTAATGTATATAAAGTTTATATTGTGGTGTCTGGTGTCTTGTAGATTTTAGGTAAATAGTAGGTCACAGCCCCTGGAGAGATATAAAGAAGTATAGTTTTTTTTCCTCTCTGCAGTCTTCCCTGAATGAATGGGTATTAAGGGAATAGGCTCCAGAACCAGGATCCCTGAACTTGAATCCTAACTTTGTCACTTAATAAGTATGTAACTTTAAACAAGTTACTTGATGCATTTAAATTTCCTCATCTTTATAAAGAGCATAAGAATGAATTAACTTCTTAGGATTATTGTGAGGATTTAATGTGTTAATAAAGGTAAAGTATTTGTAACAATTCTTGACACACAGTGGGCCCTCAGTAAATATTAGAAACTTCAGGCGCACAATCCCTTATCTGCAATTCAGTCCTCAAAATAGCTTTGAAAACCAAAAGCTTTTTTTTTTTCTATAAATTTACAACAAACCTGACTTTCAGTACAAGGTTATTTTTCAATTTTATTTATCTCACATAGTGTGAATATTTATATGTTTTCCGGGAGAAACAGTGTTTAATTAAGGACACTGTCTCAGACTCTTTGATCTTTAAAATAATATACATGCATGATATTACCTTTTCTAATATATGAAAGATTCTAATTTTTAAGATTTATTTGTTTCCAAGGGTTTCAGATAACTTACTGTGGACCTAGTAACAATCATCAGTCAAAAGGGCATATATTTGGAGTTTCTTTTCCAATAGTACTCATGGATTTATTCTGATAGAGTCTGCAGTATGCCAGAGCTACCACCTACTTAGGAAAATACAGTGGCCACTCGTTACTCTATATCAGATGTTCCCCTTAACACTTCTTTATTAAGACTTTGGCAGTGAAGATTTATTCAGAATGTGTCATTATAGTTGCTCAAAACTGAAGGGCAAATGCTCTATTAGTTGCAGTTATCTTTACAACGTAAACAGATCAACCTCACAATTAATCGTTTTCATTTGAAAGAGACTTGCCCCTAAGATGTTGGGTTGTTATCTTGCTTTGCCTGCATGGGCCACAACATAAAAAACAAACAAACAAACAAAAAAAGAGCTCCATTTTAATGACATGTTAAAAATTAGCAATAAGCTAAGACTAAGAGGTTGAAAATCAAGAAAAGACAACAAAAAGGAGGGTGCACCTC
This sequence comes from Hyperoodon ampullatus, assembly GCF_949752795.1. Lineage (NCBI taxonomy): Eukaryota > Metazoa > Chordata > Mammalia > Artiodactyla > Ziphiidae > Hyperoodon > Hyperoodon ampullatus. The sequence continues at coordinate 75,582,544 of NC_136914.1, read as the reverse complement.
ACATGTGGTACACCCTTCAGAGATCAAAAACAATGAGACAGGGCTTCCCTGGTAGCGCAGTGGTTGAGAGTCCACCTGCCGATGCAGGGGACACGGGTTCATACCCCAGTCTGGGAAGATCCCACATGCTGCGGAGCGGCTGACCGCTGAGCCTGCGCGTCTGGAGCCTGTGCTCCGCAACGGGAGAGACCACTACAGTGAGAGGCCGCGTATTGCCAAAAAAAAAAAAAAAAAGAAAATGAGACATAAAATCCATCTAGCATACAAACTATGCAGACTTTATGATGTATGTACGTGCTTGTTTTAAGTTGCAAAATAAGGCCAGACGTACCTCTCATCTTCCTATACACAGCCCTTTGGAGTGTGACATCACTGTCCCTACTGTCGAGATTCTATTTCCACAGCCCTTGAAGCTGGGCTAGCTTTGACAACTAGAGTGATACTGTGCAATTTCCAGGAGAGGTCTCAAGAGTCCTAGCAGCTTCTGTTTTTGCCCTTGGAAGACTGCCATCTCCATTCTGACAGAAAGCGTGATCTAACTTCTTTGAAGATGAAACACTTTTTGAGAGACAGACTAAGTTACCTCAGTTGGCCCAGTGGAGCCTACCCCCAGAGAAGCCCCCAAGTGAATGCAGCCACATGAGTGATCCAGGCAAAACTTGCAGAAGAAGCAATAGTCAATCCACAGAAGTATAAAAGTAATCAATCTTTGTTGTTTGAAGCTCATAAGTTGTGCTTGTTTGTTTGATTTTGTCTCTTTAGGGGGTGGGGAGAGTTCCTTGATGCAGCAATAAGTCACTGAGATCATGATCATGGACATACTATATTATCTGCAGTAAATCAAAAAACAGCCTGAGATGTGGCAACAATATATTCTACTTCTTTTGTCTTCTTATCATGGGCAAAAAACTGACCAATATTATGGAAAGCATAAACATTTTCAGGGCTGTAAGCACATTTAATCAGTAGTTCAAGCAGAGGTCTCCCATAGAAAGCTCTGGAAATTTTGGTCCTGTAATTACAGGATTTCACTGAATTTTTCACCTAACAGTGCTCTAGTTCGGGCTGACATGCCAAGACAATATTAAAATGTTTAAACCTGTTTGAAAGCATCAGCAACTTTTCTCTGTACCTTAGGCTAAACTCAGTTAAACAGCAATTGAATGTATCTCAAGAAGCATTTACTGCCCTGAGGCTTAGACCACTGTCATTCTGAATGTGGTATTAGCATATACAGTGGAGACTGCAAGCCAAGTCTCAAGCAGTCCTGCTGAATCAACTCAAACATGATTCTGCTGGTTGGTACATGAAAACTGCACTACAGCAGAAAAATGTATGGTGCCTGCTGGAGAGTGATCTATTTATGCACATCAGAGATGGGGCTTTACTTTGATTTCCCAATTCACGAATGCAAAATTAGAGGTGGTGGAGGTTAAGGGAGGAGAGTGAAAGGAGAGGAATTAAGTGCTGGAAATGAGAAGATGCTCCAAAATTGATCAGAAGAGTTTATAAAACCCAGAATAACATTGGGGACACTTATTATACAAGTTAACAGTTGATCATCCCACTGAAAATAGACGAAATTCTGGTTGTGTGGGCCATTCATGTTTATTTTTCCACTGCAATAATCAAAGCTTTCATGATTTTTCTTCTGGTCTCCTGGGTTTCCTTAAATTAGAAATCATTTGCTTTCAGTGTCATAGACTAATAATCTGATGAAAAGTGGAAGTATTGCCTCCCTCCATAAAGCATGTGCCCATAAAATCCGCATAAAATTTCAGTGGGGTTCAAGATACCAGAGTAAGGGTTTCAGCATCCTGGTGGATGGAAGAAAGAAGGGTGCATTTTTTTACTGACACCTTTTTTCATTTGAGTTTAAATCACTGGCTAAGAAAATATTTAACAAATCAACATTCATCCTTGAAATATAGAAATTTACATGTGGTAAATGAATTGCCATTCAAACAGTGACAGAATGATTTAAAATAAACAAACAAAAAAAAATTCTGAAACACGTATTTAGAAGTAAGGAAAATAATTTAGATTTGATTATGTTAATATTGTGCATAGGTCTTTTAAATGCCTAAATCTAAAAACCCCCAACAAGTTATAAGGCTTTGTATTAATAGCAGATTCATACTTGTGGGTGGATTTTACTGATTGCTGATCACTAACTTGAAAGGTATTTTCTTTCCTAGAATCTACATCCAACATTTACACCGTTGTCTTTTTTTTTTTTTTTTTTTTGCGGTATGCAGGCCTCTCATTGTTGTGGCCTCTCCCGTTGCGGAGCACAGGCTCCGGACGCGCAGGCCCAGCAGCCATGGCTCACGGGCCCAGCCGCTCTGCGGCATGTGGGATCCTCCCGGACCGGGGCACGAACCCGTGTCCACTGCATCAGCAGGCGGACTCTCAACCACTGCGCCACCAGGGAAGCCCTACACCGTTGTCTTGAATTGCCAGCAGCTGGATCTTCACTAACCATGAGAAGGGAGATGAATAGGTGAATTCTTGTCATTAAGGAACTTTATACAAAATAATAATGATACAGATGAGGTTTTTTTAATTAATAAAATGTGTTAGCCACTGTACATTGGTTTTACATACAGTAAAGTGTGAAGTGAGTGCTTCTAAAAGAGTTGCAAATATCAATTTAGAATCACTTTCCAATAATGATCTCAAATCTTCAATGTTTTCAATACTGGCTATAAAATTGTAAAATATATATCCTCAATAAATATTAACATTGTCTTTAGGAATGGATATTTATTCTAAAATAATACATAAAGGCTCTATTAACTGTAAGAATATTATCTTTGGATTGTAGTCTTGAAGGCAGTGCCCATTTTATCTTTGCTTCTCCATATAACATATAATTCTATACAAATAAAAAAGCTGAAAAAAGGAAACTGGAAAAATCAATTAAAGTATATTTTCTCAAACCTTCTTTCCTCCCATATAAACCATGATAAAGCATTTTTTTAATTGAAGTACAGTTGATTTACAATATTGCATTAGCTTCAAGTGTATAGCAAAGTGATTCAGTTATACATATATATATTTGAATTCTTTTACAGTATAGGTTATTACAAGGTATTGAATATGGTTCCCTGTGCTATACAGTAAACACTTGTGGTTTATCTATTTTATATGTAGTGGTGTATATTTGTTAATCCCATACTCCTAATTTATCCCTTCCACTTTCCTCTTGGGTAACCATAAGTTTGTTTTCTATGTCTGTAAGTCTGTTTCTCTTTTGTATATAGATTCATTTGTATTATTTTTTAGATTCTACGTGTAAATGATATCATGTAATATTTGTCTTTCTCCATCTGACCTACTTCACTCAGTAAGTGGTGAATTAATGATGATGGAATCTAGGTCCATCCATGTTGCTGCAAATGTCAATAGTTCATTCTTTTTTATAGCTGAATAATATTTCATTGTGTGTGTATATATGTATATATGTGTGTGTGTGTGTCTGTGTATATCTCACATCTTCTTTATCCATTCCTCAGTCGATGGACATTTAGGTTGCTTCCATGTCTTGGTTATTGTAAATAGTGCTGCTGTGAATATTGGTGTGCATGTATCTTTCTGAATTAGAGTTTTCCTCTTTTACAGATACATGCTTAGGAGTGGGATAACCGGATCATATGGTAGTTCTATTTTTAGTTTTTAAGGAACTGCCATACTGTTTTCCATAGCGGCTGCACCAATTTACATTCCCACCAAGAGTGTAGGAGGGTTCCCTCATGATAAAACATTTTTTTAAGTGAGAAGTTATGAAATAGGTTGTATAATAAGTAGCTGGTATTAAATATCTAAACATTTAATGTGAACATGTTAAATATTGAAACAAATTAATTTAGTATTTGGGAATGTTTTAAAAAGAAAGAGAATCACTGCAGTGGCCATAATGTGATATAAATTTTTTCTATGTATTTTTTCAATGCATTATTTTGTGTGAAAGTCTAAAGTCTAAAATAGACTATGTTAAAGCTCAAATCATGTATGAAATAGAACTGTAACATAATATGATTATTTTTTGCACAGAGGAAAATCATAGCAATTTAGATTTACTAAATATATTACTTTATTCATTTTTTTCTAAATGTGGCAAAATCACAACACCTGTTCATTTTCTCCTTCAATGTAGTGATCCTGAGAAATTATCCAATTATTCTAATGATATGGCCATTTTAAAAACACATTCTCAAACTATTTGCATGGGAGTACCTATTGAAATATTTATCATACAGAAAGCTCATCTGGTTGAAAATACTCCTGTAACAAGAAGCTGTGTTGTAACAGAATTCTATTAGTTATTACGATTCGGGAGAAAGATAGAGTTCCTCCTTTGTGTTCCTTACTGAGGAAGGTTTCACAAAAACCCTGAGTTCTGAAGTACTTTTGAGAGATGAGGCTCTGAAAGGTTTTTAGTAGGAGCTGAAACAATATTTATGGGGACAGTTTAAAAACTGTTGGAATGCTGGCTCCTTAACTCTGATCAATAAGTTGATCAGTTAAACTAAAATTGGCAACCACGATTAGGACCAAAAGAGTGTTGAAGGGCTTGGGAGCTTAGAGCAGGTAAATAAAAGGAAAAGGAAGGAAATGATCTCTGATGAGTAGCAAACAGGACTCAATGAGCAGTTCAAGTGGGGGAAATCAATGAAGCAAAACTGGATCAGTTTGCTTCATTGATTTTTGCTGCTTATTGAAATGTTTTCCTTTATTTACTTCCTATTTCTTCAGAGAGCGGCAAAGTCTCACTGTTGAATCTCCCTGTGAGCCTGTGATGAGCAGATAAGCAAGCTCTGGAGATCCTCTTATGCCTACATTATACCTTGTCACGCTGCATGGATTCAGAGGCACTTCAAATGCTCCCTGTGACGCTGTAAACGCCTCACTGAGCCCACAACCTTACTGTGGTAGGCAGAAAGATGGTTCCCCTCCTAAAATGTCTACATCCTAGTCCCCAGAACCTGTGAACATGTTAGATCACAGGGCGAAGGAAAATTAAGGTTGTAGGTGGTATTAATTTTCCTGATAAACTGTCCTTAAAATAGGGAGATTATAGGCGGCTAGGATACAAACCAAAGAATGTGGACAGGCTCCAGAGACTGGAAAAGGCAAGGAAACAGATTGTCTCCTCAATCTTCCAGAAAGGAAGGCAGTGCTGCTGAGACTTTGATTTTAGCTCCTGGAGACCCAGGGTCAGACCTCTGACTTACAGAACTGTAAGAGAATAAATTCTTGTTGTTTTAAGACACTGAGTTTCTAGTAATTTGTTACAGTTGCAATGACAACTGATACACACTCTCACCACTTCTCTGCTCAGAGTAAGACAGCATATATTTGGTCTTTTCTACCCATATTTCATCCATTGAAGGAAATGGAGTGGAAAAATTTTGATTTTCAAAGTTTTCATTGAGTCATGTTTACCTAATTTTTGAGTATCTGTTCAGGAATTTTTGTTTTTCACTTTTGAAAATTTTGCTACATTCTAGTATCTAATATTACAAGTTATTTGTATCTGACCAATCAACGAAGTCCAGCAAAGTGCTAACAGCTCTCCTTTCTGAGCGATAACATCTTCCTCCTCCATCCCTCAGTGATAGCTGTCTCTGGGATTACTACCAGAGAATCCACTTTAAGTCATTCAAAATTTGGGTAGTGTGATTCCCAAGAAGAGAAAAGAAAGAGAATTTGGCATATCATATAAGAAGGAGAGCCAGGTACCAGGGTACAACCTTAATGATGGCTCCATCAGATTATTATGGTGCTTTTGTGACTTCCTGATATTTATTACTTGTGTCACATTTGTCTGTTTGTCCCGTTCCCTCTTAGTAATTAGCAGGAGAGTGCCTAATTAAAAAGCACCCTTATGATAGTTTTAAGAACAGTAAGTAGAATAAGTCTCTCCCTACTTCAAAACCCTCTTCTATAAATTTTGGTATACATTTCAAACTTTGTATTTTTGCACAGAAGTTCCTTCAGGATCAGGGTCCTGCCTACCTCTTTCCATTCTTATATGCTCCCATTTGCCACTTCAACAGATCTACTGTAGTTGTCATTTCTAGAAAGCCCCTTGCTGTTCCGTGTCTTCATAATCCTAATGCGTTGCTTCTTCTGCTATTCTTTGCCTTGTCATCTGTCTCCCACAAATCCTTCAAAATCCATTTTCAGCATTTCAACTTTGAGATTTCTTCTAACCAGGCTAATTCTGACTTCTCTTTGCCTCTCTAGCCTGCATCCTATGCCTGTCTCTACCACAGCATTTAATGTATTGCACTAAAATCTGTTACCCACTCATGTGACTTTTTCTGTAACATGTAACTCCCTGTGGCTAGGTTTCACAAGTTACTTAACTGTGTACTTGGGTTGCTAGCACCAAGCCAGTCACATGCTCAATAAGTGCCTTTTGAATGGATGGATCAAGAACAGGTAGGGAGGGCTTCCCTGGTGGTGCAGTGGTTGAGAGTCTGCCTGACAATGCAGGGGACATGGGTTTGAGCCCTGGTCTGGGAGGATCCCACATGCCGCGGAGCAACTGGGCCCGTGAGCCACAACTACTGAGCCTGCGATTCTGGAGCCTGTGCTCCGCAACAAGAGGCCGTGGCAGTGAGAGATCTGCGCACCGCGATGAAGAGTGGCCCCCGCTTGCCGCAATTGGAGAAAGCCCTCACACAGAAAAGAAGACCCAACACAGCCAAATAAATAAATAAATAAATAAATAAATTAATTAATTAATTAAAAAAAAAAAACAGGTAGGGAGACATATTGCATGTCATCCCTGATGATTCTGTCTAATTCCACAATGGCCACAGGTAAACGGAGGATAAGGACATATGTTAATTGCAAACACAATGTAATTGGCCAAGAACAGAAGGTGAAGTGTTTCAGTATGTGCAGATCTGAATTGATTTCTTTACTACTCACTCTCCTTACCCTCATTCAGAGTCTGTCCTATAATCTCTAGTTGAGATTTGCTTTCCAACAGAACAATGGAATTGATTGAAATAACCCATGGATATATTTTACAGAACAAAATGCAGTCCTAATCCTCAGCCTGGGACAGGCTACTGGGGTTACTGGAAGCAGTAGTGGATGCAAAGTAAAGTCTAATGGGAAAAACCTATACAAAGTGGTCACAAGGCTACACATATGAACTAATTTGTTAAGCTTCTTTGCTCATGGGTGGTAGCTATTTTATAGTTATTTTAATGTTTTAAGGACCTCTGGTTGGCAAATCTTTCAATAATAAACTTGGGAAATAAAATTTATTTTTGGCTTATACACAGCTTGTATCATAGAAGAAAAATTTCAAAGCATGGAGTCATGAAGGAGAGGTATTCTATGTGATGTAAAATGAAAAGAAGAAAGCTCTCTTCTCTCATTCTTGTAATGTGGGTGTATTTTAATAGGAACTATGTAGACAATATACCTACCTATTTTAGTTCAATAAATCTTATTTGCCTTTTCGTAGCAACCTGATGGGTACATGTTAAGTGAGTAGGATCATGGGCAATTTACATCAGTGCTTTTCAAACAGAGAATCATGATCCTTTGGTTGGTGGTTGAACCCACTTACAAAGTTATAACCAGCTTACACCATGTTCACATTATTTTGTAAATATTTTGTTGTAGTTTTTAAAAAGTATGTGTATGTATATTTATATGTGTGTACTCAGCCCCTATGTAAAATAAATATTTTATTCTGGGTCACACTGAATCTATAGTTTAAATCATATCTTGTAGAAATCTGTATTTCTGGCTACTTCTGAGTAAGCTATATTATGTGATATTTAATACAAAATATAATTTTGTATTATATTATGCACACAATGTCATGTGAATTTTAAATTGTATTTTTATCTGTCATTTCAGATTGTAATTCAGAGACTAAAATTTTATCCTCATTAAAAAGGAATTCAGATAACTCAACAAATAAGAGTTAGTCACATCCTCAATAACCACTTCAGGAAGTCTACTGTAAATACAGTTTCTTACCTTGAGACATTCTGAATTTACAGTTAATTCCCTAGATTCCAATTTTCTAAAATTATGTGTAATCATGATGATCCTTCTCATAATCCACTTAAATCCTCTGATAGACTTTGATAGACTTTGATTTATATCAATCAGCAAAATGGCAACAGACCCTTTAAAAAAGGAAGACTTAATATGACTTCTTAAAGTCATATAGACATTAAGATGTAGGACACATTTAAGCTGTCTAATTGTACTGCTGGTCTAATGCCTAAGTATTAATCTGTCACAATGTCAAATTACATACATTTAGGGTTTTTTTTTTTTTTTTTTTAGTAAAACGTTTCTGTGCTTAACAAACTCATAGTGCAAAAAAATTCAGGAGTGCAATTAGAATGTCATCTCTTCTGCAGATGACTTAAGAAAAGCATGAATCAGAACTTAACAGTCAACATAATTTCACAGATAATCGTGGCAAAATTATGGTAATGCAACAACGCAGAGTACAGTGAGATTAGCAGAGAGTGATGATCAACTATTTATCTCTACCTTCTGCCATGCATACTCTTATTTAAGTCTCTCTCTCTCTCTTTTTTTTTTTTTTTTTTTTTGCCAATGTTTTCAGTTTTTACTTTGCCAGCAGTGGGCATCGAATAGGAAAAGAGGTTTCATGGTGTAAACAGATTTTTCCATGTGTTCAATGAATTAGCTTCACTGGCTCTTAGGCAAAACAGACTGGCTGGATGGAATTAATTTTAGCAAGCTTTTGTGTTTTGCCCAGGGTCTTGTACAATTCAAATGAATCAATCCTATACCAAAATAAATAAATAAATAAATAAAACTACAAGTATTGTAATGAAAATCATCACTAAAGCATATGCTTTAGGAGTTTCCTTTCAATGACATAGTTAAAATTTGTGTGTACTGTATTAATCATTGGATTGTACTCTGTGAGTACTTAAGTGAATTATTTGGTGGGAATCTTGCTATTTGTCAACATTCTCTTTCTGCAAATAAGCCAAGGACTAGTGGAATTAGGACTTGGCTATGACAGGACAGGGGAACTCAGAGGAAATTTCACTATACAGAGAAAATAAGAGACGGAATTTACTGCACAAAGCTGGAATGAAGTTTTCAGTTTCAGGGAAGATAGGTCACACTATTACGGTAACATAACCTGCAAAAGTAAATTCATTCATTCAAGAAATATTGATACATCAGGCAGTATTCTAAGACTACAAATATTAAGTCATTCAATGCTCACAACAACCTTGTGGGGCAGGTGGTATATTGCCCCCATTTTACAGACGAGGAAACTAAGGCACAGAGAAGTTAAGTGAGTTACCCAAGAGTTTGCATATAGTGAGTGTTAATGAGGTTGCAAACCCAGACATTCTGACTTCAGAGATATGCTTTTAACCACTATACCACACTCTCTCTCAATCAATAACACATCAATGTATTATAAACTCATGTTATAAGTATGAAAAAAGGCATATTTACCTAAGCTGAATTCAAGTAGAAAAGCATTTCCCTATACATAGAAGAAAGCTAGAAAAAGCAATGTCTCTGGACTTCAGATATAGTAGGAATCTCAACAGTCTTAGATTGAAATAAGGGGAACATTTTTAGTTGGGACAAACAGAAAGGTGAAAATTCAAGAAACGTGTGTAGAAGTTCCAGGGCCTGAATGACATTGGGACAGCTGTCCCTCAGTTGGTCTTTGAATACGATGAAGAATTTTGTATCTAAGTCAAAATCAGGAGTGTAAACTACTATTTTGGTAAAAAGCCTCAAACTTCTACTATTATTAAAGCCATATTCAGCTAAGAAAAGGTTGCGTCTTCATAATATGTGTCCATTTTTAATTCTACATGGTAGAAAGACACCTCAATTATGAGGTTTTGGATCATTGTCATTCCAGAGACAGAAAAGCCGTGTTTGGAAACCACAGTGTGCTGGGCTGAACTTCTGAGAACAGGAGATGCTGAACCACTCCTTGGTGAACTGAATGTGAGAGTGGAAATAAAGGCTTTAAGAATAGAAAAAGAAGTATGGACAGTCATTTCCGGCAAACAAAGCACCAAAGAGATTAGGTAGGACATATTAATCACAATTGGGTTGGTTAAATTGGGAAAGAAAACCTGACTGTACTGATTCTTGAGAGAAAATGAACACAAAGAGATATCTGGGTGATACTTATCTAACTTGATTCCCTGTATTAATCAGGTAAGTGATTAATATCCAAAATTTTAGATTATTTGACAATATAGAGTTGCAACCCATGAAGCTGAGATTTAATCTGTAGGGATAGGGAAATCTATGTGTATTAAAATATAATGAGGTAAAGAGTGGTGTCTTTAAGTACACTTACATACCTCATACTTTTTCATAATGGTATCTCGGAGCAAAAAAACAGGGAACCATGCACAGTGTAAACTTTTACATTCACTTTGTGAAAACTTTTACTTTCATCTCTTCACTGGAGGGAATCAATGAATCAGAGTGATTAACACCCTGGGATCTGAGCAAAGGCAGTCTGAGTCCACTGTTCTTGCACTTACCAGGAATGTAACCTCCGGCAAATTACTTAACGGAGTCTATCGCATTGGGCTGTTATGAGGATTAAATGAGACAAGAGTGTTGAGTGCTTAGCATAAAGATCTACATATAGAAACACTTAGTATATATTTCTGCTGTTATCATCACTGTTACTCTAACTACTATTCTATGTATCTTTTCCACACATATATTTGAATAGGAGAATATTGATTCTAAATTATCAAAAATTATATATTTTTAATCAATGTCCTCTTTTCTTGGCATAATTTAAAGGAGTCAAAAGCTTACATTTTTAGAATATTTATCAATTAATTATAGAAAAACAATAGTTTTCACATATGAAAGATGATAAATTCATGTTTTTGTACTATAAATTATACTGCCAAATACATATCTTTAAAATAAAGCCCCAGAATAGTACATGAAAAAAGGCATCTTTTAATAAGTTTATTTTAAAATTATTTAAATTAATAAATGTTAAAAATGCATACTACAGGAAGCTTAGAAGAAGAAATGTAAACTAATTTAATTTCAAAGATTAGGTGTACATAAATTAGTGATTTGTCTGACAAGTAGCATTGTATTTTATAATTACTAGCTGTTCAATGTTAATAGAAACAATCTATTGTTACTTGCAAGTATATCATATTAAAGGCTATAATAATTAGTACTCCACTTGACTAGGTATAATCTCTCATTTCCCCCAAAGAAACAATTTTTACATAATTATTATTTTGCTTACTTTAAAAGCACATTTTTTTACTCTTAAATCCTAATTTGCTGGGTTTTTTTATACTAGGACATGAAAAGATGGTAAAATTGAGAAAGTTAAAGAGATTATGTGTCTTCAACACAGTATAATCTCTGAATTATTACTTGGGTGGACTTTACAAGTGTATCAGCATTTAAAAGAAAAAAGAGTTTAAAGAATCTTTAAACAGATCAGAAAGTATAAAAGGTGTAGAATCCCAGTTAATGTGAATTAAATTATCTTCAAAAAGAGTGGGAAAGAAGTTAAGAAACAGCTTTCTGTTCTGCATGTTAACTAGCCTAAATAATGCAGAGCTTAAGTGCAAAAGCGAGAGAATTTAAAAGGGAAAACAAATATCTTGAGACTTGTCTTTTAAAGTAACTGTCAAGGGGAACTTGTCTCTCTGAATAAAAGCTAGCAGTGACTTAAGGGATTCATTTATCCTTTCGGCTGTATTAAGAAATGTCATTTAACTATTTAAAATGTTGTCCAGTCAAAATAAGGACTAATTATCTGCTCATGATATGCCTATATGGCTTCCAAAGAACACACCAGGATTTGGCATGATTAAATGCATTTAAGAATTTCAGTCAGGTTGAAGATACAGAATAAGATGATCTGAGAAGTATGACTAGTGATGCATTATTCATGAATATGGGAAACTAGTAAAATAAAATATGCTGCTTATGGTTTGTCCAGATATTTAGGGCTAAATATTCCAAAATAGTCAGTATGAGATCTGCTTCTCTTTCTTTGCATTAAAACTTCTAGCTAAATAGTGATTCAGATGTAATAATGATGATATTGAATATTTAACCCCAGGGCTACCAACCAAGAAGAAGCACTGTACACTTTTTTTCCTGTTGGGAAAGATATAATTAAACCTGCTATTTTGTAGATAACTAAAGAGATCCACATTTTTTTTCCTCTTACAAAATGGAACCACTTACAGATGAATCACCAAGCCACTATCATCATGCTAGATTTGCTTATTTTAAACTAACGTTTAAGTAACTGAAAATAAATAAATATTTATGTTTGATATGTCTTACCCTCTCCCTTGGCAGTTTTTCTAAATTGTTCAGTGTGTTTCCTATTTGGAGTTTGGGAGTGTTTTTCTAAATATATGGAAAACTAACAACAACTACAAATTCTGAACTAGTAATCATATTTTCCTGACTGTATCTCAAAAGATACAGGGACATAAAAAGTCCATAGAAATAAAATATCTTAAATAGCTAAGCATCCACAGAATATTACACTGCTGCTTGCTACAGATCCAAGATATCAGCATTAAATAAGTTATTCTTTAATTATTTTTGAATTTTTAAGCAATCATTTACAGATGATAGTCCTTCTAGCTTGTTCCTCTACAGTGAAGAAAGCTGATCATAGCTATTGATAGTTTCCTCCTACTCTTCCTTCCTTTCTAGTGCTATTCTGTCATATTTTTAAAAATAGTCTGCTAATTCATATATACCACCTCCTGTCCTAAAAATTTGTCCTAAATGAATATTCTATTCAACCTAAATTGAGTTTGGTTAAAAATGTATTTTTTTTCTCTTGCAGCACCTGGGCATGGAAATAAAGATAAAATGTGCACAGGGTATAATAGCCCAAATAGCCCAAAATCATCATAAGACTTGATTATTCAGTGCCTGGCACAATTTAGGGCATCTTTTCTATTGAGTAAGAAGATAAAGAGGCAAGTACTGTGCCCATTTCCCAGAGTGCTAAAAATATGAAACAGTTGCCAAGGGATTTGTCTAAAACAAAGAAATCTAGGAAGTGAAAGAGGTATAAAGAATTTGGCTAAGCTAGGTATCCTGGAATAGATAGTCATTTTCTACTCCTACAACTCACTGTATGAGCTTATGCAAGCTAATTAACCTTGCTTAACCACTGCCTCCCTACTCACTTGTAGGAATGTTGTGAAGAAAAAACATGAATTTGCACCTCAAATTCCTGGACATGTGTACATAAGAAGTTTTCAATAAATATGTGTTTAAGAAAGGACAGAATGAAAGGATAAAGGAAGGAAGGTGGGATGCTCATTTTAGCATCTATTCTTTCCATTATACCTACCTAGTTTTCAGTGAACATATGGCAAATTTAACATAGAGATTGAAAAAATACAAAGAAAGGAAAATAATAGAGTGAAAAAATACTGAAAGGAAGAGACATGGTGGGAAAGTTAGGGAAGACAAAAAACTTAAAAGAAAAAGAGTGGGGCTTCCCTGGTGGTGCAGTGGTTGAGAGTCCGCCTGCCGATGCAGGGGACATGGATTCGTGCCCCGGTCCGGGAAGATCCAACATGCTGCAGAGCAGCTGGGCCCGTGAGCCATGGCCGCTGAGCCTGTGTGTCCGGAGCCTGTGCTCCGCAATGGGAGAGGCCACAACAGTGAGAGGCCCACGTACTGCTAAAAAAAAAAAAAGAGTAAAAGAACACATGAAGGAAGGAGGGAAGCAGGGAGGAAGGAGAAGTAAAGGGGAGGGGAAAAATGGATGGAAAGAAGGAAAAAAGGAAAGAAGAAAAGAGTATGAGGAAATTAAGGATGAAGGAAATTAAGACAAACAAACAAACAAAAACAGGCAAAACAAAATAGAGAAAGATAATGAGTCTCTCAGCTAGATGTGTGACCTGTGGAAGAATTTATATTTTTCATTACCTTTATATAGATTTTCAGCTTTGTTTTAAGGTATAGTGTGTGGATTAATTATAAACATTGACTCTCAAGGTTTACAGATTTATGACAGATTAATCTAGGTTAAATCCATTAGAAGCTGTGTTGAAGCTAGTAGTCCCCTTCTTTTATATATGTACAGGGAGGCAGTACTGTAAGGCTAAAACATAATTTTAAAAATGACTCTACAGGATATTAGTCCATCGGCATGAAAAATAACAGAGAATGAGTGAGTTGATCAGTCATTTCCTATCATGAAGAAAGAAAATATATAAAAGCCTTTGAAATGAATCTAAAATTGGAACACAGTAGACAAGTTAATGAAAAACTATGGGCCTGGCAAGAAACAAACAATTGCATTAGGAAAAAAATGTAGATCAATGATAGAGAACACTTGAACATGTTTTAACATCTTCCCTTCATTTCAAAAAGTTTTTAGCAGTACTCTAATGATTAAAAAGTAGTAGTAACCAACAAGAGCTGTCTGTTAAATACACATTAGAGATTTATAGTTTTTCCTTTTATTTCTTTTAGTTTGATTTTCAAGTACTGAATCTCATCTAGAGTTTTCAAGGTGTTTTAACTAGTCTCTTTATTGTGTTAAAGAACATAGGCAGTTTAAGCTCCTTCAAATTTTAGTGTTTTAAGTGTTTTAAATAAATATCACTATTGGTCAGAAGGTCTTCCTGAGGCCCCTCTTTACCTTTAGCTCTTGCTCACTTGCACCATCAGTACCCAAATTACAGTTTTCTGTTGAGGGCAGAACATCCAAGAACAGATTTTAAATTAGATACTACTCAGGTTGACATCCTGTTCCTTTTTTTAAGGAGTTTCTAAACACTAAACATGCTTTGAACTAAATTTTTTTAAAACTAAAAATATGATGGATTAGCTTCCCAGAATGAAAGAACTTCCAAATGACTTGGCTAGGCAGAGGCCTATATTTTAGAACAACGTTAAAAAATGTTATTTGAGAACTGTTTAATGTTCCAAAAGAAGAACAGCTAATGACCTAAAATTAGTAGATGTTTTAGAGTGTTCCCAGTGGTTGATTTCAATTCCCTTTCAAAGTAAATCTGAGCACTATAATGACAGCAGAACTTTCATCATAATTTACACAAGCTTTGCTACTTTCTTGTCATGGTAGACGTGGATTTAAAACAGAATGGTGAGTTTTTATAAGACTTTGAAGGGTCATCTCACTTAACTGCAGGACTTTACACCAGTGATTTACTCAAGAAATAGTTACTTGGTTCCTCCTATCAAGTGACTGTGGGGATTACACTACTAATTTAAACATGGATGCTGTCTTAAAGATTCAGAGAATCTACGAAAGGTAGACAAGTATATTAGAAAAATTAAACCTGTTAGAAAGCAATGACTTTCATAACAGAAGTACAAGAAATTGTGTGAACTGTTCGAGGAAGAATATACAATATTAATGCTATTTAACATTAAAATTGACCTTATTATTTTTGGATTTAGAAATTGTCTATTGGAAAATTTTGAATTGTCATAGATCAAATTTGTTCAAATTATGACTGCCTGTTTTTGGTCTAGTATTTCATTAACATGTCTGTCATTGTCTTAAATATTTATGAAATAAATAAGCTCTATAAATTCCATTTTTGTATAGAATGTTTGGTAACCACTGGATATATAGATATTAATTTCTTCTTCAAAGAGAATCAAATGCCTATCAGTAAAGTCAAGTGGCAAGTTGAAGGAGTCCTCCATTTAATAAATAACATTTTGTTTTTGTCATTGACCCTGTCATTAAAAATGGCAACATTGGTCCATAACAGTCCCCATCCACCTTCACAACATACAGCATTAATAACATCTCCACCCAATCTTCCCTACACAGGCTGACCTCCACTTCCAAGTCTTTCCAAATGTCATTACTCACTATTGGATGAAAGATAAATCCGTTTTCTTCATCCATGAATATGGTGAATATATATATATATATATATATATATATATATATATATATATATATATATATATATATATATATATTTGTAAATTTCAGCCAGTTATCTCCATCTGTCATTTTACTCTATAAGGAAACAGATATAGCCTCATCCAAGCTGGAAAATTTGTGTTTTTAGCAATATCATAATGATGTTAATATGCTAGTAAGAAAAAAAAAACATATTGGTTTGATAAATATCCTTCCTAGAATATTACTTGCCACATTTAGATACATGATGAATAATTGTGGAGTAAGTGAATTAATGAATAATAAAATATTAACTACATCTCAGCATTATGATACTTCTTACTGCTCTGTTGAATGCATCAAATATATACAGGAGTCTTGCATTGTTACCCAGTGAAAAGCTCAGTGCCTTTAACAGAACTAGAGGAAACAAACAGCTCTAATGTACAGCACCCATCGCTGAATTGAACTGGAACCTCTGGTAGCATGGGAGACGTTAGCCGAGGTAAATTGGTTTACTGACTTTTTACTCAAGACAGATTCCAAAGTGCCTTAACTCTTCCCTGGTTGCTTAAAATTTTAATACACAATTCGGCAAACATGATATAAAATTCACAGAATTTCAGTCAGAATGCTCTAATTCATGGTTATCATTGGTGCTCATACTTAGCTTGATTTACATATTTTACAATTGTAGTAAGGCTGTTTTTTGTTTTTGTTTTGTTTTGTTTTTTTCTACTCAGCCTCTTTTATTCAACTAGAATTTGAAACTATATGGAGAGAAAAGAGTAAGCGGAAAGAATTTTCCCGGGATTACAAACTCATCGTGACATGTATGGAGTTTTTGAAGCAGCCCCATAAACTACTCGTGCAAATCATAGTGCCAATACCACTGAAAATGCCACCTAAGAGGTCATGACGCAAACTCTGTCCACCTCAGTTCTCCCAGATGTGAAGTGATGATATCAGTACGGCCTAGCTAAAGCCTTGGACAAGTGCTGGTGGACTTCTGTGAAGTTACAAGTTTCTATGAAACCCAAAATGCTCATAAAAGCAGCATTCTGGTTACTGCCTATAACAGCCAGAGAAGTCTGTAAACAGTGTTTATGGACGTTTTTATAACCAAATTCATTTTGATAAACCAAAGATGTCTCATGCTTTTCCAGAGAATTACTATTCTTAAGGGTGTCAGATACAATGATGCCTGCAGAGACTCAACAATGATGAAATGATGCTTCAAGATATTTTGAGCACAAGACAGACTTTTCTTGTGTCAGAGACACTTACTTACTTACGAGGAGGGCTTAGTCCTCCTAAGATCATTTCTCTCCCCTCCACTGACCAGGCCTGGTCTTGTAGGAATCTTTTTAAAACTACATCCAAAGAAGGATTTTTATATATTATATAGCTCCCAGGAATAAGAGAATGAAGAGTTGTCACATCATTACCTTTTTTTCTAGGTTCTTTTTAAATAATATTATTTAGGGGGAGAGAAAAAGAGAGAATCATTAAACCATACCTAAGGCACTTGGATACAGTGGAGGTTTTTCTTATCCATTTTGCAAGAAAAGAATAAATGTGAATTCAATAGCGATAACAGACTGAATTCTCTGAGCTGGCAAAATGTATATTTTAAACTGATTTTCTGTTGTGTGAGATCAAATTACTCTTGTTAAACTGCTTTAAAATTCAATATCACTTTCTCCTGTCCATGATTATTAGAAGGAAGGAAAGTGTAGAATATGTATTTTTTTAAGAATTCTTTTCCTAGTTGTGTGAGTTACAATAAAGAATTCATTACATTCTATTAATATTATTACTTATAGGAAAATTTAAGAAAAATAAGAATCCTACAGTTTTCCATATAATGGATGAATACAGCTTATACAATATAGATATATAAGAAACTTTTAAAAATCATATTTGTTACATGACCATACTAGCCACAGAAAATTAAGGAATGAGCTGAAAATAAATTAAAGAATTCATACTAAATAGCTGCATATAATTCACAATGAAACTGTGAACTTATCACATTAATCATCTTACCAAAGTGCTTTTTCTTTCCCAATTGAATGTATTAAAGGGAATAAAAAATATGCACAATAATAACATAGCAAAAATTCAGAGGATTTGAATATTACTATTCAAAAATAGTAATACTGAGCACCCTTTAAAAAATCATTACATACAAAAAAAATCATCAAATTATACTGTTTGTTCATAAGCTTCTCTGTGTTCTTTGTTCAATACATGCAATTCTGTTAAATTGAAGCTAAACATGACAACTTAATTCATGATGTGCTATTTATTTTGTACTGTATTATACTGTGTATGTTGTTTCTTTTATTGGTTGATTTTCAGTAAGTGAAAGTGGGAGAGGGAAAGAAAGAGATCAGAACTGACAGCAAAACTGAATCAGTGCATCCCATGCCAATGAAGTAATGAAAACCCGCACTGTTCCTACAGTGGCAATAATGAATATAAATAGACAAAGGACGTTGAATCGCTACTGGGAGGAAAAGAATGAAGCATCCATTTCAAGAAAGAACCTTTTTCTGCCATCACAGATAGCTTTGTGGACTGGCTAAATTAGGATGCCATATAACAATTTCATGCTTTAAGAGAAGTCTTTGACAGACAGCTCTCACATATTTTATTTAGGGGATCTGATTTAATAATAGGAGTTCTGCTTGTTATAATAGTTGTACATGCCCAAGTCTCTCTCTCTCTCCTCCTTCCCTCCCTCCCTTCTTTTCCCCCTATCTCTCCCTCTCTCACAAAAGAAGAGTGTTTTGAATACAGATCTGCGTGATTTATAGGATTATAATCATTTTACCTGGGAGGCAGTACCTCACTGGATTCTAGATGTCTAAAATAATATCAATATATTCATTTATTATTTACTCACAGATGTCACACAAATATGTAATAACCCATCACTTACATGTCAGAAGTAGTAGTATAGTTGTAATTATATGAGGTGATTTCTTTGACTAGACAAGTTTTTAATTGAAAAATAAGGACAGAATAATATGAAAACAATTACAGTGGTAGGCGTATGTACTTATAATGCTTAACTTGTAAATTTATAAAATTGTCTATAAATAGACAATGTATTAAGAGTATGGCGGACGGTCACTAAGAGTTATTTTGGGATCTGCAAAATTTCTCATAGCCACATGATCAAAACTCAATAGATAAAATATTCTGTTCTCTTTCTGGGAACATGCTAAAGATAATTCTTGAAATTACACAGAATAAAATAAACTTATTGTATTTAAGTAAGATTTTGGATTTGCTTATGCAGTATGATAGTATAAATGGATAATTTACAGAGTAAGCCATAAAAATGCTTAAGTTTTAGCTCTCCTATGTCACAAAAGTAAAAAAGTTGATTTACTAATGTAAAAGAGGATTAAACAATATGTAATATGGTCCCCTAGATGAGGATTTATTCTGGTTAAGTAAAGTTTTTAAGATGTAATACATAAGCATCAATAATATAATTATTCTGTGGTGGTCTCTCAAAAGAAAGTCAAATGGAGGATTCCTTCAACTTGTCACTTGACTTTGCTAATGTACATCTGATTCATTCTGAAGAAGGAATTTATGTACATACATACATAGGCAGTTACCAAATATTCTATATAAAAAAAGAATTTATAGAGTTTACTAATTTCCTAAACACTAGACAGCAAGAGACATTCTAATGAAATACTGGACAAAAAAGCAGTCATAATTTGAATAGATTTTTATCTATGACAATTAAAAAAATGTCCAATAGACAAATTCTAAGTACAGACAAAAGAAGGTCAATTATAATATTAAATAGCATTTTTGCTTGCAATTCTAGGCCTGCTTGCTTAAAAACTAACAATAAGGATAAAAAGGGAGCATAAAGGAAAACATGAAAAAATGAATCAGCTTTTATCTAAATAGGATCTGAACAATTATCCTGAAATTCATGTAGTGTAAAGAATAGCAGTCCTAGACAGTAAATCTGACTATTATCCCAAATAGCATAATTATCTTGTCTGTACTAAATACTCTGTGCTCCTTTCAAAAGGATGGGCAGAGGCACTAATTCTCTGTAGTTATGCAAATCCCGCCTAGAAAGAACACTATCAGTAATAACCACTGGTCAGTTTATTTCAAGATAATATACCAGGTGCTATCATTGTCAAAATACCTGCATTATAATTCCATTCCAGTTGCTGTTTTTAATTATGAGGTTCTTCTCAACAGGAAACAATCCCACAGAGAACTGAAACAATTTATTTTAAATACTGTAAACAACAGAGAGGCTTTGCTTCATGGATTTGAGATTCCTCTTCATCCTCAAAGCTCACAGCATGTTATGCCAACTGAGCATACAGTATTGATACAGATAGATTCTCATTTCAAAACGTTTTGTCTCGTGAAAGGCCTTAGATAGAGATTCAAAAGGCTTTGATTCTTTGTAGTAATTCCTAAATATTATATTTTCTTTGCTTTCCTAGTAATAACGTTTATGGAAATACAAATCATTGTACAAATCAAATACCCCAGCTCTACATAAAATCCAAGGAAAACATTTAGATAAGACACAGCTCTGGACACAAGTCTTCAAAAATACAAATAACTATTTTTTAGAATAACAACATGTCTATAGGGTTCTTGTACCACATACTAGCAACTAAACCTATCTGCTTAAAGAAAGACACAAAATCACCAAAACCTAATCAGTTTAGGCAATTGAGGGAAGGTTTCCATTGCTCCTTGCAGGTTAGTAAATAAAAGGGCAGCTGAATAGAATTTAAGGAAATTTCAAGAAAAATAAATATCTTAGTTAACTAAGATCTGTTCCCACACTGAGCTTCTAGAATTTACAATAACATTTATAGAGTACTTATTATATACTAGCTATGATTTTTCAATGCTTATTTATTAACCCATTTAATTTTTTTTATCCTCACTTTTTTATCTTAATTTTGATGAGTCACAAAAAGGTTAAGTAGCTTGTCTAAATCATTGTGCTAGTAAATGCCCTAGCCTGAAGTTGAACTCGGTCTATCTCCTGAGTACATGGCATACTAAGAGTAAAGTTGAAGCCAATACTTAGAACCTAAAAGAAAAAGATATAAATACAATAATATTTTATGGGAATTATTTGACATGGGAGACATTGAGTTAATTATTATAAGGCCCATTAATGTTGGGACGTGCCTTATCTTCCACTACTTGCTCTTAGGGTGTCCATAACACAGAATTGCTTATTGTTGTCAGAATATATGATGTATGAAACTTCTGTGTCTCTGAGTGGAGTTTCTGTTATTCTCATTTGTTTATCATGGATGGAAACTATGTCTACACATGAAAATTTGGAATAAATATCCATGTTATTTAAGATAGTAAATTACTAAAAATATTAAACTGCTGCTTAAATATTATTCAATACTGCAAATTATGAAATATGCTTTAGGCCACATATAAGGTACATTGAGAAATTTGTTTGTAACTTGTAAGAATAAGTCAATTTTCTTGTATGAACCATATATTTTAGAACTAAACCTTTATGAAATCACAAATATACTGACCTCAAACAGAGTATACCACATGGAGGTTGAATGACATCTGTAATGTGAATCTTGATATGAAATTCTGTTGATAAATACAGACTTAAATTTAACAATAGTTTTAAACATGTCATGGCAAAATTTACTACATGAATGTTAACTTGACCCTAGATGATGTAGAATGCTTTTGGTGTTTTAAGGTTTGTTCTCTGATATCCAAAGCCATGAACTGCTTGGTCAAAACAACAAATTTCCTTCAGCAATATCTTTTGTGGTATACACGAGGTGACAAACTCGCTTTCAATCTTTCAGCCTAATCAGCAAACTCATTTTATATCTAATGGAATGTCACATCTTTTACTTTCCATAATTGAACAAATAAAACTTTTGCAGATGCTTTTCAGGAAAATAAGACAAAGCATAAGCGTTGCCAGCAAGTCATTGACACAATCCAAACTTGTAAGAATGTATCAGACATTTGATTAGTCTTTTCTTCTCTTTCCACTAAATGGCTTAGTCGAATAAACACATTCTATAGTCTACATTTCCTGTTAAATTTTCCAGGCATGGTAAACTAGCCAGTAGAGAGCCACTAACTGAACTTAAACTTGGTCTCGTAAGTATATAGCACCAATTTTCTTGGCAGGCAAATAGTAAATAATCAAAAGCAAATGACTGACCAGTTAGAATGGGCATCATCAGAAAATCTACAAACAACAAATGCTGGAGAGGGTGTGGAGAAAAGGGAACCCTCTTGCACTGTTGGTGGGAATGTAAATTGATGCAGCCACTATGGAGGACAGTATGGAGGTTACTTAAAAAACTAAAAATAGAATTACCATACAACCCAGGAATCCCAATACTGGGCATATACCCAGAGAAAACCATAATTCGAAAAGACACATGCACCCCAACGTTCATTGCATCACTATTTACAATAGCCAGGTTGTGAAAGCAACTGAAATGCCCATCGACATATGATTGGATAAAGAAGATGTGGTACATATATACAATGGAATATTACTCAGCCATGAAAAGGAACAAAATTGGGTCATTTGTAGAGACGTGGATGCATCTGGAGACTGTCATACAGAGTGAAGTAAGTCAGAAAGAGAAAAACAAATATTGTATATTAATGCATATATGTGGAACCTAGAAAAGTGGTACAGATGAACCAGTTTGCAGGGCAGAAATTGAGACACAGAAATAGAGAAAAAACGTATGGACACCAAAGGGGAAAGCAGCAGGGCTTGGGGGTGGGGATGTGATGAATTCGGAGATTGGGATTGACATGTATACACTGATGTGTATGAAATAGATGACTAATAAGAACCTGCTGTATAAAAAATAAAGTTTAAAAAAAAGCAAATTATTGGTTTCATGGTGGTTATTTTCATGGGGAGGCAGTATATTGAGGATGGTAAGAGTGTTGTCACTTTGGAGCTACTGTCTGTGCTGGAATCACAGCTCCAGTGACCTTGGGAAACTTTTAATACTCTTTCCCTGAGTTTCCTCAGCTGTAAACTGGGCTAAAAGTAGTACCTAGCTCCCATAGTTGCTGTGAATACTGAATGAAATAAATAATACATAAAACAAACTTAGAACAGACTTAGGCAGCCCGGCATGTTTTGAGTATTCAGTAAGTGCTCTGATGGTGATTGTTCTATCTATACTTTCTGATTAACAACACTGAGCCTTCAGTTGGACCACATACTTCCTTTGGCACCAGTCAGTTTGAACTGAAGCTAAAAATTTTAGATGGCTCTCAATGAGTCTAAGGTAAGATTGTAATGGAATCTGCCTAATTTATAGAAAAATGAAAAAAATGTATAAATCTATCACTTAGATTATCAATATTAGGTGTACCAACAGCAAACCAAGGCAAAGTGTTTGTATTAGGTATTTAGTAACACATATTTGGGAAAGTAGACCATGTCTTTCACAGTTTCAACAAGGAGACTATGAATTTCATTAGGACTGTGATAAATAAGCCTTTGAAATAGTTATACTTGTGACAAGCACACGACAGTGGACATATATTTGTCCTGTCCTCTGTATATTAAAATTTAAATACATAGATTTAAACATAGAGATAGGAGTCAGCCTGTATTCATTATGATATTTTTACCTCTGAATAAATAATTCTCCATCACGTAACAATTTAACAACAAATTTGATCTATTCTATATCTTTGATCAATTTGTTTCATGGTTCAACTTTTGTTTTTTGTTTGTTTGTTTCTTTGTACTGTTTTGCTTTATATGGGAAAAGACTGAGGATGACAACCTTACAGTAGTAAGAATTGTTAAAGATATTTCAAAAGCAGAGTCATCGATGATTCTTTAGCACTGTCTTCATAGTAAATTCCTAAAATGGTTATAATTCTCTCTCCTTTCCCATACTATTTCCTGCCTATTTTGCCATTTGACTTTGCAGCTTCTCCCATCATGTGGAAGAGTGTACTTCCTCCTATTAAATTAGGCCTGGCCTTGGGACTTGCTTTGGACAATGGAATGAGGTGAAAGCAACATTCCAACACTTCCAACGTTTGGGTGTTCCTGCTTTTGCTTTATTTCTGCCAAACCATGAGAATAAGCCTGAGCTAGCTTGTTGGGGTAGGGTTGCCCTGTTGTCCCAGCAGAAGACAAATGAGAGAGTAAAGCAGAGGTCAGCAAAGCAAACCCCAGACAACCCACAGTGGACCAGAGGGGCAGAGAGAGCCTCGTCAGGGAAAGCTCACCATGGTCTCAATGAAAAGAACCACCCAACCACTAATAAATGCATAGTGTCTTAAGTCACTGAGTCTTGGAGTCTTCTCTGCACAGTTTATTCTTTCTCATTATATGACTAAGGCATGTGATGCTCATTGGGAGAAAAGTGAATGAATCAATCAATATTTGCTAATACATTTTATCTACAATTTATTTCAAAGTTACTTTGTGCCAGGAATGTTCCAAATATTTTACATAAATTCTCAGTTCATTTCCTCACCAATAAAAATAGCAACTGTGAGCCTTACTTTCCGGCTGTGAGGTAGGTGCCTATGGAATCACAAAAATAGGATTTTTCTCTTGTGGAAGTCTCACTGAGAATGGGTTTCCAGGTTTCCACGTGGCACAAATACTGAATCCTTGAATTAGTGGTTAACTTAGTTAAAAGGAAAATTCAATTACTTAGAATCCTTTCCCCCTCTCTTTCTCATATAATTAAAGAGTGTATTTTTTGCTAGATGCCTTATGTTACAGTCTACAGTAATCATAGCTCTATTTTTAGAATGTTGGTATGTCGCACTTGAATTCTACATTTTTCTCATTAGTAACATTTTACAAAGTCTCTACTATACTAAATTTCATATTTAAAAAAAGAAAAGTTCATTTTTTTAATAGTGTGGGGCATAGGAATAGAGTGAACATTTACCAATTTCATATCATAAACATGGCCATCGTCTATTTTAGCCTTGGAGATTAGGGTAATTTTAAGGTAAGCTTTTCTTCTGACTGGCATCAGTGATATACATTTCTTACTCTCTAGTTTTTTTTGTTTGTTTGTTTTTTGGGTTTTTTTTTGTAAATATAACAAGCTAAATCAAAGCAGTACCATATTTTGTATATTAAGGCTTAACCTTAAGTTGGTTCATTTTGTTGGTATAAAAATTTTTGGTTATTCTGTAAGTAAATTCAATAAAAGCTACAAGTAAAAAAAAAAATCTTTGCTAATCATGTTTTTCCATGCAAAGGCAATTTACATATGTTTAATTATCAATGTATATAAAATTCCAATGAGAAAAGTCATTTAGTACCCATTTTAAGGACTATAAATTCCTTATTCAAGTTAACATAGGAAAAAAATTAGAAGTTTTTAGTTTCACTGATTTCAAAGATTATTATTTCCCTACTAGATTATAAACTGCTTTTATTTCTCCCAACTAAGAATTGTAAACTTTTTTAGAAATATATTGACATGGAATCTATTACCCCAAAACCCAAAGTAAAACTGAAGCAAAAAAAAAAAGATTAGAAACTCTCGTCCCGGATGCCTAGCTCAGTGGCACCTAACTCAGAGGAATATTATACTGACATCTCTTATCATTTTGACTGATGTCCTGTTTCTGTCTCAGAAGAAAAGAACATTTTCCTTCCCCATCATCTGTGCAAGCTAAAACAGGAAGGAGATTGCTTTTGACTCATTCTAATTATCAAAACTGCTTTCTCACTCTCATTACACATCTCTGGTCTCTCTGCTGAACTACATTGCTTCAGCAATTTTGTATGCCAGTTAATGGACCTTCTATCATGTATATTTATATCACCCTTCCCCGCTTCATTGTGAAAAAGAAAAAAAATGTAAATGCAAAATGCATTTCTATCGCTATTTAGTCTTCAACTACATTCTATCACCCATATATTCACATCATTAGTTGTATACTTTAGGGCTTAGTTATAATAAAAATTGTCTGGGTAATTATATCATATATATATATATATATATAGATATAGATATATAGATATAGATATATATATATAATGATATATATATATACACTGCTTTGAGAATACATCAACATTGTAGATAAGGTTAAATTTTACAGCAAGGAGTACTATAGAAAAACAGTGTGAAAACTTAAAAAAAAGAAAATGTAGAAAATAAGTAAATGATATTAGCTTCTTATACCATGAGTAGTTATCTTAAGAAAGTAATTATCTAAAAGTTAGTACAGATTACAATTATCAGTTGGATTAAGAAGAAATTAAAAGGTTAATGGTTAGAAAACCATACTGGATTACTAAAAGAGGCTGGAATGGTCACCCTTAATTAAACTTCTTAATCTATTGACTAATATTAAGGATGAAACCTGCGCTCTTTCATAAATCACACTGCATGCCACTTCCAGAAAGAGAATGTTACTCTAAATGAATCATATTTCTGATCCGGTAGGAGAAGTCTACATAAGATGCCTTTAAAATGTGTGTGGCCATTTCTCCCACTAATATTTTTCTGTTGCAAATAATTATATGATAACTGATGTGAAATAAATAGTCAAATGCTGGCTTTCTGGGTCCAGGAAGTATGCTTAACAATGTTAAATGGGAAGTATCATGGCATTTATGTTTCAGCCCAAAGGCAGATCCACTTTTAGCACAGAACACAATCAGGAAGTGGCTCATCCATCTAAAGGAGCAGAGTATAAAACCTCCTTTTAATCACCAGAGGACACAGGGAAGCCTCACTTCCTCAGACACGGATAAAGCCATGCACATAGGAAAAGATACTCTATTCTATGCGTGACATGTATCTGGTGGCCAGCGCACTGCAGAGACCAAAAGAAGGAAAGCCGATCCTTCATAGAAGCACATAAAAAATTCTGTATATTCAGAGGTTTTTTCACAAAGGCCAGTATGAAGTTTGAACATTTCTGCAAATAACATTAAGGGTTCAACTCAGGGAAGCCACTTCCCAGCACAGACACAAGGTCAGGGAAGGTGGAAAAAGAAAAGAAATGGGAGAACCTCAGGAAGAAAAGGAATCAAAACTGGACTGGAACATAGATGATTGCCTTACACATATCCTGCTAAGTTTTTGTTTTAACGAGCATCTGTCTTAAAGAACAAAAAATTAACATAATATTACTGCCACATATCATTTAAAGTTTTAAACATATGCATCCCATGCATTCTAATCCATAGAATAAGCTCTATAATTCTCTATTAATACTCATGATAGCCACAAGTTTAATGAGCACACACACAAACACACACACACACACCCCTACAGGCAGTGTTATCAAAAAAAATTCTAGACTAGTGAATTCTACTTCTTCACTGTAGTAAAGCTGCTGTTCCCCGGAGTGACAAAAGTAAGTTTCTAGATAGAACAGGCATTACCAGAGAATATAGTCTCAGTAGGAATATTCCAGTCAGGGAGTTTCTCACTCCGTACTCAACTGCTCTCATACATATTTGAGTGGTTTCTAGAATGTTCTCTTGAGGTTTCCCTGACTTATATCCAGGCAGATCTTAATACAGACAATCTTGATTTTGTGAATCATCTACATATATTATTTTAAAAATAATAATATTCTTTTAGTCATTCATATGAACCAGATTTAAGGTAAAATTTCATTGTTGCAAAGCTCATAAAGTAATTATTATCAAATTGGGTTAATAGCTTTATATTTAAAACATCCTCTATTTATCCTCTAATAATTATGACAATTATTCATACCAAATAGTTTAGTTCAAAGCTAGGCTTTAGACTGGAATTTTTCCACAAGCAACTTCATTCCCCATCCTGCATTACACATGAAGGCAGGTACCATCCTTTCGGTCAAAATGAACCTCTTTCCTACTTCATTACAAATGAAATGCTATCTTCGAAATATCATATACAAATTGTCATCCATTTCTTAAGGTACACTCGTGCCTTCATATTAAATAGTGAGCCCCACCCTCTCACCATCTATCCCAGCCAAATTTTACCAACCTAGCTTTGCACACAACTCCGACTTCCCTTTAGGTTGGCGTACCCCT
Source organism: Hyperoodon ampullatus (assembly GCF_949752795.1). NCBI lineage: Eukaryota > Metazoa > Chordata > Mammalia > Artiodactyla > Ziphiidae > Hyperoodon > Hyperoodon ampullatus. The sequence goes on along the minus strand of NC_136914.1, from coordinate 75,554,522 downwards.
TGTTTGAGCTGGCACTAATCGATCAATACGCTCATACTTCAGCTGTTCAAGCAGCAGCTAACCAGGCAGCCACAACAAACACAATTCTGGCAGCTCCTAATGTGTGTCTCTGCTCATAATTCAGATGCTGTTTGCAAAGAGTTTATATGTAGACCATGCCGCTCTCACAAAGCTCAGTGCTAGGATTTTAAACAGAAAGCTTATTAGGCAAGCAGTCCTGCAAATTAAATCATTACAAGTAGTTGCCCAAAATAGTTTGGGAAGACAGAGTGCATGCTCATGTATTTTTACGCACAAAAACTAACATTTTCTTGGACAAGGTCACTGTTATAGTAAATGATAACATTCTGGTAAGAAGCAATTAATATTGATTCAATTAAGTATCATATCATTTACCTATAAGAACAAACTAATTTCTTCCCAATTAAAATCACAGAGGTCAAGGACAGAAGGGATGTGTATGAGACAAGTAGATTTTTTTCTACCTGCTATAAATGTTTTTGGGCGGGAAATATGACTTAGTACAATTAGAGAAGAATGCATTTACTCAAAACCTCACACATAATTCATTTCGTAGAAACGGAGCAGACTGCACAACACAGTTACCATTCTGAGTGCTATGATGGTAGAAAAATAAACAGAATTTGGTGTTTGCACTGTAAGAGCTTACAGTATACAAGATAATATAAATATTGAAAAACTGTAAATACACAAAATCTTGTGCTATACAAGCCCATATCTGGGGGGAGGAATTCTGCCTGAGGCATTGACATGTAATCTGGATTTTGAAATGATTGGCTTTTGCCTACCTAGGAATGGGGTAGGGGTGAGGAGAGCACTCCAGTGATGGCAACAGCACGACTCAATGCATGGAGGCATGACAGGGTATTATGTATTTGGGGGTTCCTAAACTGATCCAGAATGGATAGTCCAGATTATGTGAGGAGATAAGGTTAGAAAAGAAGGTAGTTAAGGTTCTTTAGTGCTATGCCAATCTTATCTCAAATCCTTTGGTCAAAACGGTAAATCACTAATGTTTATAAATAAGTATGTGTTATGATGAGATATATTTTGAGAGGAGCATTTTTACTTCAGAGAGAGTGGACTGGAACAGATAGGAAAATACTCTAGTAACCCAGTTAAACTAGCATGGGCAGCAAAGCTGGAGAGGAGCAGGGAGACTGGAGAAACATCTTAAAGATAGTAATTTGAAACATAGGGAGTAAATTAGAATAAAGCAATTATACTCCAATAAAGATGTTAAAGGAAAAAAAAGTCAAAGAAGACTACATCAAACATTTTTTTTAAAGTGAATGAGTAGTTACAGAGTGAAGTAAGTCAGAAAGAGAAGAACAAATATCGTAGGCTAACGCATATATGTGGAATCTGAAAAAAATGGTATAGACGATCTTATTTACAAAACAGAAGTAGAGACACAGACGTAGAGAACGAACGTATGGATACCAAGGGGAAAAGGAGGGGGTTGGGATGAATTGGGAGATTGGGACTGACATATAAACACTATTGATACTATGTATAAAATAGATAACTAATGAGAACCTACTGTATAGCACAGGGAACTCTACTCGATGCTCTGTGGTGACCTAAATGAGAAGGAAATCCAAAAATGATGGGATATATGTATACATAGAGCTGATTCACTTTGCTGTACAGTATAAACAAACTAACAGAATATTGTAAAGCAACTATATTCCAATTAAAAAAAAGTGAATGAGTAGTAAAATGTTACTGGTACTTGTTTTATATGGAGTAGAAAGGACTCTACAAAGTTATCTCCAAGTTAAATAAATAAATAAAATATCCTTCAACATCATCTAAACTTCCTAATTATTGAAAAATTGCAAGGAAATATAAGAAAATAGGTGCATAAAATAATTTGATATCTCCCAAGCAATATAATTATCAAATGACAAAAGACTCTGGTCTGGCAATTAGCCATATGCTTTATAAGGAGAACTTTATTATAGCTAATACTAAATATTCAAACATGAAGATAGTATTATGCACATTATTTATTGTTTTCTGTCTGCCACATGAAAATACTAATGTAAACATCAACTTAAAAAAAACTTATTCCCAAACATTAACCATCTTTCAGTGATTATACATTATACTAACTAAATCATATTTTATTATATATTTTTATGAAATATATCATGGAAAAAAGTATGTATTATTGAATGTGAATGATCTGGATCTTATGATGAGTCTAAATTACATCTCCAAAAAGTAGATAGTTATTATCACTTCTAACTTATAAAATCCATAAAAGGTATGGGAAATGGAAATCATGTGTTCAAGTTATATATCAGACACACATACACGGATCCCCATGCATGATCCTTGACTGTCATCCTAGAATACCTTTCATAAATCTTTTCCACTTTTCTTTTGTTTTTAAACGCTTTTTTCATTGTTCCACTTTCAGAAGAAATCTTCAACATTATGAACACTGATGCTCCCAGGAATGCCGCCTCTTTCTGTTAATCTCAATAGCCCCAGAGAGGCTAGCAAAATGAAGCATTTCATTTCTACATTTTTCACTTGACTTGTAGACTGATACCAGGTGACATTATTACTTCGGGTTGTGGATTTTGTTTGGGGAAGAGGAGAGTAAAACAAAGGATAAAATTATTGTCTCAAAAGGGGCTACATTTTGGGGCTGCCTTACGTACAAGTTTTCATTTAAAGTAACAACTCTAAGAATGATGCCTACTGCTGGAATTCTCAATATCTTATTTCATTTTAAATAATTCTCTGTTACTGGCAGATATGAAAACATTAATAGGGCTTGAAAAATGCTCCACAGAGATAATATTTAAGTCATTAGGGTCAGAGCTATGTGAAGTTTTTCATGCATAAAGAGATGAGTTTGTTATTGCAAAGTATTCCTACCATGTCCTTTCATTTGTAATATAGAATTATGCTTGGTTCATCCATATTTTACTGTGAGACTGTACAGATGCAACACACACACACAGGGACCATGTCATAGATCTTTGAATTGTTCAATATGGTTTGCAGTGCCTTGCATTTACAAAAAGTATGCTCAATGCATTTATGTAACATGCTCAGTTTTTTAACATTTCAGTTGAAGGGGAGATTTAAAGGTCAATGCTTACTCTGCCAAGATAAGACTTTTTCATACTTAGAAATAACACCCCACTATGCAGGACTTTCAACACACATTGTTAGGAATCTAAAGGACAACAAAGAGTAGGTTTTCCAGGACACCTGAATATATATAAAGCTTAAGGCACTTGCACTTTGACAGACTTGACAATTGTTAATTGCTTTTTCCCAAAGTATGCTTACTACAAAGAGACAAAAAACCCCGTATCTGGTTATGTCACACACAAATATGCACACAATCTCCTACAAATCTTCTCACTAAAATGCATGAATACCTGAATTATACTTACAGGTGTAACTTCAAGCAATGCCTAGAAAAAGTTCTCTAAAAAAATATTTTTTTAAATAAAAATGCCACTTTAGATATAGCAGTTCAAAACCCAGTACATAATTAAATACATATGATGGATTTTACTGAGTGCTTAATGCATATAAAATTTCCTTTGACAGTTCAAATTTAAACTCACTTTAGTTCTAATAAATCTTGCAAGAGTATAATTGACTTAATATTTTTTTCCAAAACAGCTAATACATTACTTTCATTTCTATCTCGATTTTCATATAAATGAGAAAAAAAATGTTACCTGGTAATAATCAACAGAGAAGCAGCTTGGGAAAACCAAATGCATTTTCTTTTCTCCTGTGCAGTCTTTTGTATAAGTTTTTGGTGATGTTGAATATGATTCATTACAACCAACACAGTAAATAGGGTAAATTAATTTTAGAGTTGCAAATGTTCTGATAGGAATCAGTAGAGAGAGTGCTCCAGGCAGAAATTAACAATTTTTCTCTGGAGATTATGAAACCAATTTTCCACATGCCAAAGATATTAGTAAATGCATGTGCAGAACTATCTAGATAAAAGAGCATTTTTCTATAACTTTAAGGACAAACAATTTATATCAGACCATGGTTCTATTTTCCTGACTTACCCACTGATAACTTGTCCAGAAAATTGGACTGGTGTTGAAAGAGCACTGAAGAGAGAGCCAGGAGTTCTGGAATCCAGTTCTGTTGCTGCTCCATAAACTTGAATTAGTGCTGGTTAATTTCTCTATAACTCAGTTTTCTCTAAAAAGAGATTATCCCTAAAATAACCAGGGACTCAAAAATTCTGCTTCTGGTTTCCAGTGCTAACCACGTGAGAAAGGACAAGTGTCTTGCCTAATAATAACCTGTTTTCTATCAAAATTTCCCCAGTTGTTATACTTCAGAAACCAAAAGTGAACATACCATACACTCAAATGTTAAAAATCATATGATATTACATTTCTTCTGGGATTATGTTACTTCAGTTTTACTGAAGTTCTTTGCCTACATAAATACCTACTCTTTTATTTAAATTTTTGTTCAACACTGACTTAAATCTCCTCCCATTATTTTTCTCCAAACTTGTTTCAGCCCCCTGATCTCCTTATAACACCCTTGTATTACAGCTAAACTGTTCTTCTCTAACTAATCTTATTGAAATCTATTTCTGTTTGAACCCTCAGTAGCAATTTTTACCTTCTTCTTGGGGCCTTAACTGAACTGAAGAAATCAGAGCTATTAATTGATTAAGCTTCACGTTATAATTTATATGAATTTGTATACATTTGTGTATAAGGGTTGTGGTGGTTTTGTGGCACATCCAAGGCAGAGTAGCAAGAATAAGAAACATACTCAGCAATGTGTAACCTTCCTCCCTCCCTTCCTTCCTTCCTTCCTTCCTTCCTTCCTTCCTTCCTCCCTTCCTTCCTTCCCTCCTTCCTAGTCTAGTGTTCACCTTGGCCTTACCATGGCATAGGCACAGTGTTAAACACTGTCTATGTAAAGAAGAATCAATCACATCTCCTTCTTGCAAGAAGGGACAGGCCCATGTAGATACAAAATCACAAGACATTACTACAAAGGCTAATGGAGACACGTGACAAGTAATCTTTCCATATTTTGGTTTGTTGGTCAGTATGGTTTAGAGCATGGGCTGAGAAATGTAAGGGATATACCTACTCTACTTGCTAGCTGTTTGGTCTTCAAGAAGTTTCTTAGCTTCTCAGGGGCTTAACTTCCCCATATGTGAAATAGGGGAAATAATATTCTCTTCCTCAGCTTTTAGTAAGAATTAAGCAGATAATGTATCACAGTTCCTGACATAATAAGCAATAAGTAAACTGCACATGATATGTTTTTAAGGATATCTGTATGCATACCAAGCATTTGCATATATCTTGAGGCAAAACGCCTCATCCATTATCAATAGATTTCCATAACATGTGTCTTGCATATAGTAGATAATATTTGTAAATTCACTACCTATGATAAATATATGTCTGCCCAGGTTTCCCTGACATTTTTCTGAGTGTATGATTTGCCTATCCAGACAGAACAAACAGCTTTAGGCAGATTGCTTCTGCAGACACATGCTGCTTATATAAAGGAAATCCACTTTACTTAGAGAGCAGATTAAACCAAACTCAGACCCACAGTATAAGGTAATAGTGACTCCACTTTTGCCCCCTTTTAGGCTGCATAACTAATGCAACTTTTGTGCCCTGTAGTGGAGCACTCCAGTGTTTCCCAGACTGTGTCAATGACAAATGAAATAATATTCTCTCCCTTTGTGTTATGGACTGAATTGTATTACCCTTAAATTCCTTTGTTGAAGCCCTAACCCCCAATATGACTGTATTTGGAGACGGGGCCTTTAAAGAGGTAATTAAAGTTAGATGAGTCAACAGGGCTGGTGTCCTTATAAGATAAGACAGAGAGAGACCAGAGGTGTGTATGCAAACAGAAAGGGCAATGAAAGGACACAACCAGAAAGAGGATATCTGCAAGCCAGAGGAAGAGGAATTGTGGAAAACCAAACTTTTCTACCCCTTGGTCTTAGACTTCCTGCCTCCTGAACTGTGAGAAAAAAAATGTCTGTTGTTTAAGCCCTGCAGGTATATTTTTATGGCAGCCCCAGCAAACAAATACACCCTGCATTAAAATACTGGCCAAGAGTTTTAGCTAGTGTCTAGCTAGTCTATTCTATTTTAGAAGCAGAAGGGACTACTAGAAACAAGGATAACTTTTCTGAGAACTAAAGCAAGGGAGACAGCCGATATTTATATTATGTGTTTACTATCTACCAGTTACATAAATTTGCAATGGTCATAAATTTAAGGGGACCAAACTGATGTGAACCCACATGGTCTGGTATCAGACCCCATGCTATAACCAAACACTGTTCTTCCTACTATTTCTAGTAATGGTTAGCTTTGAGACTCTGCAACAATCGGTCAGCCTCTTTGAGTCCTTGCAAATTGAGTGGAACAATATTTACATTGCAAACTTATTAAAAAGACTAGAAATAATGTATACAAACTGGTAAACACCAGGCACTCAATATATGATAATTATTATTATGTAGTGTTTTCTAAACACTAATTCAAATTGTGCTAGAAATACATTTCACAAAAATAGCTTATGATTAAGCCTGAGTTTTTCCAGTGGTCAGTTGTAAGACCTAGAAACAAAAATACCTTCAGAGATGATAATACAGTTTAAATATGGGAACAGGAAAGCTAACTGGTGTCCCTGGCCTTCCTATGTGGGCAGTGACATCACTTTGTAGGGGGATTGGCAGCTGGGGACATAAATCCAAGATCCTGATTCCATGTTTCTTCTCTCTGGGTGAGGAAACAAGCCTAGGTTTGCCTAAATAGAAGTACATGAAGAATTTGGGATTACAGGGATACTCCCAAATATATTCCATTAGGATAATCCATGGCCTGAAAGATTTTTCCTAGAAAATCATTTATTTAGGTAAGAATCAGCTCAAAACATACACATTTCCTTAGTGAGGGTAAAATAACAGCAGCCTACACTTTCAACATGTCAGATCTTTGATAAATTTGCCTTAGTTTAAAAGAAATCTCTTTAAGACAAGGGCGGGTACTTAATAGTTAACTACTGAATAGGGAAATATATATATATAAAGGTACATAGAGCCTAGCCTGCCTTTGAACTAGGCCAGCTTTTTTTGCATTATACTTTCATTGTACTTGTTGGATTAATCAGGTAGTTAATAACTTGAATATAAAGTCATCAAGCCTCACTAGAGAAATTACAAAAATATATCAATGACATATTTTTGGAGAAAAAAAAATAGCCCCATCTACACAGTGTATGTGTGTTACTTGAGAAAACAAGTTTTGGGGTTTTTTTAAAGATAGGAATACGTCACTGTGTCATCCTCTAAAATAAATGGTAGGCACATGCCATCCATTTGTCACAGATTTGTGGATGTCTAGATGAGACAAATTGGGGAAAATTCACTTCCTCTAAAACAAAAGTTACATAATAGCGGTAAACAATTCTCTCTCTCTCTCTCTCTCTCTCTCTCTCTCTCTCTCTCTATCTATCTATATATATATATACATATATAAATACATAAAAATATATAAGTATATAAAAATATATGCACACAACCTAGGGGCTTCCCTAGTGGCGCAGTGGTTGAGAGTCCGCCTGCCGATGCAGGGGAAACGGGTTCGTGCCCCGGTCCGGGAAGATCCAATATGCCGCGCGGAGCGGCTGGGCCTATGAGCCATGGCCGCTGAGCCTGCGCGTTCGGAGCCTGCGCTCCACAACGGTAGAGGCCACAGCGGTGAGAGGCCCGCGTACCGCAAAAAAAAAAAAAAAAAAAAAAAAAAAATATATATATATATATATATATATATATATATACACACACAACCTAATGGGAAAACACATACACATATTGACAGAAAAACCTATTGACAGTAAACAAATAAAAAAAATCAAAGGAATGTATTTTTCATTATTCTCAAAGTGATCAATTATGGATTCAGAGAAAGTATACTTATGGGATTTTTCTTTTCGGCTTATCTCCTAGGATACGATAAACTCAGTAACAAATTTTATGACCCGACATAGAACGAGGATGATAGAATCTACTATCACCTGGATTGCTCTTTTCCTCACATTGACAAATTTCTAAGGTTTGAAACATGTCCCCAGTTATGTTTTACTATGGGAAAAGGTTTCCCTTGTCCATTTATCACTTTATGCCTGAAAGCGTGAGATTTGATTATTCCTACACCATCACCTAAACTTTTGCAGCCATGAAATTATTTGTTTTTAAACTCTAGACAGAGGTTTAACTTAACCTCCTGAGGCTGTAAATCCCACAGGTTGATTATATGATAGAAAAAGGAATTCTAAATTTGCTACCCTTTAATTTAATTGAGAGTGTCTACTTTTACCCGGCGTTTTGGGAAAAGGTGAAAAGGAGGGTCTTCTCTAGGTCCTTTTTATATCCTTCAATTACTTCACAATTTTTTTTCCGCTCCAGATCCAGTGACCCAACTTTCTATTTTCATTCAAGCTTGATTGTATCCTTTTCTGTATTGGAAAGGTGACTCAAATCTTGGAAAAAATATAAAATAGATTTTCTTGAATATTTAAGCAAAATATATTCTAAAAACTAGAAATAATTCTGTCTGCCAAACTTCTCACAGCAGGGGAACAATTTTATATGGTGCAAATAACTGAGAATACTTTGGGGCCTAGAGGATATCTTGTACACACACAGTTTACCTATGTTTTAGACTATGATATGTATTATTAGTGAAGTTATGGTTTGTAATATTTCAGCATTTATTAAGGACCAAAATATTAAGCAGGTTATTTCCATACAACGATTTTCTATTTACCCTAGGTCACTAGCACCAAGGAAAATGAACATCTGATGATGGGAGCACCATGGCAAGACTACCTCAGGCTTAATTAGGTAAGAATTTATAATATCCTGCTTAACGTTAACAAAGGAACAATGTATTGATACAAAATCAACATGTTATAGAATGAAACAATCATTCTATAATAATTATCAGCAGAAAGAGAAATAGGTTACTAATTAACAGAAAATTTCCTAAATTAATAGTGTACAGGGGTTCTTTTTTTTTTTTTAAATCATATTGTTTCCCATGCAGAAAACCTCATTTTATTCCTTCACTTCCAAGCCTCAATCGACCAGTACTTGGTCCTCTGTCAGGACCAGGAGGTGTTTTTTTATTAAAAAAGAAATGCTTATACTGAAATCATTTTTTTGAAAAATAAGAATGAATAATTTCTCACGATGCTCTACTGAAAAACAGACCCAGACAAAAGACACCAACAGAAGTTATTTTGGAAGTCAGAACAAGTACAGATGTCTGATAAGAAACTAGGTTTCCTTGAAGGGCCTACAGAGAACCGTTCTGGGGTCAGTTAGTCGATTCTCAATAGGAAAAGAAAAGTTATAAAATCCCCTGCAGGTGCCCCCATGGATGACTCCCATTGCCTTTGGTTCTCTATCATTAATCATCCTCAGATTCAATACTCCAGGGTAAAGGTGAGGGTAGTAGAAAGGGACTCACTACACAAAAGAAATGCAATTTAAGCTAGGTACAAAATCTACCAGGGGTCCAATCTGCACAACCACAATTAATAGCCTAAAATAAAAGGAAAGAAAATGGCACCAGCGATATTTAAACCTAAGGTTTCAACCATAAAAATACCCTGCCTAGTAGATCTATAATTCATTTCTATACTATATCTTTGGCTTTTATACAGGTCAATGTCTTTTTTGTTTCTGAAAATATACATCCAACTACTGTATTTGATTTCTCACCTATAGCTACACCTTTACTAAAAAGATGACTAGTTTGGCTATCAATATTTAAGCTCAAGGATCCTGTCTTTTCAAATAACAAAATAATTATATGGCAAATTTACATTTGATAGAACTCTAAAGAACCATCCCTAAGGCATAATGTTTTTCGTTATATTGATCATAAAACTTAACTTGAATGTTTTAAGGATTTAAAGGAAAGTGTGTATTGACTGCAGGCAATGTTTTGGAGAAGCAACCCTCAGCTGAACCATACATATTTTTTGTTGTTATTTATGTGTTTCCTATCAGTGGTGTTTGGACCAAGGGCAGGATTTTCTCTAATGCTCTCCCCAGTTCCATTTGCCTCTAACAGATTCTATGAAATTGCTCCCAGTACCATTGTTGGCTGTGCCTTGCTGATTTGCTTCTGTTTATCAGAAATGCTTTCTCTTATCTCAGTATGCCCTATCTGTGATTCTGTAGTATAAACTAAAACATATCTTACCACGAAAATACACGTTTCTCCTCATAATCCATTGTGAAGATTTTTGAGTCTTTAAGACTTGTTTTGTCCATTCTGTAGTCTTTCACTGATTTGTTTTAACATGTACTTATAAAGTATCTGGTGAAGTGATGGTCATACAGCTATCTCTCTTTTTAATGCAAAATCTAAATGGATTGGTTCAGCTTTGTATTGGGAGGCCTGGAATATTTCTGTTCTAGAGATTGTCGCAGAGATCTGCACAGATTCAAATATTTGATTCTGCAGATTAAATTAGTTTTGATGACTTCACTGCAAGATTTTCTAGACAGTGGAACTATCACCCCATTTTCTCTTTAGCAATGGTAATTTGCAAATGGTTTTCACATACATTATTTCACTCAATTCTTCTTAGGACTCTAAAGAGGCAGTTACTATAATCGTTATTTGGAGGATGTGGAAATTGTACAGATGGAAGTTACAGAATATCCCCCAAAACAGTGACAGTGAATTCACATCTTCTAACAAAATGCCCACCATAAACTGGAAAGGATGAATAGAAGTAGGAAGATCATTTAAGATTCCAGCTATTAGGTGATGATAGACTCAGAAGACACATATAATTATAAACAGCTTCTACATTATCTTGTGATATTTTGTTTATAATAGAATTTCCCATATATTATCTCCTTTAATCTTCACTATAACCATAGAGGAAAGAAGGGACTCACACTGTTGCCTTTCAAAGTCTCAGAAATGTAACTTCTCCAAGATCATAATTATAGGAGGAACTTGGTTATAGGAGGAACCAAAGATGAATCACAATGCAGTGGATGTATCTGCAGTGCTGCTTTTAAGAAAAACTTATGTTTGCATTTTAACAATTCATCTTCCAACTAATAGATAGACGGAAATTTCACTATACCTTGCATTTCATTTCTGTAACCTCCAAAGGACACTGTAGAAGACAAATATGCTTCCCATGTTGCTCAGGAAAATCCCAGCTATATACAATATCCCACTACCTCAAGAGATGGTCTCAGAGATATATGGCTTTAAGGAGCAGAAAGAATTAGAAGAAGACTATAAGCCCTTTTCTCTCTACCAAATTTTACAGAGCACCTTTTTAAATGAGTGATACCAAAAGTAGAACTTACCTTTTCACTATTACTCAGAGCAAAAGAGAAGGGAGCAGTGCTGACATTGACACCTCCTTAAATTATAATTAAATGAAAGTGGTAAAAGTGACTCCTCCTGCTATTTTTTAGTTGTCACAAAGCTCTACTCTAAGAGGTTAAAAATAATTCCTTATTGTTTATGACAAAAGAACATCCCATCCTGTTTGAAAATCAGGTAATATCTGTTAAAAATAAGTACCAGTGGCATCCAAGTACCTGCCACTGGACAAGAAATGCCCTACTCCACATTATTCTTTGGAAGATAGAAGCAGAATCAAACACTTACAAGAAAGGTGGAACAGCTTAGTTTAAGTTTTGAAATGCTAATGGATACACACACACACACACACACACTTACACAAAAGAGAAAGGACAGAATACTTTTTTCACCTATAAAGACAAAATTAGGTAGTGGAGCTGGAATTGTCTCTAATGAAAGTGGAAGTCGCTTCCACACATTTTCATTTCCTTTCAGTCATAGAAATAGAAAAAATGAGCATTAGGTGAGAGTCTGTTTGGAACATTATCAGTGCAGATGGCTGGACAACTTGAGAGGTATCAAAAAGTCAGTGGAATTGGAATTAAGGAGTCTTCTTACTCTCTGGATCTCTAGTTGACTCCATTTATAAAGTGAACTTTGAATAATCAGAGGCTCTTTAATTGTGTCTATGGGTTGCCTGGATTAACTAGAATTCCTGGAAATGTACACAGAATTGTGTGCAGAACTGTGACTCTGGGCAAGTGTGTAATTTTTCAGTGAGGGGGTCTTGAACCCTCATGTATTCACAAAGCATTTCAAAACTCAAGTTAGTTAAGAACCATTGGACTAGTTGATGTGTAAAGTCTCTTTCAATAGAAAGCTTCTGGGCTTCCCTGGTGGGGCAGTGGTTGAGAGTCCGCCTGCCTATGCAGGGGATGCGGGTTCATGCCCCGGTGTGTGGGGATCCCACATGCTGCGGAGCGGCTGGGCCCGTGAGCCATGGCCACTGAGCCTGAGTGTCCAGAGCCTGTGCTCCGCAAAAAATAGTAAGGTTCTATGATTTTAATAGAACAAATAGCATCAGAGAAATGTAACCAAATCTCTCTGGAGAATAGAAATGTTACCACTGCTGACAGATTAGAACCTGATCCAAAACATAACTTATGTTTGTAGCTTTTTCTAATTCGTTATTTTCTTTCTTCAATGTCTATCCCTACAAAATTCTTTGAATTTCATTTATTATATAATCCTTATATCTAACAAAGATAAAGATTTGACATTTGCCTTTTTTATATTTATTGGAAAAGGATAATCTCATTTCTTAGAGATATAGAAATATGTATATTTTAGAGTATGTATCTATGAAAAATATTTGTACTTTTCTTATTTAAAGAGAAACCTTATTCCACATCAACATTTTACCAAACACTTCTCAGAACATGGAATTAGGCAGTTTCTCATAATGTAAAGTATGCAGAAAATTTGAACACGTGCATGGGAAAAGAATAGTAACTCCATCAGGCAAGAGATTACTAAAACGACCACTGGAATGGAAATCATAGTACTTCAGATTGAGCCTGATTATAATTTCACAATTCAACCATTATAAATACTTCTAATTTTTCATTTCCTTTAATCATGCAAGCATTTAGCTCCACTCTTTAATTATATCTATCCAGAATCTCATTTTCTGTGTTTCTAAGTTGTGAAATTCTTCTTCAGTTAGTGGAAACTTTATGCACAGATTTGTAAATGGAATGAGAATTATATATTACATATAATTATATATTATATTTTGGTTGAGTAAACCTTCTTAATGATAGCTGTTAGAATAACTGAGTATTAGACTAGGATATAAAGTTATCTTTTCTAACCAACTCATTTTTACTTTAATTTTTTAATTTTAGTGATATTTACTACTATGGTTTCATTCAAAATACAGAACATAAATGAATTACTGATTAATAAAAGTTTGAAAAATTACTGTGAATCCACATGTTAAATAAGATAACAGAAATAAGTAACTGTTAAAAAAATCATCTATTTTCATATCCTTAATCTTATAAATTCAAGTTACTTTCCAAATTTAAAAATAGTTTCCTTAATTATTTTTATATTTGTTTCTGTAGCAATCCACAAATAATTGAAATCCATAAGCATATATATATAAGCACATTTTAAAATCTTTTTCAGGTAAGAAATAAATAAAATATCAGCAAGTTCAGGAAGCTGCCTTCAGACTTTGGTGACAGATGTAATAATAGTCTGTCCAGAAATTTCTTCTGCATAATAGGAGTTTAAAAAAATGAACTAAGCTAGAAATGAAAATTGAAAGTTATAATCAGAATGCCACTGAAAATATTCATTATATTAAGAGATAATCTCTAATAAGGCTACTTGTCAAGTGTATTTCAAAGAGGATTTTTTAACCGAACAAGTTTTGTATTCTTGAACATTCTGATATATGTTTAAGGGAATGTTTTGAGGAAGCAAAAAAAAAATGGATCTAGATAACACTTTCCATAGATATTCTCTAAGGAGACATACGGTTACATTTTATTTAAACATTGATGAGTGAATTCAGAACAGAAAATAGTGAAGAATGAATATAAAAATAGCATGCTTCTCATCAATTTGTAAACCTCAAAGATTGAAAAACAATCTTCTCATATGCAAAGTAGGTGTCCAGTTCTAGAGGAAAACAAGTCTTTTTTGGCATCATTAGGGCCGTATATATCTACTTTAGTGTAACTGCAAATATTCTTACTGTTTGAATTACAGTCTTAATATTTGTTAGCATTTATATTAAAGACAGATTACAGGAATTCCTTTCTTTCCTCCCCCATAAAGTCTTTTAGAACAATGCATATATTTAATGCTTGTACACATCAAGGACTCTCTTCTCGTTAGGCACATGTGACATAAGTGCAATGAACTGAATAAACTCTAAACTGGCAGGTTATTCCTGAAGGCTACTTCTTAGCCTGCTGACTTGGCTGTTAGCCACTGAAATCAAAGGAGAGGAAGGGGTGATGACTCGTGGTTTGCATATGTACACAACATCTGAGTCAGGTGTTTTCTTAATCACATCTTTAGGGGTAATTATTAGGTCAAATTACATTTGACAAGCAGCTCTAAAATCTTACTAAGTTATCTGAGGCCTACAGAAGAAAATTAACTCGCTTTACTGAACAGAAATGTATGAAAGCTAAAATGTGGAGCTTATTAACATGGCCATTTTTTAGGATCTTTCCTTGTTGTAAGACTGATAGTTAGTTGATGGTTCTGTGAATATAATGTTACTTCTCCATTAGCTAAAATTGCTATACAGAGAGCATGATTAAGTAGAATTATGGGGAAAAATGAAAAATTTTATAGGAAGCATTTGTAAATTTCTTGAAAGAGATCCTCAAGTCAGAAAACATCTGTAAATATGTCACTATTCTAAATTTAACCTTAATATTTCTATACCGGGAATTGAAAAATAGAAAAGCACAATTATGATTCAAGCCATTCCTGATATTTTACACAGCATTTAATGCAACACCTATCAGTACAGAGATTTATTTACAATCTCACTCAACTTCACATGTATGTAATGCCAAGAAGGAAGAAAATAAGATAAATTTTTCTTGGAATTTTGTGTTTTGGTAGAGTAGCCAAAAAATACTTAAATTGTTAAAACAGCAGGGTGGTCCTTAAGAGGCATATATGTTATTTTCTGTATTTATTACAAATTCTTTTTCTGTTTCTAAAATACATTGTATTATATGCCTTAGAAACTATAACATTTTACAGTTTAAACTATAGAAATAATGTTTTAAAGATATTGTTCAATTATACTTACTGGTATAAGTTTGTCAACTTTTGCCAACTACACAATGTCACTGAAGTGTGGCCATTTTCAGCATGAGAGGTGATGAATGACCAGGAACTCATTTATCTAAAGCAAACAAGTGGTGCTCTTAGCTGTTTTCTGACTGAGTCAGAATTACAAGATAACGTGTCTGAAATAGTTCAAAAATGTAGTGCAAATGCACCGTATTAGGAATTAAAAATGGAATGTCTAAAAGTGTAAGATATTTTGGGTGTTACACATGATATATTATGTCATGTAACTAAACTAAGTATTGGAGCATAAAACCAGACTTTAATACTATCATTGAAAACATTTAAGGTACTTGAAACTTTTGCTACACTCTACTAGGTAGGTGCAAAGAATTATAATTACTAATTTTTAAACGTTGACTTTTGTAATAAGTTGATCACACTGAAAAAATGGCAGACCTGGGTACAGAGATTCTAAGGGAGATGATGCATTTTATTTTTT
Organism: Hyperoodon ampullatus; assembly: GCF_949752795.1. Lineage (NCBI taxonomy): Eukaryota > Metazoa > Chordata > Mammalia > Artiodactyla > Ziphiidae > Hyperoodon > Hyperoodon ampullatus. Next base: position 75,538,757 of record NC_136914.1, on the reverse strand, counting down.
TTTACATTCTTTATCTTTTATACATTTTAAAGGGTTCAGAAGTAATGTTTTAAGTCAAGTTACAATGTAAGATGTTCCTTTCATTACTAATTTGGGGAATTATCACAGATATCCTTGAGTCATGTATTTTTTTCACTAGCAATATTTTAAAGAATAAACACCATTAAATAATGACTCTTGCCTTCAAGAAGCCTAGAAAGAGAAAAAAGACATATACAAATATAACACAAAACAAAAGGTATAGCATGTATAAGACATAAAGAAAGGCTCAGGGAAAATCAAGAGACAGTCACTAAACTTTCTTTAAGTGTTTCCTTTATAAGTCTGAATTCACCTATATAACTGTGCTGCTCTTTGTGTTGCTTACAATCTTCTGAAAGAAGTATTTACAGAAATTCTTTGTCATATGCACCTCTCAAACTTACCAGAAGAAAATGGGCCTTTTTGTTAGATCTCTCTACCTGGATAATAACAGTCCCAGTGGATGGTATTTTCGCTATTTTCATGTATAATATTTCAAAGTGGTTAGAGCCCAGAATGTGGAGAAAAAGGGCTGGGTTCAAATCAGTTTACTGAGTAACATTTGGCCTTTTACTTGAAATCTCTGCCTCAGTTTCCCTACAGAAATAATTGGGGATTGTAATTGCATCTACTCCTTAGAATTGTTATAAGAATTAAATGAATTAATAGGTATAAAGTACTTAAAAGAATGCTCTTATTATGCCATCATTCTAGTCCCTCCTTTAATTATTGAACCCCTATTATATTTTAAAATAATAATTAGTTGTGTCTTATTAGCAATATATGATGCTCCAGGAAACTGAAGAAAAATATAGAAATTTCCAAGGTACATACAAAATAAAACATTTGCATATAATTAGTGTGAATATAAAACAAGGTCATGAGATGAAATTCTGAATCAATCAACATTTTAGTTCCTTTCACATTGGCATGCAACTTTTTTCAATGAGTGCAGTTAAGGAAATCGGGGTCCTTTTCATTAAAATCTGTACATTCTACCACTGTGTTTGTCACTCTTCCTCTTTGCCTTTCTATGCTTTTTCTCATTAGCGTAGGTCATTTCTACATCAACAATTGTCTACTTCTAGATACCAGGCTGCTTCCCTAAAAAACATGTAGGCTCAAATACAGGCACATTTTAGCAAAGGCAATTTTTTTTGATATATAGAAAAACATGTTTTTTCTAAGAATACAGATCTAAATATAAAGTGTAGAATTGTGTCTCAGTTTTACTTGGGGATAAGTGTCATTCATTAATCTTTTAATATAAATCTTCCATTGAATATCACTCAGTCATCATTCTATTAGCTTTATAAAACATGATAAATGACAGGGAACACGATGAATTCTGAGAGTGAATGAAGGTACAGACACCACACATGATGAAATGATTTTGATCTACCCATGGCTAGTAGTTGACATACTGATTTAGAAATTATTCGGACAGGGCGACTACGTTTATTTACTACCAGCATCGCGAACCATGTCATGTAATTAATCACACCCTGCACTAGCAGTAAGGAAGTCTGCTCCCCACAATGCAGTGAACAGTTATTTGCCTCTCTTTCACTTGGCGTCTCTGCAACACTATTGTGATTTTGTTTCCAGAAAGACTTCTGTCCCTGCTATTTGGGGAAATGTATCTATAATATCTTGATCCAAGAATTTCATATTCAACAGATGGTATTCTTGGCTATGTATTCACTGTGGTTTCTCTGAGAAGAGCCGAGTGCTTAATATTGCTTGTTCTCTGCCAATCACCTCTTAGCCTACGAGTGAATTTTGATCAAATACGTATTATTCCTTGTGCTTTGGCTCTGACGCTTTTGGAATTCTGACCTCTATCTAGCATGAGCTGCAAAGATACCAGGCTTGTTTTTGTATGGTCCTGTCTTAAAAGAGATGCCCAAGACTATATGTTTACATGCACAGATAAATATAAAATAGTCCCATACTTATAGAGACAGAAACATACACATGTGACTACTCCTACTAGGATTGATTCTTTTCTGAAAGTGGGATTTTCTCTATGCATATCATATACATATACACCTGTCTTCAAATTTTGTAAACCAAAACAAGATGCTTATTATTCATGATAATGTATATAGGATCTTAAAAATACCTGTGGGAGATCATCATCTGAAAAGTCTTTTGAAATGCTGTAGATCAAGGATTAGGCTTTTTGCAGCAATTTTGATTTATTTACTTAAAACCAATAAAAGCAACTCTCCTCTGCTTTCTTTTTACATAGGTCTGGACATCAAAAAGATGAATGGAAGGAGAGAGTGTTAGGGACACCACAGGCTTCACAGAGAGCAGAAACTCAAATCTCATTCATTTTCTACCTCATCTAACAAGCCTCTACAAATTTACAAGAGAAAGATTCTATTTTTCCGAACAAAGCAAAACCAAGAGTGAACTGGATTAACTGATTCAGTCTTCAGTTTCCTGATGCTTTCTTAGCTGGCAAAAATCCACTATTTGTGTTTTTCAACTTACTTTTTTATTTTCTGGCCTTCTTTAAAGAGTGTCTTCCTGTTAGGCATTAAATCTGCCATCAAAAGATTTGACATGGTCATTTGTAGAAAAAAGGCTGCGATATCTCAGTGAAGAGGAAAAGATGAACATGAGAATCAGATGAGGATGTCACAAAATGTTTCTGACTTTATGATCAATTTTAGAAGGTGCCAAGTCAAAATACTTGTTTAACACTTCTAGATATCATTGCTGAATTAGGAAAGTTGAAAAAACGCTGTCCACTTGTTTAGGTGAAAGCCAATGATTGAATTCAACGACAGTGCTAACTTCTCTATAACAGGGCTCCATAGCCATACATTTAACTAATTTCACATCTCAGGCTATTGATGCAGGGAAATTAAATTCTTGTCCCTGTAAATGGGCCTATCATATATTTCTCAACTTTTAAATATTTCCCTGCAATCAATCTATATAATCACTATTGGAAAGCAAATGCAGCCTTCCTTTCCAGTTAGTATTTTATGTACCCATACTATAGGCAGCTCAGCTTCCGTCTTAATATACTTATGTCAGGAAGTATAGAGGCATTTCTTAATCACCTGAATCAAAACTGTGTATCAGGGCTTCCCTGGTGGCGCAGTGGTTGAGCGTCCGCCTGCCGATGCAGGGGACACGGGTTCGTGCCCCGGTCCGGGAAGATCCCACATACCATGGAGCAGCTGGGCCCGTGAGACATGGCCGCTGAGCCTGAGCATCCGGAGCCTGTGCTCCGCAACGGGAGAGGCCACAACAGTGAGAGGCCCGCGTATCGCCAAAAAAAAAAAAAAAAAAAAAAAAAAACCTGTGTATCAAATCTTTGCATGGAATTCCTGGATAATATTTATTCTTTGAATATAACAAATACAATGAAATAGAGTAAATGGCAAAAGTGTTGACCAGAGCACCCTCTACGTAATACATGATTATAGATTTTTTATTTCATTTCCACTTTATAATTTTTAAAGAAAAAATATTTATGGTGTTCGGCATTTCCTATTTATCATTTCAGCATCACTGAATAAGGCTGGGGAGGAAAGTGTTACAAACAAAAATAACTGCATTAATTCCCTCGGTATTGAATAATAAATTAAAGGTAGTCACACTTTGACACAGCTGACTTCTTTGATGAGGTCAAGGGCTTAGAGATTCTGCCCTTCCCTGCCCCACCACTGAGAAATGAGCATATTGAAGATGGGTTGGAGGGCTCTTAGAGACACTACAGTCTCACTCCTTAATCTTGCTGGAACATTTACAGCATCACGGGATGTCTTCTTTGAATGTCAAGATTAAGAACGTAATCCTTTAAAATTTGTCTCAGACATACACAGAAGTGAAATTAGGTTTTTCACTTTTTAAAAGGATGGCAGAGAGATACTATATAGGTAAGTTTCAAGGCAAAGATCTTGAAAACAAAAAAATTCAGGAGGTGTGTCATAAAGATAAAAAAGACATGGTTTTTAAGATTCTTTCTTAAAAATGATTGTGGCAAGTTCATATCTATATTGTGCAAAAGATATCACAAGATTTAGAATAATTTCTAAATACCAATAATATAATCTGATTAGTATTGAAAACTAAACTAAATTCAAATTCTGATAATGTCAAGATTCAGTTTAACATTCTTGCTTTTTTTTTTTTTTTTTTTTGTGATACGCGGGCCTCTCACTGCTGTGGCCTCTCCCGTTGCGGAGCACAGGCTCCGGTCGTGCAGGCTCAGCGGCCATGACCCACGGGCCCAGCCGCTCCGCGGCATGTGGGATCTTCCCGGACCGGGGCACGAACCCGCGTCCCCTGCATTGGCAGGTGGACTCTCAACCACTGCGCCACCAGGGAAGCCTCTTCTTGCTTTATAAAAAGGTCTTTTTCATCAGTATCTACCAACCATCCAGACATCCAAACTTTCAGTTCAGTTTAGTTGCATCTAAAAATTTACAAAATATCTGAATTATGTTAAGTATGGACGGACTAATCCTTATTTTACTGTATTTTATTCTCAGCAATTAAGTATAAAACTCATGTTTCATAGCTGGGGAAAGTAAACATAATTTAAAGTGTTTTGTATGCATATTTAATATATGGTTCTCCACTTATACTAATCTTATAGTTGTTGCAATTTTGACTATGTTTGTTAGCACAGGAAATTTGCTATAAAATTGGACAAAATTTAGCCTAGAAGTAATGTGGAGTCATTTAAGACTTGTATCTGTGGTCTAAGACTTTCAAAGGCAGTTTAATTATTTCATGTACTATTCTGTGTCTGTTTTCTCAACTTCCCCAAAATTCATTTTCTATTAGAAATAAGAAGAAAGTAAAAAAAAAAAAAATGCTCTTCTTAAACAAGTTTGTTTTATATTTAAGAGATTTCTTAAAAGGCTATCTGATAGTTTTGACTTTTTTATTTTTATAGTCCTCCGTTCTACCAACTGAGCTATTGAAGGACCACTTGACTTTTTTATTTTTAAATAAGAAGTTGGGGAATGGGAAAAATGAACCTTGGTAACGTTTTTGAGATAAGCTCATGTAATCTCAGCTATCTTGGCCAAAAATCATACAAAGAAACCTAAAATAATAATGTTGCAATATCGAAAGAGACAGAAGTATGAGTCATTGTAGAGGTATATCATTGGGACTTCTTGTGAAGTTCTAAGTAAAAGAAACCGAAGTGCTATAGTAAGAAAATTTTATACAGTGCTTCTAAATTGATACTCCCATTTATAAAATTGCATATAAAATGATCAGAATATACATATGCATATATGATTATTCATAATTAATTCGGTGGAAAATCTAAGAAATATAAAATGTGGTCAGCTTTAGAATAAATGCTTAATAGTTTAGCTGGTTTGATATTTCCTTGATTAGAGTTTAATAATCTTATTCAGAATCTTAAATATAAGAAAGCCTGCTTACTATTTAGAAATAGAATTTGAAAGCAGCTCTTTTCTCTGGAAATCAATAGTATGTATAGCTCTTTTAACACCAGAAATCCTTTTAAGGATTTTTCTTCATTATTCCAAAATACTGCAAGTTATGTATGTATTACAGTTCAGTTTGGTACTATTGCTAAGGCCTAAGGCAAGTGTACTCTTTTTATAGCTTTTTGTGGCTCCACTTCTTCAAAGAAAAATTTGCTATAGATGACTTTTGAAAACAGGGATAAATGCAAATAAGAAGAATTTTATTTTCTTCTAAAGAATAATCTTATTCCAATTATCATTCACTAGTCATTTACTTAATAGTGAGTTCCAGTGGCTTCTAATAAATCAAATGATTAAATATTATGGGTTTAATCGTACTTTGTCAATTCACTAATACTTTTTCACACTGGTTTTTTTAATCACAGCCAAAACATAAAATGGATGTTTTGTTTTGTTTCATCCTAACTATATATATTTTGCTCTTAATATGTTAGGTACTGTTCTGGGTACCGAGGATACAGAGGTGAGTAAGACAAAGTCCCTGCCCTCCATACTTCCACCTGTAGATGCTGAGACATATTAAAATGTACAGTAATTAAAGCAGTGGGGTGTTGGTACAAGAATAGATATAGCATTGTTACAGATTAGAAAAAAAACCTGGCTTTTTACTAGTGAGTATACATTAAAGATAATACTACGCAATGGCTTTGGAACTAGTTTGTATAATTTAGAGAGCCTATTTCAAGATTCACTAGCCCATGCACATGAATCACTTTTGAGGATTTTTTTTTAAATTAATTACTGCATTTATTTATTTATTTATTTTTGGCTGTGTTGGGTCTTCGTTGCTGCTCTCGGGCTTTCTCTAGTCGCGGCGGGCAGGGCTACTCTTTGTTGTGGTGCACGGGCTTCTCATTGCAGTGGCTTCTCTTTGTTGCAGAGCACGGGCTCTAGGAGCACCAGCTTAGTTGATCCTACTAGTTGCTCCTAGTAGTTGTGGCATGCGGGCTCAGTAGTTGTGGCTTGTGGGCTCTGGAGCACAGGCTCAGTAGTTGTGGAGCACGGGCTTAGTTGCACTGCAGCATGTGGGATCTTCTCGGCCCAGGGGTTGAACCTGTGTCCCCTGTATTGGCAGGTGGATTCTTATGAACGTTGTTATTTTTTTAAGTAATCCAGAAATTTTGACATTTTTATCATATTCATTGCACATACTATTATTTTAAAAAAATTAAACTGATGAATCAACTGTGAGGCAAAGAATAGGTATCCTAGTTAAACACACCTTTCAAAACAAGGTTAATAACATCTATAGATCTCTAGGAAAAATCAGGTGACATTTTACAACTCAAACATTTTATAAGCGTTTTTAAAATAGTAGAGGAGCCTTTATCCAGTGATGTTTAAATGTTTCTAATTATAGGATTTATGGAGGGCACTCTGAATGATTTAGCAGCTAAATTAAAACATATGTTCTAGGACCCTGTTTTTATGCTATCTAAAGCAAGGGCTTAGGTGGTAACAGACCAGGGGGGAAAATTATGTGAAGTGTAAGAAAGTACATGGCACTTCTTACTGAGTGTTTACTCTTGCTACTGATGTTTTCTTTCTATTATGTACTTTCCCCTCATCACTTTATCTTCCTTTTATAATTATTCTTTTTTCTTCCACTGTACACCATATTCTCCTCTATTTCTACGTTCACTGATTTTTAAAAATTTAATTAATCACTTAATGTATTTTTGGCTGCATTTGGTCTCTGTTGCTGCGCGCGGGCTTTCTCTAGTTGCAAACAGTGGGGGCTACTCCTTGTTGCAGTGCGTGGACTTCTCATTGTGGTGGCTTCTCTTGTTGTGGAGCACGGGCTCTAGGTGCACGGGCTTCAGTAGTTGTGGTGTGTGGGTTCAGTAGTTGTGGCACACGGGCTTAGTTGCTCCGCAGCATGTGGGATCTTTCCTGACCAGGGCTCGAACCCGTGTCCCCTACATTTGCAGGAGGATTCTTATAGGTTCACTCATTTTTAACTGCAGTAGAATATTACATTTTATGAATCCACCCAAATGTGTCGATCTAGAAGTCTGATAATGGACATTTTTGCTCTTTCCAAAGCTGCTGTTCACATTCCTGGGCACATCTCAATGTGTCCCTGTACAAGGGCTTTTCCAAGGTCTATCTAGGAGAAGAATTAATGTGTCGTAAGGTGTGAAAATCTTGACCTTTACTAGCTATTGTCAAATTTCTCCCTAAAGTGATTCTACAAAATTTTACTCCAAACTGTTGTTTGTCAAACAGACGGTATATGAGAATTTCTGTTTCTCCACACCCTCACCATGCTCTTGTTAGCCTTCTTTGGAATCTGATAGTTGTTAAATAGTATTTAGGCGTAGTTTCAATCAACCTTTACTTGATTACTAGTGAGACTGAATATCTTTTCATGTTTACTGGCCATTTGGATCTCTTCTCACATCAACTGCTATTTTGCCTATTTTTAAAATTTGGTTTATATATCCCAGTATTGTAAATATCTTTTCACATTCCGTGGTATTCGTTTTTCACTTTAGTTTATCATGTCTTCTGTTGTACTGAACTTTCAAATGTTAATGAAATCATGTTTATTAAAAGCCTTCTTTGGAGTTTGTACTTTTAGTGTCTTGCTTGAAAAAGAATTGGCCTCACTCAGGAGTCATAACATTTTCATATGCGATCTATAAGTTTTACATTTCTATCCTTAAATTTTAGGTCTTTAACCTACCCAGAATTTATTTTGTGCATTCTATGAGGTAGAGTTCTATCAATCCCAAACCCCCAAGTATCCCAGGATCACTTGTTGATTAGAGTCAATAGACCATTGTTTTCCCCTGATTTCTAATAAAGGTTTTGTAAATTAATTACTCATATATATGTGGACCTATTTTATAGTTTCTAATTCTGTTCCATTTGTTTATTTTGTCTAACACTGTGCTAATACCATACTCTTAACTACTCAGGCTTTAAAATAAGTTTTCATATCGGGTACAGAAAATTCCTATCACCAATTTTGTTCTTAGAATTAATCTTGCCAACTTTTGAACCTTTTAATCCCCAATAAATTTGGAGATGAGCATGTAAAATTATCTGAAAAATACATTTAGGTCTAAATGCCTTAAATTAAAAAAAAAAAAAATCTTTGAGGAGAATTGGCTTGGGCCTGGCAGATGTTTAAAGCTGACTCCATTGTGGGATATTTCATAAGTTTCACAAAACTCCCTTGCTGGGTCTTGTCCTTCTAAAACTACAATGAAATGGGTGGCACACCATTTTCTTCCAGCTTCTATATCTGGCCTTGGCTCCCTAGTTTTCCAGGGTGATGTAGACTCTTACTGTTAAATTCCACATTTGACTCTTATTAGACAGAGGCAAAACTAGTTATAAGCCAACTCTCTTCTCTTCATGGCTCACTTCTAATTCTTGGAAAACATCTACATTCTTAACCTGATGACTTCTGGGATACAGGCTGATCCTAAATCAGCTGCCTCATTTTAATTCCTTCATCAAAGTAGTTTGTACCCTCTCCTCTCTCGTTCTCTAGATTTCTATCTGGGATTTAGTCAGTGGACCACATTCCTTCTACATATCAGGGTCATATATCAAACTCTCCAAGTAGGGTCATTGAAGGCTTTCTTTTTAGGTATCTTGGTATGTAGAATGTGCTCTCCTTATCAGTTCCACTCTAGAGGGTGGGTGTGAAGCACATATATTATCAGATCTAACCAAAACAAGCTCTTAAATGATCTCTACCTACCCGCAATTCCCTTTCAATTCTTTTTCGTAAGCATGTCATGATGAGGGATATGAGACAGGATGTAAATTATTTTGAAAGTTTCCTTTGAAAATTTGTAATTTATTTGTCTGCCATTCTCTTTGGTATCTGATATCTGTTGTCTCTGCAACTCATTGTAAACTTCCAACTTAACATCCTTTTGCAAAAGCTTTGCATATGTTTCATTAGATTTTTACATATATATGATATAATCACATTAATGTGTATGTAGATATAGATAGCATTTCCAATCATTACAATTTCTTCTCTTCCGTTTTTGTCTTTTGCACTAAATACCTCTAGTAAGATGTATTGAAGCAGTGACAATGAGCATTTTTGCCTAGTTTCAAATTTTAAAGGTATTCTTCCAATGTTTCTTCACTAAATATAACATTTCATGAGGATGGAGAAAATTCCCTTTTATTCCAAGTTTGCTAAGCTATTGTTTGAAATGAATGAGAGTTGTTTCATCTGTTGGTAAGACCATTATTTTTTTCCTTCTTTAATCTTTTAATGTGGTGAATTACATTAATAGATAATCTGTGTAATAATGTTCCATATCGGGTCTCCCTTTCTGTTTGAGATCTTCATAAAGTTAACAGCTATAATAATATTAATTCTGTTGAAATGCTGAAAAGTGCAATTTTGGCTTTTTTCTTTGGCATATGAATAATTTGAGAAAATAAGAATAAAAGGTAGCTTACTCAATATTTGTTTGTTTGAATAAAGTGTAGAGGACTTTATAAGTATAAAGATTTAAAAGCAATTTAGATGAGAAAACATCAACATCAGCAGTATATTTTAGTACCATTGTTTTAAATTAAAGTCTTATTTATGTTTTAAGAAAGTAGAAAGAAAGAAATTTCTATATTTAAGATTTTCCTTTGGAACATTTCTGTATGAAAGAAATGCATTTTTAAATGATTTTCTTTTTAATAGTAACAGGCTTCAAAAGAGAGTTAAATAAAGTATGAATTAAAATGATACTTTCCAACAAAGGACATTACCACAAAAGGTGAACATGTTGTATCTGGATGTAGGTTTAACTGACATAACTTAGTACACACTAAGAGAGTTGGTAACATAAACTTGATGATGAAGAGCTGGTCCTTCAGACATATTGTGTCATAATAGACAAAATTCATTCCACTCTATTCTAAGATCTTTAAAAACAGCATGCTTTCAGACTTCAGACTATACAGGGGCAAGCAAAATAACTGCTTCACTAGAATAAAATATATGTGCCAAATAGTATTTGCATGCTACTTAACCCTAAGGAGATTGTAGAGATATAAATATTCCTAGGAGATCAAAATGCACATTGGAACAGGCATACTGGCTTTATGCCTGCATGAACTATGCCACGGCTGGCTGGGATATTGTGCACACCTTTGAATTTAAAACTGTTTGAACTTTGCTTCTGGGATATGGAGGTAAAATGAAGAAAATTTTAATAGATAAAGTGAAATTGTGAAGCTGATTCAAAGAATAATTGAAGGAAGGAGAGAAGGAAAGAGGAATGAAGGAAATTTTGTATTTAAAAAGCTCTTGACAAATCACATTTCTCATCAGATTTAATGTAGTTCCAGACATCACCTCCCATGAGACATGGTAGGGCCCATACCCAGATGGTCAGACACTGACCTTTGCTCTCTGTTGTGACATAGCTAGTGTTACCTAAAGAGGAAGAGAGTTGGCCACCTGCCTTGAGGTTCTCAAGTCATAATCCAGACCTCTGGTTCTCAACCCTGGTGCATAGCTAAACTGCCTGTGATTCTTTTAAAAAATCACATATCTAAGACATAAAGAATCAGAATCTTCGTTTAGGTTACAGATCTTTTTCTTGTGAGGGAAGATACCTTAGAGGTAGAAACTTAGACTCTGGAGACTGAGACATATGTGCCGGAGGTCCAAGCTGACCAGCTAGCCGAACCAGCTCTGTGATCAATTATTTTCCCTTTTGATTTAATCTCTGGCTCTTTCAATCCTGAGTATCTTGCTAATCTATAAACAGCACTCTATCAGCACTATGATTATTATCATACCATGTAAAAGGAGCACTTTCAGGCAAATGCAAAGGTCGTATGCATGATTATAGAACAGAGCTGAATAAATGAAAATAAGACAACAGGAACAACAACAACAAAAAGTCGATGGTAACCTATGGTTAAAACATACTGCACACAGCAAATATGATACTGTCACTTTTATCCACATCCGTCTCTGTAAGAAAGGGTGAGGTCTAGACAGTCATGTAATTTCTTTTATGCAGGCTCCCTTTCAAAAACTTTTTCAGTAAAGCTTTAATAAGTACTCTGAAGATGAGAAGGACATGGTTGATTATATGCTAGTGTAGAAGGAAAAGAGGAAAGGCCACTAACATTTCCGCCTAATTCCTATTAATTTTCCTGGTACAAATGATGAGCAATGTATCAGGGGGAATGAATCTCATATGCAGAGTGGCGTGGCTAGGCCGCTCAAATAGATGAAAGTTTCAACAATACCAAGAATCTTTTGCCTAGTGTAGAAAGAACTAAGAGTTGTATGTTGTTCTTTTCAGTCACACCCAGAAATAGTTTGTATTCATTATTAACAGCATCTTTGAAAATAATGATATAAATATATAGGAGTGCGGTATCTTTATTCATTCAACTGAACACCTACTGTCCTAGGCCCACATGTAAACAGTAATGAGCTAAATGGGCAAGTTACTTGCTCTTATATTTTGCAATCTAGGTGTGTGTGTGTGTGTGTGTGTGTGTTGGGGAGGAATGGTGGGAGAGGCAGAATAAATACATAGCAAGGAGATAAATGGAATGATTTCAGTTAAGAGGGGTGTTCTGGTTGAGTGCAACTGGGGCTTTGGGATTGGAGATTGCGTCTATCTAATTTAGAACAGATACGGTGGTGACATTTGGGCTAGGATCTGAAAGACAAAACAGCTGTCTGCATCTTGGGGAAAAATAATGTGTGCAGTAGAAAGAGCAAGTGCAAAGGCCCTGGAATATTGGTGTGTTTGAGGAATAGATAGAAAGGCAGTTGGTTAGAATGTGAGCCCAGAAGAGGATGACAGGAAATGAGGTTAGGATTACGCAGGGTTCAGGTACTGGAATATTTATAAGGCATGGGAAGGAATTTAAATTTCATTCTTAGAGAGATGGACTGGAGGATTTTTTTTTTCTTTTTTTTTTTTTTTTGGCGGTACGCGGGCTTCTCACTGTTGTGGCCTCTCCCATTGTGGAGCACAGGCTCCAGACGCGCAGGCTCAGCGGCCATGCCTCACGGGCCCAGCTGCTCTGCGGCATGTGGGATCTTCCTGGACCGGGGCACGAACCGTGTCCCCTTCATTGGCAGGCGGACCCTCAACCACTGCACCACCAGGGAAGCCCAGACTGGAGGATTTTAAACAAGGAATTGAATACCTATGTTGAAAGGGATTATATTTATCTACCTAAAAAAGATATTTTGTTCTATAAAATTATATACGAACACAGTGAGACAATCCTTCCGTATAATCATTATATATCATCAAGATGAATTGAGTCTTCATATGAAGTAGGGCAGAGTATAGAGAAACTACTATTTTATTACACATAGCAGATGTGCTTCGTTTCAGATTTATCCTATTTGGTGGCCTTATATAGAAACAACCATAACCTTGATCTAAAATCTTTCATTTGGCCATTGAGTTTCTTATGACGCTCAATGAGTTATTGTCTCTTCATTTGCTCTGTTCTCCTTGAAATGCAGAGGTTCATGTTAGACTGAGTAAACTGGATGAAGCAATTGGGCTAACAGTTTATCAGATAAATCCTTCAGTTCTTTTTAGTGATTGATACATTATAAATTCTACTTGATCCAAGATATGAATATAATTTAGAAGGTACTACATATTAGTGGGTTGACTAAGTTACAGCCCATTTCATTTGTCTATGTAGGCTATAAATCAATGCCCAAGGAATGGTGCTGAAGTTCAGCTAAGATCTTTCACTTCTCTACTCACAGAATTGCAAAGTCTATAGGGCTACGGAATAAAGTCCCATCTCCTAAGCATAGCACTCAAGTCCTCCACCCTGACACATTATGCCTTTCTACACCTGCCTTCATTTACAAATATTTATTTCATCTGCTTTGACAATTCACCTTATACTCTTTTCATCCACCCTAATATTTACATACCCTTCAGGATCCATGCCAAATGTCAATTTTTCCATTAAGTTTTTCCTGATTCTCCCAAGCAGATTTAATTGATACATGCGTTTTATTTTCATAACACTCTGAACATTCCAAGTAAAGAATTTATTACATGGCCTTGTAATTATCTGTTTTTATTTCCATATTCCACAATAAAGAATGATTTCCTCCTGGACAAGCATTATATTTTATTCACCTTTTTTTCTGAATTTATTCAGTAGTTTATACCAGGGAATAGCTCATTTCAGAACCTCGGTGAACTGAGTGGATGAGTGAATGAACAGATGACTGCATGCAGCTATCATTCTCACCTTATATTTGATTCATTCCCACAAGGTGCTCTGTGTAAGGAGACTGAGATAAAATGACTCTCTGAAATGGCTTCAGATTTCTGGACTTTGTGTCTCCACTCATGCTGTTCCTTGTTCTTACTGTTGCCTCTTTCCACTAATGACACTACCTGTGAAATCTTACACATCTTCCAAAACCCATGTAAAATGGTCAATCCTCCACAAAGCCTTTCCTTGCTCTTAGTCAAACAGCCATCCCTCCCTCCTCTGTGTTCCTTCACACATTGTCAGTGTCTCCCTTTTTCTCATTTCTTTCTAATTGGGTATGTTTATATTAAATCATAATTATCAGTGCACAAGCCTTTATGTGTGTATGCAATTACAAGCCATTTAAATGAGATCATATATGGTTTTCTTTGTACCACTCTTTTACAGCTGTGCAGAGGAGCACACACTTTAGGGCAAGGCAACTGCAATGCTCGACAGAATAACTGATATAGTTATAAACATTATCCTGTTTGCATTTTTTCAAAATAGATCTCACACATTATTTCTGCCAAAGATGACCAGACCTGGTAAAACCCTTCATTGAATTGGGTATTTTTATTTGTCCAAGCGATTTCTTTAGAGCTTTATACCAGTTTTGTTTTTATCTAGAAATGTGCTAATGTGCATCTATGGTGTGTTTTGAACTGATGCAATACTGTCTTCCAAAGAAAATTAGCTTGTTACATTTCCAAACTTATAAAAACAAAGATAGTAAAAATGAGTCAGCTCTGACACCAGTTTAGTACTAAAAGTAGTTATTTATATGAGCTAATCTAAAAGTAATAACAACCAAAGAAAGTGTTCTCACTCTCTTCAGAATACCCAGGAATGCAGATATCCTATTATTGGTATCTACTATTAATTACAGAATCTGTTTAACACTACAGGAAAAGTTCTTTCTAAATGCTGTATTTCTAAAAGAACAAAGGGAAAAGGGAATAGCTTACTAACTATTACATAGCTAAGTGAAAAGTGAAGGGCTTATGCCAGGGAGGATGATGGGATATGTTCTCATGAAATCAGAGCACCGACTCTGCAGATGAACTAAGGTGGGTGGGATAAATGCAATGAATTGAGCTCTCTCTGCAGACTTATCCTATTATTTCATCACTAATGAATTGATTTGTCAAACATCAAAAGCAAAGAGTATAGAAATAAAATTTACCTACATTTGCTAAAACCTTCAACTCTTTTCTGTAATTCCAAAATATGATTCTGTTAGATTGATCTAGTCAAAGATGTATTTAACAGTACTTGGTTTATAAAAGGTTACCTTCCAAAAAACGCATTTACTACCAAATTTATTTTCTTGATGAATAACTGATTTTCTTTCATATGGATAAAAAAATAAATAGTCTTGTTTGTAAATAAATAGACCCACATGTATATGAAAGTATATTAAGATGAATTTAAGATATAGTTTCAGAAAGATAATTTTTGGGGGGCATTTGTGAAAATAACAGCCTCACAGTGAATTAATACTATGAATTTTCTATATATATATTTCCTCTCTCAGACTTAAAAAAAAATCTACTAAAGACTATTCTACCTGTGAGTGAGCTTTGAATTACCTTTGCTTCTGTCAAAGCCCATTTATCAACCTGACAGCATGAATCTCTAAAAGCAAATAAGGGCAGGAAGGGGCCCTGTACTCGTGGCTTGGCAGAATTAAGCTTCTTTTCCACAAGGGAAAGGCATCCTAGAGACAGCTATAGTATTTTACACAAACTCAGTGAAATACTACATAGTGTCTTTTTTTGGAGGACCTATATAAATTGTGTCTGATAGAAGTCTAAATGTCCCTACCTTGCAACAGTGTATTAACAAATACATATATTTGTTCATCTCCATAAATCTAACATACTTAGCTTTAAAATGTAAGGGTTCAGGAGAAAAAAATATAATACAAACTCCTCTGTAAAAGTAACTTCCGATTATGTATTCTTTTGATATTTTTGCATATGTTCTTATAGTTTTTGTATAGAAACCTAAAGACAAAATGATTTGATATCCCTTGAGAAATATTTTCTATAGGCTACACTGATTTTAAAAATCTGATTAGGTCTACATAAGCCTAAGTTTAATACAGTGGTCATTCGATTAATACAAGAAAATGGTTTGCTTGAACAAATACCTACATGTAAACATTCAACATCCGGGCACAGAGGTCTGTGTTTTATTAACCAATGTCCTTAAGAACATATCTATGCAACTTGAGCAACTCCCTTTTCACTAATGGAGTGGAACATCATCGTAGAGAGAATTCTATTAAACAAAAAGTCAGTCTTATTATTGGATCTTGCTGGATCAATGATGCTAAAAATATTACCCCAGTTTGAAAAGTATTCATTGTCAGATGTCCATCTAAATATTTATGGCCATTTTGTTTAAATGAAACACGTTAAAAATTATACCATTGAATGATGGATATATGGAGCATATGTGTTGGTAAATTGATAAATCATACTTCAGATGAAGTGAACTCTTTAGAACACCCAGAGTAGAAGTTGATGGTAGGCAAAAAAACATTCATTCTCACATGCACATGTATATTTCATGCTTTTCCAAGAAGTCACTTTGTATCAATTCTGCCTTCAATTGAAAGGAAAATTCATTTTAGGCTTGGGCTACTTTTAACTTTTCAGTTTTTATTTTTTAATTTTATTGGAGTATAGCTGATTTACAATGTTGTGTTAGTTTTAGATGTACAGCAAAGTGATTCAGCTATACATATAAATACATTATATATATATATAAATATATAAATATATAATAATGAATATAAATATATTCATTCTTTTTCATATTCTTTTCTCATATAGGTTATCACAGAATACTGAGTAGAGTTCCCTGTGCTAGACAGTAGGTCTTTGTTGGTTATCTATCAGTGTGTGTATGTTCATCCTAAGCTCCTGATTTATCCCTCCCTGCCATGTTTCCCTTTTGGTGACCATAAGTTTGTTTTCGATATCTGTAAGTCTGTTTCTGTTTTATAAATAAGTTCATTTGTGTCATTTTTAAAATTAGATACCTTTACCTTTTTAAATTGAAGTCTGACTAGATAAGTCTATTTTCAGATTGAAAACCAGATCATTTGTATTATGTATCTCAATAATACAATTAAAACATTTGAGCTGTGAAAGATTATTGCATAATATTTCAGCTTTTAAGAAGGCAAAACCTAAAAATAAAATAAAATAAAATAAAATGTTAGTGTCCAACATTAAAAAAAAAAGGCAAAACTTCAAAAATTCAGCTTACAGTCGATTGGTTGAGAGAATCGTCAACTGAAAATGAACTAAAACTGAGAAAACTTGAGATTAATTTATATTCTTACAAAATACACAAAATGGGTGAAGGGGGTCAAAAGGTACAAACCTCTGGTTATAAAATAAGTCATAGGGATATAATGTACAGCATGGTGACTATAGTTGATAATGCTGTATTGCATATTTGAAAGTTGTGAAAAGAGTAGATCTTAAACGTTCTAATCACAGGAAAAATATTTTTGTAATTATGTATGGTGACAGATGTTAAGTAGACTTATTGTAGTGATCATTTCACAATATATACAAACATCAAATCATTATGTTGTACACCTGAAGTTAATATAACATTATATGTCAATTTTAACACATACATACACATACACACACAAAGAAATGAAACAATAAAAGAAAAATACCCCCCAATATAGCTAATGCAATCTTATAAACAGATATAAATATTAACAAATATAAGCATAAAAAATATTAGAAAAAATTATGCCACATGGACAGGTGATCTAATAAGAAAATTTTCCTCACCTTTTTTAATAGAAAGTTTTCAGTTTTTAAGGAAATTTTGGTATAATTACATATAACTTGTATTATCATTTGTTCTTCAAAGTTTACACAAAAACTAAAGGTTATTCTAAAGCACTTCAACTCATTAAAGTATCATTTTGAAGGAAATGTATTGCAATCTCAGTTTTGCCTTCCTTAAGTATTATTTTTAATAATATGTAAGGTGATGCTCATTTCTTCTCCCTGGGATTTCTCTGATAGTTGTTTTGGTTACAAAATTCTTCAAATGATTGCTGAGAATGCCCTAAATTCCATGAAA
This sequence comes from Hyperoodon ampullatus, assembly GCF_949752795.1. Classification (NCBI taxonomy): domain Eukaryota; kingdom Metazoa; phylum Chordata; class Mammalia; order Artiodactyla; family Ziphiidae; genus Hyperoodon; species Hyperoodon ampullatus. Next base: position 75,520,866 of record NC_136914.1, on the reverse strand, counting down.
AGGAAAAGTATTTTCACAAGGAAACTTGAGGCATGAGGTACCATGGAGACTTGCTTATTTCTGCAAAGTGAATGAATTGGATGAGGTTTTTAATGGCCAGATTGAATAGAATAAACCAAGTCCTCCATGGCTTAAAGTTTCTGAAAGTCTAAAGGCCTCTTCTGCAACAGTTGGCAGAGAGCTGCATTATGGTTGAAGTAAACTCCCTTTTTAAAAACTCTTATTTATCCCTAAAATTAAAGACACAGAGGAGGAAATCATAGAGTATTTTAAAAAGCATTTATATTGTCTATCAGTTTAGCATTTATCTCAGACATAACAGCTATTTCAATATGTAAATACACACGCATATTAAGAAGTTATGTGTACTTAACAAGGAGGTCATCTTTTCTGTTACCCCAACATTTCTAAGACAAAGTCAAGGGAAGTATCTAGAACCATATTTTAAAACAAATGTTATTCTCTGAATTATAGGTCTTATGTCTGTTCTGGAAATAGTTGCATGGCCAGTGTAATTATGGCTTATATGAGTCACAGAAGCTGCTCTAGGCACTGTTCATCCTATTTATACTCTAGCCCTGGAACAAATACTCAGAAGTTAAGGATACAGCGACAAAGACCGACGTCAGGTGAAGTTCAATGGCCACAGCCTCCTTTCTTATAACTCGAACTAAACTTAAGGATCCCAGCAGACAGGTTAGGAAGACCTCCTACCTCCCTGGAAGTCTTCAGTAGTTATGAGGGGACATACAAGGCAGATCACAGCTTCGTTTGAGGTCGACCTTGCTGGGCTATTATAGAGAATTGAATCCTACTGAAAAATTTGGCCATAACAATTTTCTCTACAGCAGAATAATGTACTTCACAAGAGAAGTATCAGATTATTGAATTCTTTGTGCTGAAATGCTCTTTGTACCAGGGTGTATGTATTGGACCCTACAAGCCAAATACAGTTCCTATACATTCTGTCCAGCTTCAGCTTGCAAGTCATCTTGCTGTGTGGGAATTTTTATACAGCAACAATGTGTTAGTTGAATGCCACTGAATGTTTTTTCTATTTTCTCTTGAGTTAATAGAATCAAAGGAAAGAAAGAAGACAAAAATTATAAGAATTGTAGTTTCAAAAGTAGAAAATATATTAAAGTCCCATTTTCCCACAAGACAAAACTAGCAATACAGTTAGAAAATCTTGTCTCCATATTCAGTCTCTCTAAAAGTAATTATGTGTGGACTGTATCAAACTGTAAGCCCATGGGTAGAAGAAACTATGTATTTAAAAACAGTTATGAAGAATTAGATCCTTAAGAAGTAGACAGCAAATATTGAAAAAGCATCTTTTGATATAAGAGAGACTGTGAGGCTTAAAATATTCTTTATTCAAGACTGGGGGAGAATTTTTGCTGTTCTCATTATTTCACTGTATGTATAATTTATTTTTAACAATTTAATATCTCTTGCTGTGGACAATCTTCTACTATATCTTAGAATGAACTTTCCAAGATTCCCTACAGATCGGTAAAAGAAGAAGCTTGTTTGATTCATTGAAATTTTTTAAAAATGTGTTGTAAGCTCATTAAAAGAAATGAATTAATTTGGTGACATAATGGAAGCTTAGCAAACATTATGTTACTCCTCACTCATTTTATATATACTTATATTTCTTTCTGGTGCCTTGACAACGTTTCATTTTGTGATTTGGTCAATTTTCACTCTCACTCCCCTTATCCTTCCAGCTAATATTTACTGTAAGTACTTACCATACTAAGTACTATAATACATGCAACAGTCCAGGGCAATGCAGCTAATACTATCCTCATTTTTTGGAGAAAGAAAATGAGTCTCAACAACTTAAAGTCTTGCCTCACAAGGCAAGTAAACAGCAGAGCTCAGAATCCAACCCTGGCCTTTCTAATCCTAACCAGGCATATTCCAGCTCATAGATGAAATTTCTCTGAATTAGGCTTTGAGAGTCATATCCATTAGGAATTGAAATAGATCTTAGGGATTACTCGAATAGTGGTTCCCAAACCTTTTTGTGCAATCAAAATCACTATGGAGTAAAGAACACAGATTCTTGGGCACTGGTCCTAAATTCAGATTATTCTAGACTGGGCTGGAGCTAAGGTATTTGTATTTTGAACATGCTTCACAGCTGAATGGATGTGCAGTGGATTTGGAAAGCATGGAACTCTTCCAGATCCCTTATTTTAGAAATGAGACAGCTGAGACTTGTGTTTGTGATGATAAGAGGAAGAAAGCCCAGACTTCTCCTCCTCTCACCAGTCCTTTTTCTACTCTATCATGATCAGTAACTAGTCCTTGTGTATGACTGTACCCAGGGACTGCATAATTATTATTTTATTTCTCTTTACTGTCTCTGCAACTGAGCAGGACCCAATGGGGCCTTCCCAAGACAGACTCCTCCTATATATCCTCTCCTGTAGCTCCTCTCTGAAGTACCCAGATAATAGTGTCTTACGCATATTTCCTGAGTTTTTCAGATGCTAAAACAACCACCAAAAGGAAGAAATTAACTACTTGATGATAGTGATCAAGTAGCCCGCAGACCTACTGATGCGGAAGGGTTGATAATGTCAACTGCCCTGTTACCTCACCATCAACCAGAGAATTGTGCATGAGCTGATCACATACCCTTGGACACCCTTCCCTCACCTGGTCTTTATAAATGCTTTGCTGAAACCCGTGGGGGAGTTCAGGGTGTTTTTGAGCAGAAGCCACTTGTTCTCCTTGCATGGCCCTGTAATAAACCTTTCTCTATTCCAAGCTCTGACGTTTTGGTATTGTTTGGCCTCAGTGTGCATTGGACACACGAATTTGTGTCGGTAATATCTCTAATCATTTTTCTTTAGAAAACTGTGAATGAAATGAATGCATTTATTGAGAGAGACTTGCTTAAAAATGTTCATGAAATACTGTGCCTTGTCTACTATTATTTTGGTTAAAGGAAACAGAGGGAGCAATTGAACCTTTATGAAAAAATATTTACTACCACAGATGGTACCCTCCATATGGGAAAGCATATTTGGGTTGTTAAGTATTGTGTCAGTGGCCTGACCAAAGCACATTAAACCCCATTTAAAATCAAAGTTCATGTCAAAGTACCTTGAAAGAGAAATCCCATAGTGAAATTCCAGAGGGGGAAGTGCACAGAACGGATTAATAAAGCCCATTAGAAGGTGTTTGAGACACTATTACACTTTGAGAATGTGGCTTTGGTGAGTGAGAAAGCCTAATGATGACACCTGAACTAATTTCCCACTTGAATTCTCACTTTGTTTTTAATCTTATATTAGATATGAAGAGAAAAATTAAAGGAATATAAATTTTCTGAAAGCTTCTTAGTGTTTGAGCAGACTGTATGTCTTTTTTATAAGGGTGGTGGCTTATGAGTACATTTATTCTTATGTAATAGACCATTAGTATTACGTTATAAAACTCATCACATTAAAACAATATTCAAGCTGAACTAGCTCTAAGCCCTTCCTTTAACATGGGGGAAAGGAAGAATTTCCTTCTAATTCAGGAATCCTGAACTCCCTGGCCGAGGACCAGCACCAATCATCAGCCTTTTAAGAACCGGGCTTCACAGTAGGAGGTGAGTAGCAGGCGAGCGAGCAAAGCTTCCTCTGCTGATCCCCATCGCTCCACACCCCTCCCCATCGCTGCCCATCGCTCCCCATCCCTCCCTATCTTTCCCCATCACTTGCATTACCACTTGAACCATCCGCCCCTCCACGTCCCGTGGAAAAACTGTCTTCCAGGAAACCAGTCCCTGGTGTTAAAAAGGTTGGGGACTGCTGTTCTAATTATTTGCAGGTATTATCTCCTAAATTACAGAGTGAACCTTAAGAAAAAATAACCTTGTCTTGCACTGCATTGTAGTGTCACAGAAACTCAAGTGAAGCCTTACTTGAATTAGATGTGAATATTTGTTGAAGGATGTGGCTGACTTGGAACTGGATGGTGATCATTGGTCAGCATGATGTTTCTGAGGATACAAGGAACACTCACATACAAGATACTATCTTTCAAAAACACTGAAGGGAAAATGTGGCAGTACTAACTAGGTCTAGAACTTAATCACCCTATAGCATGTACCTTCCAGTTTCACCTCAATGGAACTCCGTTGCTGACCCTGAAATTGTATTACACAACTAAAAGTGTCCTGATATAAAGTTTTCTTTTTCCCCTGGTTCTAACAGATTCTAGAGTCATAGGCAATTGCTGTTAATATTACAGTGAACTTTAGTGGATAATAATGACCATCAACTCTACTTTGATAGAATGCTTTTCGATTTTCTTAAGAGTTTAAAAGCTGAAGAAAGGAAAAAACAAAGAAGATAAGGCAAAAAGCATCCAGTCACAATGACAGGCCCTAACACTTACTACTCAGTACCCGCTGATTCATTTAATAATCATTTGTCAAATGTCTACTGGGCACATGATTCTCTCTCTTAATGCCACGTATTTTTCTAAAGTGCTAACCAACACAGGAACCGCATGTTATATTTCCTCTTCCACTGCTGACTACATGCTTTGTAATGGAGAAGCATTAATTTTACCTTGAATGTGATCTCTTAGCAACAGGTAAGTGAGGGAAAAGAAAGTTGAAAATTGCAACCCTGACTCCAAACTACAAAGTGAAGACAATTTTCTCTAAAGTCCATTTAATTTAAAGTCTCTTTTCTGCCTCTCAGACAGCCTTCCCACTAAGAACTGCTATTAAAGAGCTGCTCATTCCACCTCACCAAGAATTGCTCTCCTGGTTGTTAAGATGACTCACAGCCAAGTACACTAGACTGAAGCTGCCACGTGGATCTTACATTTATTGCCAATATGCAGGGGAAAGGATGAGAACAAGTCAAATGTCTAGTGTCCCTGCAATGCCAGAGGAAAATAATAACATGACAGGTTTACACAGCATCCCTCAGAGGGGTGTCTTACTTCCTCACAAAAGCACCATGGGGTGATAAAGTACATTACCATATTATTTGACAACTGGAATTCTAAATTAAAGATTTTTACCACATTTGAAATCAAAGTAAGTCAACTGGAGAACTGTAATCAAATGTAATTATCTTCATTAATGACAATGTAAGTTGTTCACAATGAAAAAAGCCCTGAAATAATACATAAACAAAATTCTAATTCTGTAAGTATCATGTTTCTGATGGAATTGATTGTATCCCCCAAAGATACATTGAACACCTCCCATTACAGAATGTGAACTTATTTGGAAATCGGGTCCTTACAGACATAATTAAGATGTGGTCATACTGAACCCTTAATCCAATATGGCTGGTATCCTTATAAGAACAGGGAAGACAATGTGAAGACAGACACACATGATGAACACCACATGGTTACAGGCAGAGACTGGAGCAATGCACCTGTAAATCAAGGAAGGCCAGGGATTGCTGCCACCACCAGAAGTTAGGAAGAGGCAAGGAATGATTCTACTTAGAGACTTTGGAGGAATTGTGGCCTTGCTAAGACCTTGATTTTGGACTTTTAGACTCCACAACTGTGAAAGAATAAATTTCTGTTGTTTTAAGCCACCACCACACCCCCTCCACCCAGAACATGCTCCATACAAGCATACAGCAAAATGAGAATATTACATGCATATGTGTCAAATTTTCCAACTTGTTATCTCTGGGTGATAGGAAGAAATCTGATTTTTTAAATGCATGTTGTTTCCAAACTTCCTATATTAAATATGTTATTCTGTTGTATTAAAATAACATATAATAAATAATCACAGAAGGGCTTATCCCCAGCATGGCCAAGTGGACATAAGCAAAATTTTATCTGATTTTCCTCTGTTGATAATCTAAATTTCTTTGTACTTGACATTCTAAGTTTTCATTTTGAAAACAGTACTGATACTTACTACATGGCCCAGAACATAATGCTAGGTCCCTTAACCTGCTTTTTGATATAAGGTATATTGTAATAGACATGGGGAAAAATCCCCAGATATTCAAATCATCTTGAGCTTTCAACACATTTTTACAGACTTTGTGTCAGTACAACATCAAGCTTAAAAGTAGTATGTACTTTTCACTTGGAACTGGGTTAAATCTCTTCAACGATTACCAGCTATTTGACTTGAGGGGGATTGCTAAACTTCTCTTAATCTCAGATTCCTCATCTATAAAGTGGTGACATTTATTAAAAACCTACACTCATTGAGATATTATAATATATAGAAGACATAACATGATAATTGCTTAGCCCAATGTCTAACAAATGCATGCTCATTAAATATTAGATAACATTATACTCTACAGACTGGGACAGACAATTTAAATAATGAACATACTACTATGAATATCCCCTTGTCTTCAAGAAGATAACATCATTCTTTAAAATCAATTATCTATTGCTTTCAACGTTAGCAGTACCATTTAATTTGCGCAGTCTCTTTTAAAAATAACTTAACCTGAGAATCAGTTTGCTCAACTGTGAAATGGAAAAAAATAATACATATCTCATTTGGACAGTTTTGGAAAAAAAATAATATTTATAATAACTACTATAATTTATTGAATATGATGATGAGTCAGGCCCTAGATTAAACACTGCATGCATAGTAGTATATTCAATTCTTGCAAAATGTTTGTGAATTATTTTGAAGAATCAATGTCCAAGAATTAAATGTAGGTGAACCACGTAAATCTAAAGGAATAATTAGTTGGTGTTAGAAATGATGTATTGTGTACTTGCTTGTATTAAACTTATATTATAGTCTGAATATTTAAATAAGCTTTTTGAAGAAAAAGATATATCAATACATGTATTTTCCCTGCCATTACAGTAATCCACATGGCCCCCAGCTTTGATAAATGCTTTGAATAAATGAATACATGAATGAGTGAGAGAATTAATTAATGAATAATAACCTATCTGTCTGGAAGCATCTGAGTTTTCATCTATGTTAAAGATTTGTGGGCTTAACAAGGTCTTTCTTTTTAAAAATTGCATTTTAATCTTTATTTGCTCAGTATCTTTTCAGACATCCAATAAGGATTAACTCAGCAAATATATTATTCACACATGTAATTATACATACACACATGCTCTCTATATGAATATACTACTTACAGTATGCAAATTGTATGCAGCCTCAAATTTTATACAAAAAATGACAACAAAACTTGGTGTTTCCTTCAATATTTTAAAAACTATGAAAATGTGAAATTTTTACTTTGCCTAAAGCCCCTTTTGCACTTCATACCAATCAAAAGCACACAGGAAAAATCAGGTTTCATGGGACATACACACAGAAACACAAAATTACATTTTGTATGGCCCTGCGGCATTTTGACAAAATGGTCCTGAAAAGAATATGAAGAATGAGTATGAGGAGAGGATCATGAATGTAGAAGGAAATTGTTTTTATTGATTTTCATTGGCACTACAGTTCCTAACACAAGAACTAAATTTATGAAATCAGTTATAATTTTGGCACTGAGAGGCAGGCTACCTTTAGCACCCAGAAAGTTGGCTCTCATATCCTTCTGATTATTAATTTATGAGTTTCAGACCTGTTTCTGATGTCCAAATGATAAAAAAACAGGACAAAATAAAGGAAATGAGATATTTTAAAAGAACAAGAAAACTATTATTTTTATCCTCCACCAAGATCTCAGAATCTATATTGGTTCTTTTATGTATTACTTAATTTCTTTTGCACATTATGCTACCCAGTTACAACAGTAAAAATGTAACTTGGAAACACAGGGATAGAATGCAGTATCCTTAGTGCATTCAGATTTATCCTATCATTCTAGGAGGTTCTCCAAATTTTTTTAAATGTTGGAAATCATACAGTTATAATAGATGGCTATCATACTGTCAATGGCTTTTGGTTTTCTGATAACTTTACAGAAGCCAGATTTCAGATACCATCTTTAATATAACAAATAAGTGTAATATACAAACTAGATGAATCTGAAACAATCTTCTAAGAATGGTTTCTTTGGATGTTAAACAGTTGCTGAATCTATTGTTCCTCTCCCTTGTGTATGGTACTATTTCCATTTGCTTTCTGACACATTATTAAATGCAATCATAAAGCAGAGTGTTTCCTGGAGCAGAAGAAAAGCAGAGGGAAATTATGTTACTCAGAATATCCTAAATTCAATAAACAAAGTCTCTGTATATATGCACATCCAATTAAACCATGTTGACTCCATTGGCCAATCAATTCTGATTTAAAGCAAAGGTCAGCTCTGTCAAACCAGCAATCAATTAAAAAAAAATCAGTAAAACCTAACTTTCAATGTGCATGCTTGGAATATTACAGGTGATGCAATTATTCCAGAAAAAGAGAAAAGAACTCTAATTATGTAACACTGAGTTTAAAATTGAGTTTTAAGTTTGTTTTGTTAAAATACTCTTTATACTCTTTCTTGCCTCAGGATATTTTTTTAACTGCAAAAGAAGGAAATTAAACACAAGGAGATACATTTTTCTTTGAGAAGATCTAGATAAATTTTACAATGAAGAAAACAAATATGATTTTATATTTTCTAATAGTTATAGTCTCAGGGACTAAACAAAGTAGGATCTTTAGATTAACCCTCTAGAAAACAATTAAAATTATAATCTTTGGATTTTCCATCATCATCATCATAGCACTATCTGAATACCTTTACATTACATGACTTAAAAAAAATCAAACAAACAAACAAAAATGATTTCATGAACCATGCAGTGTTGGGAGACAAATCTAGCACACCAATTATCACCTCATAGCTTCTGCTAAAATAGATTTTAAAATAAAATCACAAATATTCAATCCAGGGGACATCTTAAATGCCCAAAACACAGATTTGAAAGAAAACACAGACACTGTAATTTAAGGCTTTCCTAAAAATGATACATGTTCTAGCATTTTATGTTCCATAGAAACCAACATAACAATAAAGGGAAGTCAGTGAAGAGCCCAGGCTTGTTCTTTCAAAGAGAAGACTGTACTGTGAAATGGTTACAACCTGGGCTCAGAGAGGTATGGACAGAAACCAAGATTCCTTCTTACAAGTGAAATAAACTTGCACAAGTTACTGAACAGCCTAGGTCTTGTCTTCCTGAGAATAGTGAAAAATTTCCCTAAATTTGTAATGATACTTAACCAAAATAATGTGTGCTATGTGCTTACTACAGAGAATGTTGAAAACTTGGCATTCGATAAGCTATTATCGCTATTGATATATTACATAAGCTAACTAAATCAAAGATTTCAGGCTTCCCTGGTAGTGCAGTGGTTGAGAGTCCTCCTGCCGATGCAGGGGACACGGGTTCGTGCCCCGGTCCAGGAAGATCCCACAGGCCTAGGAGCGGCTGGGCCGGTGAGCAATGGCCGCTGAGCCTGCGCGTCCGGAGCCTGTGCTCCGCAGTGGGAGAGGCCACAACAGTGAGAGGCCCGCGTACCGCAAAAAAAATAAAAAAGATTTCATCCACAAGGTGGAGGGTTCCTGTTCTTCTAAGGAAAATATAATGAAAAATCACTAACTAAAAAAAAAAAAAAAAGTTTATCAGATTACAAGACAAAATTGCACACTAACCTTCAAATATACAAAAATTGAATATTTTAGACTTTGGAGATGGAAGGAAATGATTCCTTTTAGGGAGTATTTAACACTTAAGGTATATAGACAGTATTAAAAATCTACACAGAAGTAGCCTAAGTAGACAACAAACACTTGGTAAAATGAGCTTTGACAGATGTCCAATAACAAATAATAAGAAGTATCCCCTCAAGGGGCTTTAATTAAATGTTTGGCCACTAAGGGCCATCCAAACAATATGGCAATACACAAGACAAAACCATTTAAAAATCTGATGGTACTAGGAGCTCTTTGGAGATGCAACAAATAGGAGTGTCTTTTTTTTGAAAATTAAATGCTAACAAATTATAATTAAGTGACCTCAAATAAATTAACTCTCACTGGGTGGGCCCTTAGTTATTTAAACGTTAAGGGAAGTAATTTATTATCATAGAAAGATATCTAGACCCATAACCAAAATTGGGAGACATGCAGCCACAAAACATCTATATTTTATCTGTATATATGAGCAAAGGAAAATGAGCTTACTACTAGATGCAGCTGATTTATTCTTCATAGGATTTAGCCAAACTAGTATAAACTTGTGTGTAAAGATGAAGGTACCTTTTAATGGAAATCAACACAATCTTTACATTGTTTTGGTCTGATATGCTTGACCAAGCACATGCACTGTTATAACCACAGAAAGGCAGGCTGATTCCAGCTTTCATTATGCCTGAATAATTGTGGAGTTTTCTAAGCCATTTTGCCTCACTGTAGCTAAGTCTCTTCAATTTGTAGAGGGAACCAAGAGCAGACTATCCCCAAGGTTATTTTCCACTCAATATTTTATACATGTAAGAAAATAATACTTTCTATAGTAAATGTATAGAACATTTCAGTCATATAAATCCTCAGAGATAAGATGATATACAATTAATAAGAAAATATTATCTTGATTATAATTTCTTTGGGTTATAGAAGCATAAATTTGAATTCAGAGATATTTAATTCAACTACCTTGTTCTAATTATAAATTATTGTTTACCCTAGAATATTGTGAAAATAGTAATGTACATCTAAGTCAAGTTGAGAAGTGTATTATTTTGCTATATATTCAAAACTATTTAATTTGTATCATTTGGGGGGCAAATAAAACAACATTGAAATGACATAGAGCTTAATAATTAGAAGAAAAATATTTATGTAAATTATAATGAACATTATGAATAAATATGACAATTTATACAATTTTACTGTCATGTTCTTAATAAGTGTCAAAATAAAGCTGAAGGACTACACCCAAAATGATTTTAAATATTAATAATTATATAATGCTGTTAGAAATGTTACTGGGTAGAAAGTGTTTTGATTTATATATTTAAAAAACATGTTTAAGAAATTATGAAAGTAATATAGATGGTACTTGTCATCAAGGACTCATGGAATATTTCTTCTCAAAATGAAGATTTGCTTCATTATTCATTATTATTTCAAGTTAATTCAAATATAAATAGTCATAGACTTCTAAAAACATTTAAAGCAAGCAAATATGAACATGATGTTAAGGAATAATGGTATGATAGACAAAGTCAAGACAAGTATCACCATTTTCAAAAGTAAATTCTAAGGAAGAAACTTGAAATGTTGATGAATCATTGCACTTCTCTGTATAAGGGGGAAAGTTGCTTTAATTTCTATTGAGTCTTGCACGAGGGCCTGTGTTTTTGCCACATGAGAATGGAACAATAGATTTTAGATCTGCAGTCAGTAACATGTGGCAGTGAGTGTCAGCTTGTAAATAGTTTCACAATTCTGTGCATCACTGCCTCTGTTGATTCTTCAACTTGGCTCTGTTTATTCTATTGTTTCCCTCTTGAATGACTGTCTAGAATACCCTACTCAAAGACTCTATTATTATCTGAAGCATATTTGTCTATACGAGAGACTATTTATTAGGTTTGCCACTAGATTGCCAGCACAGTTGGTGTGAAAGACTGCCAGGCGATTAACTTTTTCATTCAGTAATTTCCAAAAATATTACCTAGATTGTAAGAAGGTCTTTTACCTCCTTAATTAAATCACTTGTCAAATTATATTTATTGCCCTCAGGCAGCACATTAAAATAAAAGTAATAAAAATTTAGAAAGTCATCTTTATAACTTAATGTCATATATGCATTTACATCTCAGGTAAATGCACTCTGCCTAGCTAGATGATTACCATCTATTTGTTAGGTTTATAGGTTTTTGGTTAAAATTTGCTTTGACAGACTGGCATATGTAAATGAATATTTAACAAATCAGTTAATATTACTTACACAACCATCAGTGATATATAAGATGAATTCCAAAGAAACTGACTATTGAGAATATTTTATTAAACAGAATGAAATAAGGGAAAGAATACAGTAATAACTCTTTAAGTGAAAATGTGTGTCACCTGATTTCTTTGCACAGATATATGTCTGGTTTGGAATTAACTGGTGGAAGTTCTCTACTTTTGTTTTTAGTTTCTGTGTGTGTGTGTGTGTGTGTGTGTGTGTGTGTGTGTGTGTGTGTGTGTCTTTGTTATAGCAATCCAAAATTTCCCCCAGTGCTCCTAAATAAAAATATTTCAGTTCTGCAAATTCTTGTTTCATAGCAGATTCTTGTTTAGAATCTCATTGCTTTCAGTTGTCAAAGTTCATTTCAACTCAATTAGATAGTTAAATTTTAAGAATCTCCTGTGAATATCTAGTGAATATCTCTTTTTGAACTCCTATCATACTTTCTTAAGGCACTTAGTGTGTGTGTATATATATATATATATATATATATATATATATATTTCTTTATATTTATATATACAAGTGAATTTACAAATGTGGTTTTTCCAGATAGGAATTTTTTTAATCAAATAAATTATGTATTTTTTAAATGCTTGCCCTTATCCACTTTCATAGAGCACATGGTGCTACTTTGGCTGTTGAATCCAGTAACAGCATCAGATTCCTATAGTGCTAATTGGCATGTGATCTTCATTACCAGGTGTATCATTAGAGCCCAACTAGCTCACAGACACATAGAGCAACATTTTATTTTCTTCTCTAATCACCAATACAGACAAGCTAATATATGTTTATGTGTAGAAATTAGTATAATTAATTGCTGAATGCCTGGGTTTTTCTCTCTGAATCACTACTGTGAAAAGTGAAAATGTTTATTCTATTTAAAATGTTGTACTTAAGACCAATCTCTCATTTTTCTATTTTCCATGATGATTTTATTTTGAAGAAAACTGGAGATAAAATGACTATTTAAGTAGAATCAGAAAAATAATGTCAATTTCTTGTGGGTGCAGGAGAACAAGATAACATGACTAAGCTTTCTACTTATGAAAGTCAAAATGTTTTTATTGGCAAAACCCATGAGTAAGAAAGAAAAAGTCTCACATGTTTACAAATATTTTAAATTAAAGCACATTTGAGTGTGCTTTTATGAATTGACTTAACCAAACACCAAATTTGTTGTTAAATAACATTTCTCTAAACACTGACATTTTCTAAAAATAAGCAAATTCTTAATATGTAAATAAAGATATTGGAATATTCATCGACAAACATACATATGTATAAAATTTGTCTCATTTGGATGTTTGATTAATGGATGAAAAGTTAAGAAAACGTCATAGAGAGAAAATATAAACACCCAATGTTTATAAAGATGAAAGTGGCATCTGGAATCTGTTTGCATAAAATACATTTCTCCTTTTTACACTGGAACACAGCTATGTCCAGGTGGGTAAGTGTCTCCAAATAGAGTCCTAGTGATCAATGACATTAGCAATTAGGTGAACATCTAACATTCCTTAATAAGCAAGATACAAAGCAAGCATTGGATGTTCTCTATATCTCAGATTCAGATACCTTAAATATAATGTGAAATTTGCAATAAATTTATTAAACACATCCTTTTGACTCTCATTATTTTCTTACTCCACTTTTAGGATGCATCCTTAGTCTCAAAGAAAAAATATTGCTAACTACAAGTGACTTAGATCTAAAATTTGAGAATTACATTATAATGATGTGCCAATCACTGATCTAGTGTTTCTTCTTTTAAAAAGATGAGGAGGCATCTTTTATGAAAGTACTTAAAGAAGACAACATTTAAATTATATTTTATATTATAAGGCTCAACTCAAGAACTTATTATGATGCCAGATGTTTACTGAGGTAAATGAAATCATTGTCATTTGAAGTTTTTAAAAGCCTGCTACTACCCAAAGTCATTGAAGTCCAGTATTAGATTTTCAAAACCTTTATCACCTAAAGCTTTTGCAGACCCAATATATTCAGCTACTACATGAGACATCTTAAAATTTGTAAATATTAAATTTATTATGCCAGTTAGGATCTACTAAATTTCTCTGCCATTTAAAAACTTTAACAAAGAAAATGCTTTATAAACTTAAAAATATAATCTCTTAAAACATAGCTACCCTTTTTCATTTTCGTTGGAGGAAGGTATAAAAACATAGTATTTTGGGCTTCCCTGTTGGCGCAGTGGTTGAGAGTCTGCCTGACGATGCAGGGGACACGGGTTCATGCCCCGGTCCAGGAAGATCCCACATGCCGTGGAGCGGCTGGGCCTGTGAGCCATGGCCGCTGAGCCTGTGCGTCTAGAGCCTGTGCTCCTCAACGGGAGAGGCCACAGACGTGAGAGGCCCGTGTACCACAAAACAAAACAAAACCAAAAAAACCCCATAATATTTCACTTGAAGATGAATCACATAAAAGAAGAAATAAGAATATCAGTTAAGGAGAAAAGGAGCAGGGAATTCCCTGGCTGTCCAGTGGTTGATACTCCACATTTTCACTGCTGAAGGCCCAGGTTCAGTCCCTGTTTGGGGAACTAGGATCCCACAAGCCACAGGGAGTGATGAAAAAAATAAAATAAATAAAATAAAATAAAGAAAAAAGGAGTAAAGGTAGCTGTAAAGTTAAAAAAAGTGAGTTTCCATGTCACATCCATACTTGTTACCATCAAACATAAATGCTTTGTTTTTCAGATGTTCATTTAATGTCTAGGGACAAAACATGTAGAGATAATGCCATACAATAATATTAAAAAAAGAAAGCCAAAATAAGACATTGACAGCAGTTAGAAAATAACATGAAATGGGATGGGACTAAAATTATGGCAGGTTGATCCAAATATTTGATAAATACCCTACACTCACTCCACATAAAAAAAAAGAGCAAAACATTAAATAACAAACATTACAGGGAAAAATTAAAATAAATTGCAGTTTTAAAGAGAAATCTGCAGTTATATTAGCCTAATTGGAATCAACAAAAAGGCACTAAGGACATAGACCAGATGGACCTCTGATACTTTTAACCACTCTGCCTTTCCCATGTAATGTCACCATGAGGAGGAACCAGAATCTTTAATCTCGTGATCTAATGGCATGCAGATTACTTCTTTAAGTCAAGTAAGCTATTCAATTACTTATTTCCTTATACAGAATGTAGGTGTTGAAAGAATTTTAAAATACATTAGAAGAACTGGACCTATATATAATAACTCAAGACAGCTCCTTACAAAGTTGGTGTGGTTTAAACTAGCAATATCTCTCACTCTTGCATATTCCTATCTATTGTAAAGGTCAGTCTGTATCTCCTTGCTGGTTGTAACTCCAGCTCTAAGATTAATAATCATCAACTGTCTTTGGATACATTAACTTGGACATGTTAATAATCTTCAATACTTCTTACAGATGTGAAATATGTTTTAGCTATTCTGATTTTACATGTTGCTCTCAGGAAATTCTGCTTTCATGGTTTAATCAAAAGCTCTTGTGGGTTACAAGAGTTTCATCTGTTCCAGGTGAGTATTTTTTTATCATTACTTCTGAAAATAATTTCAAATAACCAGTAAGTTTTAGTTGAATAACCTATTATTTCTAAAATATATTTTGTTTAATGGCATGGGAGGAAATCAGAAGAATTATAAAATGTATCTACTAACTCCTAGAAAGTAAAATGTAGCTGTAGGGACAGAGCATGCATCCATGACAGGATATGGGACAATAATAGTTTGTAGGTGACAAAATAGTAAATCAGTGTTAAATCCTGAGTGTCATATAAAGTTACAATAAAAAAGAGAAAACAGTAACATGAGAAGAGCAGGGAAGACTCACCAGAAGATTAAGAAATCAAACTGAGTTTTGACATGTGAAAAGGAACCAAGTTAGGCGCCTTGTGAGATGGATGATGTAGGTTGAGGAAACAGCAGGGACAAATGCAGAGAAGCAAGAGAAAATTAAGTTATGTTTGGGGACAGGATGTAAAGTTTGGAAAGATAGGATGAAAAAAGTCTGAATGATGAAGTAATGAGATTAGAATTTTGGGTTGGACAAGTGGGTGAAGAACTCTGAGTGAGGGGGGGTAACATTATGAAAATGGTGTTTACACAGGATTAGTCTGGTGATAGGTATACTGAACTGTGGAAATGAGAAGACGCGGAAGTAGAGAGACCAGCTGGGGTGACTCAGAGAGTACAGGTGAATACTGAGGGGGATGAGAATAAAATGAAATATGTAGCTTCGATTTTTGTTTTTATGTCATATCCACTTTTTAACATCTATAAAAAACAAAAACAAAATCATAAATTGCCAACAGAAAAGGTATCCTAACTATTGCAAAGATAGAGATCTGGAAAATGATTTCTCAAAAAAGCCATCAAAGCCCTGGTAAAAAAGTAATTCAATTCCTGAAGGAGCAATAGCAGTCACAACATAACATTTAACTACTTAAAAGGAAAAATGAGAGAGACCTTCAAGATGGCAGAGGAGTAAGACATGGAGATCACCTTCCTCCCCACAAATACATCTGCATGTGGAACAACTCCTACAGAACACCTACTGAATGCTGGCAGAAGACCTCAGACTTCCCAAAAGGCAAGAAACTCCCCACGTACCTGGGTAGGGCAAAAGAAAAATGAAAAAGCAAGACAAAAGAATAGGGATGGGACCTGCACCTCTGGGAGGGAGCTGTGAAGGAGGAAAAGTTTCCACATGTTAGGAAGCCCCTTCACTGGTGGAAACGGAGGATGGGTGGGGGGTGAAGATTCAGAGCCACAGAGGAGAGCACAGCAAGAAGGGTACAGAGGGCAAAGCAGAGAGACTCCCACACAGAGGATCGATACCGACCAGCACTCACCAGCCTGTGAGGCTTGTCTGCTCACCCACTGGGGCGGGTGGGGGCAGGGAGATGAGACTCTGGCTTCAGAGCTCAGATCCCAGGGAGTGGACTGAGGTTGGCTGCATGAACACAGGCTGAAGGGGGCTGGGTGCCACAACTACCTGGGAGGGGGTCCAGGAAAAAGTCTGGACTTGCCTAAGAGGCAAGAAACCATTGTTTCAGGGTGCTCAAGGAGAGGGGTTTCAGAGCACAGCCTAAATGAGCTCCAGAGAGAGGCGTGAGTCGCACCTATCAGTGCAGACACCAGAAATGGGCATGAAATGCTAAGGCTGCTGCTGCAGCCACCAAGAAGCCTGTGTGCAAGCACAGGGCACTATCGATGCTCCTCCCAGGAGGCGAAGCTATAGTTTTCAGCTCTTGTTATCATTTGTGGATTTGTTTTTTGGTATGGTTGCTCTCTTCTTTCTTTGTTTATTACTTTTTAAATTTTTTAATTTTTAATAATTTTTTTATTTTAATAACTTTATTTTATTTTATTCTTTCTTTCTTTCTTTTTCTCTCTCTTTTCTTCTGAGCCATGTGGCTGACAGGGTCTTCGTGCTCCAGCCAGGTGTCAGGCCACTGCTTCTAAGGTGGGAAAGCCGACATCAGGAATTGGTCCATCAGAGACCTCCCAGCTCCATGTAATATCAAACTGTGAAAGCTCTCCCAGAGATCTTCATCTCAACACTAAGACCTAGCTCCACTCAACGACCAGCAAACTACAGTGCTGGACACCCTATGCCAAACAACTAGCAAGACAGGAACACAATCCCACCCATTAGCACAGAGGCTGTCTAAAATCATAATAAGGTCACACACCAAAACACACCACTGGACAGGGCCCTGCCCACCAGAAAGACAAGATCCAGCCTCATCCACCAGAACACAGGCACCAGTTTGCTCCACCAGGAAGCCAACACAACCCACTGAACAAACAACCTTACCTACTGGGAGCAAACACCACAAACAACAAAAACTATGAACCTGCAGCCTGCAAAAAGGAGACCCCAAACTCAGTAAGTTAAGCAAAATGAGAAGAAAGAGAAACACACAGCAGATGAAGGAGCAAGGCAAAAACCCACTAGACCTAACAAATGAAGAAGAAATATGCAGTCTACTTGAAAAGGAATTCAGAGTAATGATAGTAAAGATGATCCAAAATCTTGTAAATAGAATGAAGAAAATACAAGAAAGGTTTAACAAGGACCTAGAGGAACTAAATAGCAAAAAAAAAAAAAAAAAAAAAAAAAATTATGAACAACACAATAAATGAAATTAAAAATTCTCTAGAAGGAATCAATAGGATAATAACTGAGGGAGAAGAACGGATAAGTGACCTGGAAGATAAAATAGTGGAAATAACTATTGCAGAGTAGAATAAAGAAAAAAGAATGAAAAGAATTGAGGACAGTCTCAGAGACTGCTGGGACAACATTAAACACACCAATATTCGAATTATAAGGGCCCCAGAAGAAGAAGAGAAAAAGAACGGCTGAGAAAATGTTTGAAGAGATTATAGTTGAAAACTTCCCTAATATGGGAAAGGAAATAGTCAATCAAAGCCAGGAAGCTCAGAAAGTCCCATACAGAATAAATCCAAGGAGAAACAAGCCAAGACACATATTAATCAAACTATCAAAAGTTAAATACAAAGAACAAATATTAAAAGCAGCAAGGGAAAAACAACAAATAACATACAAGGGAATCCCCATAAGGTTAACAGCTGATTTTTCAGCAGAAACTCTGCAAGCCAGAAGGGAGTGGCAGGATATATCAAAGTGATGAAAGGGAAAAACCTACAACCAAGATTACTCTACCCAGCAAGGATCTCATTCAGATTTGACAGAGAAATTAA
Organism: Hyperoodon ampullatus; assembly: GCF_949752795.1. Taxonomy (NCBI): domain Eukaryota; kingdom Metazoa; phylum Chordata; class Mammalia; order Artiodactyla; family Ziphiidae; genus Hyperoodon; species Hyperoodon ampullatus. The sequence goes on along the minus strand of NC_136914.1, from coordinate 75,502,205 downwards.
AACCTTTACAGACAAGCAAAAGCTAAGAGGATTCAGCACCACCAAACCAGCTTTACAACAAATGCTAAAGGAACTTTCTAGGCAGGAAACACAAGAGAAGGAAAAGACCTACAATAATAAACCAAAATAATTAAGAAAATGATAATAGGAACATACATATAGATAACTACCTTAAATGTAAATGGACTAAATGCTCCAACCACAAGACATAGACTGGCTGAAAGGACACAAAAACAAGACCTGTATATATGCTGTCTACAAGAAACCCACTTCAGACATAGGGACACAGGCAGACTGAAAGTGAGGGATGGAAACAGATATTCCATGCAAATGGAAATCAAAAGAAAGCTGGAGTAGCAATTCTCATATTAGACTAAATAGACTTTAAAATAAAGACTATTGCAAGAGACAAAGAAGGATACCAAATAATGATAAAGGGATCTATCCAAGAAGAAGATATAGCAATTGTAAATATTTATGCACCCAACAGAGGAGCACTTCGATATATAAGGCAAATGTTAACAGTCATAAAAGGGGAAATCGACAGTAACACAATCATAGTAGGGGATGCTAAAGATGCTACCAGAAAACTACTAGAGCTAATCCACGAATTTGGTAAAGTAGCAGGGTACAAAATAAATGCACAGAAATATCTTTCATTCCTATATACTAATGATGAAAAATCTGAAAGAGAAATAAAGGAAACACTCCCATTTACCACTGCAACAAAAAGATTAAAATACCTAGGAATAAACCTACCTAAGGAGACAAAAGACCTGTATACAGAAAATTATGACACTGATGAAGGAAATTAAAGATGATACAAATAGATGGAGAGATATACCATGTTCTTGGATTGGAAGAATGAACATTGTGAAAATAACTATACCACCCAAAGCAATCTACAGATTCAGCAGAATCCCTAAAACTACCAGTGGCATTTTTCACAGAACTAGAACAAAAAATTTCACAATTTGTATGGAAACACAAAAGACCCCAAATAGCCAAAACAATCTTGAGAAAGAAAAACGGAGCTGGAGGAATCAGGCTCCCTGACTTCAGACTATACTACAAAGCTACTGTAATCAAGACAGTATGGTACTGGCACAAAAATAGAAATATAGATCAATGGAACAGGACAGAAAGCCCAGAGATAAACCTACACACATATGGCCACCTTATTTTTGATAAAGGAGGCAAGAATATACAATGGAGAAAAGACAGCCTCTTCAATAAGTTGTGCTGTGAAAACTGGACAGCTACATGTAAAAGAATGAAATTAGCATGCTCCCAAACACCATACACAAAAGGAAACTCAAAATGGATTAAAGACCTAAATGTAAGGCCAGAAACTATCAAACTCTTAGAAGAAAACATAGACAGAACACTCTATGACATAAATCACAGCAAGATCCTTTTTGATCCACCTCCTAGAGAAATGGAAATTAAAACAAAAATAAACAAATGGGATCTAATGAAAATTAAAAGCTTTTGCACAGCAAAGGAAACCATAAATAAGATGAAAAGACAACACTCAGAATGGGAGAAAATATTTGCAAATGAAGCAACTGACAAAGGATTAATCTCCAAAATTTACAAGTAGCTCATGCCGCTCAATATCAAAAAAACAAAAAACCCAATCCAAAAATGGGCAGAAGACCTAAATAGACATTTCTCCAAAGAAGATATACAAATTGCCAACAAACACATGAAAGGATGTTCAACATCATTAATCATCAGAGAAATGCAAATCAAAACTACAATGAGGTTTCACCTCACACCAGTCAGAATGTTCATCATCAAAAAATCTAGAAACAATAAATGCTGGAGAGGGTGTGGAGAAAAGGAAACCCTCTTGAACTCTTGGTAGGAAGTAAATGATACAGCCACTGTGGAGAACAGTATGGAGGTTCCTTAAGAAACTAAATATAGAACTACCAAATGACCCAGTAATCCCACTACTGGACATATACCCTGAGAAAACTGTAATTCAAATAGAGTCATGTATCACAGTGTTCATTGCAGCACTATTTACAAGAGCCAGGACATGGGAGCAACCTAAGTGTCCATCGACAGATGAATGGATAAAGAAGACGTGGCACAGACATACAGTGGAATATTAGCCATAAAAAGAAAGGAAATTGAATTATTTGTAGTGATGTGGATGGACCTAGAGTCTGTCAGACAGAGGGAAGTAAGTCAGAAAGAGAAAAACAAATACTGTATGCTAACACACATATATATGGAATCTAGAAAAAAAAAAAAGCAAATGATTCTGAAGAACCTAGGGGTAGGACAGGCATAAAGACACAGGTGTAGATAATGGATTTGAGGACACGGGGAGTGGGAAGGGTAAGCTGGGACAAAGAGAGAGTGGCATGGACATATATGCACTACCAAATGTAAAATAGATAGCTAGTGGGAAGCAGCCACATAGCACAGGGAGATCAGCTTGTGCTTTGTGACCACCTAGAGGGATGGGATAGGGGGGATGTGAGGGAGATGCAAGAAGGAGGAGATATGGGGATATATGTATATGTATAGCTGATTCACTCTGTTATAAAGCAGAAAATAACACACCATTGTAAAGCAATTATATTCCAATAAAGATGTTAAAAAAAACGGTAGAGGTGAAAGAGGAGAAAAATCATGAAGTAAAAAAATATATTAAAATCTATCTTTATTCTAAAGGGATGCGTTTTGATGATATTGTTTTCATTTGTTCTTTTCCTTTGATGAGTCTGAAATTCAATCTAACACAACTGATTACTAAGATAATTCATGTGGTCAGATGCTGGCATCATCAGCGTCATATTCAACAATTTTTACAGTGTGTCAGAGAAAAAGATCTCTTTATAATTTCAAATGCAGCTAGATTTTTCAGAATCACTCATACTTGTTAGGATTTTCTGATTCCTGGTCACTTATTATATGTTTGTTTCTTAAAGAGGACTTGAGGGCAAAGACTACATAACTGAGACTTGATTGTCCCTTAAGAAAAGATATACTTTAAATATTTTCTTCACAAAGTGGGCCTTGGATTGAAATCATTGCATTATGCTTACTACCCCTCAATAAAACTAAAAAAAAAAAAAAAAAAAAAAAAAAACAATTTCCAGACACATTGTAAAGTCCAAGAGTCTATAAGTTATTGATGTTCAATATAACAATGATAAATTGCTTTGTGTAGTTCTAAAATGTTTAATGGTGAGGATGATATTACTCCTAAGATTGTACTAAGAGAATTCTATATCAGTTTAACAAAAACTCAAAACATTGGTCCTGAGGTTATTATATAGAGAGGACACTCTTGGTTAAACCAAGGTTGATAGGCAACTGGGATGAGAACCTATTCCTTCCTACACATTTTGAACATCTTATACAGAAAAATGACAGTTATATTCAGTACCAAGACACAAAAAAATTCCATTAGACTTCTATTAGTATATAAAGCAATAACCTTAACACTTAGTTTAGATACTTGCCGAATTAACAAGTGTCTCTTCTCTAAAACCATAGAAAAAAAAAGATTAGAATGCCACTGCTAAGCAAATTAATGTCATAAAATTGAAATATAAACATCACAGAACTAGTGGTAATCTATTTTCTGCTGAAGATATATTAAATGATTGAAATATCATGAACCACATCTCCCACCTACAAACACACACACACACACACAAACACACAAAAATGCATTGGACTTAAAGAAGATCAAGGCTGCTCCTGTTTAAGACAAAGTGTAAGATTTTTCTTCAGAAGTTTGCATATCTGATGAGGTGTCAACTCAAGGTTGCTATTTTTATGCTGTGAAGGTTTAAGTTCTGCTGCTACCCATGGAAAACATGTGAGTTAGTGTTGTTTTATTGTACTTGTTAAGAATTAATGTTAAAACAAAGGGCCTTATTGAAGTGTTTTAATATCTAGATTAAGAAATTGAATCAAACTCTACTGTAATTCTAGGTTGGCAACTTAACAATAAGATAAAAAATGAAAAAAAAAAAAAAACCCTACATATAAACTTCAGAGATATTATACCATGGCTGTAAATTCCTTATCTCTGACTTCAATATGCTCCAGCAAAGCAATCTATCCATACAGCTCTGCTGTGTTTTCAGTATGTATGGTTCATTCATTCATTCATCAAACATTGATTGCTTAACTCTCAGGTGCCAAGCTTTTGGAGCATTAGTAACTGGGGGCACACAGATGCATGAGACATGATGTCTGTCTTCAAGAAACTCACAGTTCAGTTGGAGAGACGGTCGTGTAAACAAATCATTATAATAGAGTGAGACGTGCTAACAGATGATTGTACAATGGGGCTGTGATGATAGATAAGGTATATTTGCTTGGGGATTCAAGAAGGCCTTTAACGGAAAGTAGCATGTGAGCAATATTTTGAAGAAAGAATTGGAGTTTCCAAGGCAGATTCAGTAAAACTCAATGAAAGAAAATGATAAATACTTATGTGAACTAAGTGACTAAGATTCAGGTGCTATTCATAAATAATACCCAGCTGGAAAGACATCAGTGGAGTAGAGAACAGATGATGTGAAGGCAGAGGACCTGGTTATAAATGCAAGACAGTGAAGTGACCATGGAAAATTTATGCAGCCCAATTTTCAATCTCTAAAGTGTAGATTTAAAAAACGGATTAACAAAGTTATTAAGGAAAGCATATAAATCTGTTCTATATGATCTAAAGCACCTTACAAATGTTATTTACCTAATTATACCTTTCTTTTTGGTCCAGTGAGTATAGAAGTAGAGATCACTTAATTACAAAAATATGCTTCTTAGAAACATCAAGGCCAAGAGGTAAACTTCACATTTCTCTTTAATATAAATAATATTTCAGTAAAATCTGAGGAGCTGGCAGTAAGGTCTCTTTATATTACATTATTGTCATTAATCCCTATGAAGCTAATTAACTCTTGAACAAGGGCATCCATGATAAAGCATGGATCATATTTGAGACATCATTTACAACCAAATAGCACCTGAACAAACCAGGTCAGATTCCAAGCTTTTCAGATACCTAAGGTGATGAACTTCTCTGTGATTAAAGCTAATTTGGGTCAAGTTTTCTGTCACTTGCAATGTAATTAACAATCAATATTAACAATTTATGCCCTATACCTGTTACTAGCAAGAAAAAAGAGCGTAGTTTATTTCTTGCTTGTTGCTTTCCTAGCTATCCTTCCTGGTCTGAATTTCTCTTGCATATCTATTCTTGGCTCCTTCTAACTTCAGTCTATACAATCTTCATCTCTAAAGTAAGTCACATGCTGTCAGAGACTTACTTACAAGGGATGGGTTACGCTTATCCGTAACTAATTGTCTCTCATGTGACCTGATGCTCATAATTATTCTATTCTCATTTTGGCTTACCTACCTATAAGCTCCTTTCAACTGGCAAAATAAAAATACACTTTCAAATCATACCCACAGCACACTTCCCTGTTTCTGGTTTACAGTTCAATTATACCATATCATCATAGCTGTCTTTTTCCTCACTTGTACTTTTATTCTCCAAGGGTATTTTGTTTCTTTATATTGTGGAGCCCTCTTAGGACAGCATTCCGATATTATGTTCTTACTGGATCCTTTGGAAGAAGTGCTTTCACTGCACTGGGTTAAGTGCATTTCCTTTGTTGAGTGGCAACAGCAACCTCACTTAAGAAATTAAGCTTTTCTTTTCTTCTCTTTCTAACAGCACCAGCAGAATGCTTTCTTCTGAAAAACTGAGTACCTGGCATATGGAAGAATCAAGTATTTGTAGTAAAAGCTTGAGGCTTCTGACGACTTTTGTGGGCATCCCATATAAATTCACTAGGTTGGAATTAACAGGTCTGTCCTTGCATAAATGAACAGAAAGTCTGCAAAGTAATTCTCTGCTAATCAGAGCAAATTGGTCTTGGATTCTACTGACATGGAAAGATACTAACTGGCCTCCAGCCTAAGGACTAGTAATAATTATATTACCGTGGATTAGAAAGTATCAATATTTATATCCCTTTGTAAGATGTAATCTTTATTTAAAATCTAATATCTAAATTTCATCCAATATTGTAATACTATGATTATTAACATAGTTTTGGACTTGGTAAATATACACCTTCTTGTCTGGAGACTGAGTATAGACGTAGTTAAGAAATATCTCCCATTAATATCTCAGTTTTCAAAACTCCTAAGATGTTCTTATCCTATACCTGTCATTTAATAATGTTTAGTAATTAGCAATAGCTTTATTTTATGCATCTATTCAAGAAAGTATTTATTGAGTACCCATTACTGCACGAATCTTGAACTAAATAGTAGAGACATAATTATGTGAAAGGGGAAGATGAGGCCCCTCTCTTTATGGAATTCATATTCTAACAAATATTTACACAAAGATTGCTTGAAGTTCAGAAAAGTGCAAATATTATGCAACTATAATATATTAATTATTGTTAAAATATATAACCAAGGCACAAGTTACCTATGTGTGTGGACCTTTAAAAATGATAATTGGAACACTTTAAATACCTTGCAATTTTATTTGTTAATTATACCTCAATAAACCTGGGAGGGGAGTGGAGTTCATCTGAATGCTTTTTAATGAGAGAATAAGTGGTGTTTCCAATCACATCAGGCATGATGGGATAGTTTTAATCAGCCAAGCAGTACGAAACTCAAAGCATCAGAGTAAATCAGGAAAGGAGAATGCCTAGAAGCAGAAAAACACAACGTCTTATTTTCCTTTCCTTCAAGGTGCTGTGCAGCCCTAATATTTAGAAAACCTGGAAGAAAATGCAAAATAAACATGTAATTGTAGTGTCACTTCTTCTTTGAAATATTCTTCTAAAATGTAAACTGACTGTTGAAATGTAAAACATGGACCAGAATTAAAACCCTGAAGTTTTTAAAAAATTAAAGTAAAAAAAATTAAAGTGTTAATTAAAAAACTCACCACACAAATTAAATCAAATAGATTTGCCATTAGATGAGAACTTACCACTTTTCTATGTCTCTCAAGTTAGTTCTGAGTACAGAAATAAATACTAGTCTCAAGGAAGGAAATGATCAAAATGAATGAAGTATATTTAAAGACATCTGACATATTTGCCTTTGCAATTATGAGAGACATCCAATCAAATAAGGCCATTTAGAACTTAATAAAGCATCATTGGTTTCAAGATGTGGAAATGATGAACTCATAAAAGAAGCTCTGAAATCAATCAGCCATCCAATTAATCAATAACTTAACTGAACAGTCTCTTTCTTCACCCTTACCGTATTTATCTTTCAATACAGATGGGTGTATTTTGAGGAGTAATTTTTGAAGAGAGAAATGACAATTGTTTGACTTCTATGGAGTAATAGTAATTAGATAATCAGGGAAAGGCAGAGATAGTGGCTCCTATTACAGTGAGCATTTGTCCAAAATATGCAGCTGTACATCCCCACTGTTTGTAATCTTGGAATTAAAAAAAAAAGTACACACTGCTATATTTAAAATAGATAACCAACAAAGACCTACTGTATAGCACAGGGAACTCTGCTCAATACTCTGTAATAACCTAAATGGGAAAAGAATTTTAAACAGAATAGATACAGGTATATGTATAATGAAATCACTTCGCTGTACATCTGAAACTAACAGAACAACTATAATATAAAACAAAAATTTAAAAAATGTAAATGATGACCAAGTTCAAGAGTACTGGTTTGCACTTTGAAGTTTATAAACTGGTAATCATGTTATAGGATAGTGTACAAATGCAGGGAGAGGGGTTTGTTTTTGAATATTTGCCCTCAACAATGACAGAGGAGAAATCCACATGAAGTTACTCATTAGTTTAATCTTCAAGAACATTTCGAGTCCATCTTATCTGTTTTTTAAAACTGCTGTTATGAAGTATGTGTATATCCAGAGGAAGAATAAAGTTTCAACTATTTGAAAATTAAGCCTATTTTTTAAAAAACTGTACTTTAGTTAACTTGAAATTACTAAAATTTAACTACCCACATACTGTCAAAATCAAATATAAATAAGCACTGTTGTGTACATAAAGTTATAGTAGCAACTGTGGTCCTTTCATTTTCTTTTATCCCTTTATATCAATTATGAAACAATTCCTGTCTGTGTTTATAAATTCTTCTGTTGAATTTATAACACATAAATTTACAACTATTTCTGTGCAAAGTTAAAAATCATGTTAGAATTTTCTCCATCGTATAACATTTGAAAAGGAAATATTTTAATATGATGGATGTAAGTACCATTTAAATAAAAACAATTTATTTAAAATAATTTTAATTGTTATACTTTGGAATGTTTAATTCAAAAGGATTTGCCTCTTTGAATAATTAAATGTGTCACTTTAGAACAGAATTTCCACAAAACTATATATACGTGTGTGTGTGTGAAATGTCTTCAAAACTTGAGGATCTTTTAAGTCTTCGCCTAAGTAATTAAAAGTATTGTATATACTTCCAAAAAATTAATTAAACATTTTGTACCATTAGAGGTCAATTATATGTCACACAAACTATACGTTAGATTATTTGAGTCATGGTAAGTGCAATGGAGAAGTTTTGAAATACGTAATATTAATGAAATTAGCTTAATATTATCTATATATCTCTATAGATATCATTTTATCTTCATAACAACCCAAGGAGGAGAAGTCATTAGACCATATTCACATTCTCTACATAGTGGAGCTGCTATTTAAACTCAAGAAGTCTGATTCCAGTGTCAACCACGGTGTGTGTATACATATTATGGAAAGTAAAATCATTTATAAGCTGTATCTTAATAAAAAGTGGAAAGGCTTGATGTTAAATGGAGATGTTCCAAACTGCTAATAAGCAGGCCTATACTGAACTATTATCTCAGCTAAGCCTCACATTTCATAGCCATATCTTTACTTACACATATCAGCTGCACAAATAACAAGCACAAAGGAGGTCCTCAAAAACTTTTTGATTAATTGATAGTAAGATTTAAATAGCCTTAGTTATCTTGGTAGGTGGAACAATCTATAAAATGTTACGGATGTAAAACCAGTCAAAAGTTGCTAACTTACTGATATATAAGTTAACCCATTCTATGTAACAATAGACAGGTGGGGTTGCTATAGACAGCAAGATTCTGTATGATGTAAAGAATGCAACATTGTATTTTGGATAAAAATAGATCAAAATCACTCTTCAGGTATTGCAAGGGGTCTTATCAGTAAAAGATACAAATTATAAACTATATAAAACAGGTGGCAGTGCCCTCTTGAGGACACTTTTGAAATTTGACACCAGTTACCTATCTAAGAATTCTTCAGGTAAATTGATGTTCTTTTCCATATCCTGGAATTACTGCCTTTTATTTTTACAATTTTAAGAAAATACAATGCAATGAAAGTACTATTCAGGTTGACTCCTCAAATTTTTCCTGAGAAGGTAGCCTTTGTAATATTATCAAATTTAATGCAAGGGTACAGAACTGGTGTAGGTTAGGTTTCCATAACTATAGGAAAGACATATTGCAATAATTGAACACATAGAGAGCATTATGGCTTGGTACTGATGATTTCAACCAAAAATGTTTTACGAACATACATCCATACCAAACTATAGTAAATCCAGAATTGCATTCAACAAAAGATTCTAAATATGCTAAACTTGCATAAACTTACCATTCTGCTTATAATGTCATGACTTCTAACAGAAAGAATATAACAGTCAATCTGAATGTTTGGTGAAACACTTAATTTAGTTCTTTGGTCTAGAACCTTTATGTTCTTAGAAGTGAGAGTGCTCTCTGGCTCTTCATGTTGTCCCCTGGACACACATACACATAGATACACCAACACACCTCCACACACACACACACACACAAACACACACACAGTGTACATTCCTTCCTTAAGTCTAACATCATAGAGCGTTTGCAATCAAAATACAAATACCCATGAAACAACTCTGGAGTAACCTAAAAAAAAAAAAAGAAAGCCAAAAAAATGAAGACCAACAAACAAGGCAGCCTAAGTTTTATCAGAAAGACAGGGATTCAGAGAGTCCATTTAGAAATCTTCTTAATCAGAAATTAAGAAAGCAAGAAAACAGTCAAATGTTCTAATGGATTTTCTTTCTTAAAATCACAATGATTCCTATGTGTCACTGTGTGTTAGAACAAATTCATAAAATGCTTGGAAATTCCAAGTCATTCATTTATGGACTAGCTTGCTTCCTGAAAAATCTAGCTGGTTATTCAGATTCCTTTTAGGCCATAAATGAGATAAGTAAGAGGTGAAATAAAAACTAAAATAATATGTATAGGGGTGACTCTCTAAACCTTGGTAGCTGGATATTAACTCTGAGGAAAGGAAGTAAGGGCCAAAAAGCCACTGCACTTTCTCTGTTCATTTGTGTTTCAGCTCTGGAAGAATGGCAAATATGTAAATGAAACTAACATTACAAAAAAAGAGAAAGAAAGAAAGAAAGAAAAAGAAAGCAAGCTACAATGGATCTTATATTTATTTTGCCAAGAAACTAAGCTTACTGAAAATAACCAATTAATTAACTTAAAGATTCTTTTGTAATTGTTTGTTAAAACACCAAATTATATAACTAAGACCACGAACATATTTTTGTTGTTTCACCCTTAGTAGTTAGTAATTACTCAGTAGTTTACAAGTATGGTAGTAATTTATTATCTTATAGTAAAGGATCATTATCTTTGAAAATTCAGATAACATATATAAGATTCAGAATCTTTGGCCCCTTAGCATGAAGAAACACCGAGGTATCAATCAACAAAATATCAAAACAGTGTCTTGCTCGTCTGTTTTATGTGTTCATACTGTTGACAAGTAAATTAAGAAAGAAAATGAGAAGAGAAAAGGAAGCATAATATATATTTGTCACAGAATCACTATTATTATACAAATATGGGATGTGAAATTAACTATATATTGATGTAAAAAAAGGTACAGTTTTAAAATGTGTCCCAATAGCGTTATACCCTCTGCAAATTTTTTACGACCCACCCCCCAAAATGTGGAATCAGTCATATTCCATTAACACTCTCATTATTTTGTCTCAATGGCAGGCACTGCTGTTATTTATTTACTTACTTATCTATTTATTTCTTTATTTAAATTGGCAGAATTGTCTATTAAAAAGAGTGCAACTTTCAGGCATGAACTCCATTTGAATCTGCCACCTTCTCTCCTTTCTCTTATGATTAGACATCCTTAGAGAACTATAAACTACATCCAACAATCTCCATTTTCTCATCTCCCATTCAATTTTAAGCTCCTTACAGGTTGACCTGTGTCTTTATCTTGCCAAAGTTGTTCCCTTGACGGGCTTACAAGGATCTACTTTATAAACTCAACAGCCTGTGCAGACCTCTTAATCTTCTGAAAATACTGAGACAGGTGAAAACTCCTTGGCCTTCATGATATGATATTTTTTGATTTTCCTACTCCGAATATTCCTGTTGTGTCAGACCTTAACCTCTACCCAACCCCACACACACGTTAAGCTTAACTGCTCTCCATAATATTTTTCTGTTCCTCTCTGTAATAGTTGTTTCAGAAATGCCATGGCTTTAAAACATCACTTCCATAAAGGTGGTTTGTGCATTTCCAAATTTATCTTTGTCTTACATTCTAATTCTTTATTCTCTCCCATCTCCCTATTTTCCTGGTCGTCTTCCTATGTTTAATGTATTTTAAGCACCTCAAATATCATGTCAGAAAGTAAATACACCAATGCTTCCATAAATCATTCCTCTGTTTTCTGTTCCTTAAATGTTTTAATGGCCCTCGAATCTCCAAGAATGTTTTTGTAAACCTCCCTTTAATTTGTCTTCTCATAAAATTAGCCACCACACTTTGTACATTTTATTTCTTTATTATCTTTCTTATATTAACTTCTGCTGCTGCTACCTTGTTTCACACTTTTCATGCCTTTCTAATGGAAATATTGTAATTGCATTCTAAATAGCCTTCCTCTTCCTGCCTTTCCTCACTCTACTTTATTCGGTCTATTGCTGTCAGATTGGTCTTTCTAAAGCCGAAAAATGTACAGTTACCTGCCATGGCATGTAAGTTAAAGTCTGTTCGTCTTGAGCTGACATACACGACCTCATATAATCTGGCCCAATTTTACTTTTCCAATATTTTGTGTGCCCTGTGATCATTCAATTGTAATATTAGTTGACACAAGTTTAGTGTTTTGTTTGCCTTTGTTCATCTTTCAAAGCTATTCCTACCTATTGGAATGCCTTTTCTCAAAGTTCATATATCCAAATTCATTTTTTTTTTCCCTCTGAATACCACTTACTTACTCTCCGAAAGTTTCTTTAATCCTCTGCCATAAAGACAATACAAGAGGGCTTCCCTGGTGGCGCAGAGGTTGAGAATCGGCCTGGCAATGCAGGGGACACGGGTTCGAGCCCTAGTCCAGGAAGATCCCACATGCCACAGAGCAACTAAGCCCGTGCGTCACAACTACTGAGACTGTGCTCTAGAGCCCGCGAGCCACACTACTGAAGTCCATGTGACACAACTACTGAAGCCCACGCACCTAGAGCCCGTGCTCTGCAACAAGAGAAGCCACACAATGAGAAGCCCACGCACCACAATGAAGAGTAGCCCCTGCTAGCCACAGCTAGAGAAAACCCGCATGCAGCAACAAAGACCCAACGCAGCCAAAAAAAAAAAAAAAAAAAAAAAAAAAAGACAATACAAGAAACACACTACTTTAAGTCAGACATTTACACTAAGTTCTTTATGTGTATTCTTTTGCTGAAGGCAATCTCTTTTTCCCTGTTATCCATCTCTGAATATTATCTGTATTTTTCTTATGACAGTTGTTACACTTTACTGAACATCATATTTATTTTTGTGTAGTTTTCTCCCCCAAAAGAGTAAAATCTTTAAGGTCAACATCCATATATGCTCCTTCCCCAGTGCTTGTCACAGTGCTTCAAGGAAACTAATCTAGGAGTCAATTTACAGGTCTCCGCTTACATAAAACAACCTGCATAAAATATTCATAAACATGATACACACATACATATATATGCACACTCAAACATACATATATATGATGGTTTTAATGAATTACTATAATATTATTCATCAACAAATGTCAAATATTCTTCATGCCATTGTAATTAACAATCGTCAACGCAACACACGAAGATCAAAAAGATTAGATACTTCCTTGGGAAGAGAGTCTTTGTGACGAGAATATCTGACTCATTGCTGTTACTTAAATAATTTGATTACAAGGGAAAGCACTGCTAGGCTTTGATATTTTCTGTTCTTACCCGAAAAAACAGGGAGAAAGAAAGTGACAATCACTCGAACAAACATATGAATAGAAATCAAGCCTGAAACACTTGCACATATTCAAACATTATGAATGACTGAGTGCTCTGCATTTCCCCATCACTGAAAGAGGCTGCAGACTCAGCTGATGGAAACCTTAGTGACCTAACTCACTGAGCACGCTGTCAGTCAGGAACACTGGTATCTAGTCACAGAGGGAGTGCCGCCTGGATTCACATGATTACCTTTTTGATTAACTTTCCTACTCCCATTGCTATCACTTGTCCCCTGTTGCACACAACTCTTTTGAAAGAAAAGATACTCAGTTCCATGAACAGAAAGATTTTAAAAAATTTGTGGTTTATTTTATGCCCCTTAGATAGCATTTATTTATTCCTTGAAATATTAAAGTGTGCTTTTTAAAGTAAAATTTCCCTTTGAAAAAAAACTCAAATCACTCAGTGGCATTTCTACATCTTCTTCAACAGGAAGAAGCATATTGATTGGGCTAAAAAGCCACATAAGTAAACTGGAACAGCTTGTTTGAGGGGGAAATTGCTCTGCCCTAATGAAAATGTGAGTAACTAGCAAAGCAATGCCAATTGAAGCATTGCTCTGCTTGGGGGCAATTCCTGTCTTTGTAGGACTGCTCAATGCCAGGGCCTACTGGACTTTAACTGGCATGCTCTGCTGTGCTCCTTCAGGGATTTTCCTAGAATTGTATGCCTTCTGTCATGCAAGAGTCCTTAATTTGATTTTCACTTGCGAAGTTGGAAATTACAGCCATGATAATTAGTAGTGACCAGATTTCAACATGTTAAAGAAGGAGCTTTCTCTTTAAAATGTACTGAGTGGAAAAAAGTAAGGTAAAAAATAATAAAGTGCCAGTATCTGAATATTAAGTCAATGCTCTGCTAAACAATTTCTATTACTCATAAAGCATCCCTGGAAGAATAACGAAGCAAACAATTCTAATGATAGGTAGAAAGTACCATAGACCAGGTAATTCCCTTGTGAAGAAACATATTTCAAAAGAAAATGTATATTGCACTATTTTTCTTTTCTTAGCTGTAGAATTTCATCTTAAGTGTCCTATAAATGGATAAGCAAACAAAAAACAAAATCCCTAAAGAGTTGTTGTTCCAAATTTGTTTAGTATTATAGAATTTTTAAAGTTTAGTAATGAATATTACTATGCAAGCCTTGACAAATGGAAGTCAGTACTGTCAAAAATCTTTGAACATGTCCTTTCTCAGAAAGTTGAGAAAATTTTTCAACTTCTCTCCCTAACTCTGTATCCCCATGTGCTTTTCCAGTTCAGGTATTTTCTCATCACACATGTCAGTTGAATGGAGACTCAGGGGAAAACACTTCATTACCAAGTGGCATATGATTTAGTTTTTCTTAATTTGACTTTTAATTTCCAAACCAAAAAAGTAAACAAGAGGCTATTTTTCTGGGCAACTTGAGTCTTCAGTTACAGTAAAGAATGTCATCATCTTTAGCTCAAATGATCTAGATTATGAGAACATTACTAAATTTTGAGGATCGTTGAGAATATAATGAGTAAGACCTACCTAATGAATTGACCAAACACTACATTTTTGCTTCATCTTGGTTTGGCCAACCTAACCTAAACTCAAGAAATGTTTCCAGTTTCTGATTAATGGTAGATATGCTCTATACACTCAAGTGAAATCCTCTATCATTTAATTTCAACAAATTCAATATACTAGAGTAATGTGAACTAAAGTGATTTAATCACTATATGTGTACAAACTTTAAGTGAATATAATTTTATAGCAGAAAACCCATTAAAAAGCATTATTTCCTCTTATGAATGTCATACACAATTTGTTGAGCAAAAAATGACCAGACACAAAAGTTCACATCAGTATGCTTCTATTTACATGAAGTTCTAGAACAGGTACAACAAAGAGACAGTAATAAAAAAGATCACAACAATAATTGCTAAGGTGGGTCAGGAAGCTGTGGGGAGGTATAGAGGGGAGATTGTAAAGAGGAACAAGGGAATTTCTGGAGATTATGGAAATATTTTATATCTCGATGGGGTGGTGGTTTAATCCATGTATATATTTGTCAAAACTCACTGAACATACATTGAAAACATCTGTGCATTTCATTGTATGTTAATTATTCAAATTATATCTCAATAAAGCTAATTTATTTAAAAGACAAACATTCGGCCCTGGCCATTTGCTCTTCTGATACAGAAGGTAACACCAGATAATCCTAGAACCCCTTTCAGAATCTCTGCTTATATCTAAGACCTTGATTTTTGAACTGAGGGAAAACTCTAGGTTAGGGGAGCATGAACTAAGTCTGCAAACCCTAGCAGTTCTGTCTGTTGTATTGACATTAATGAAATCTACCTATCCTGCTTTGAGGATATAATTATCAAGCTGATTCTAATTAATTCCCTTTGCTTACAAGGAACCGTGGGTGAATTTTTTTCAATTATGAAGTGTGCTTACACACACACACACACACACACACACCAACAAAACATTTGGACACAATAAGCCTTTCAATTGCTCTTCTAACAAAGTTATGATGTATAGAATCAAGGAATACTTCTATGTTATTCCAGAGATGAGAATAAAGGGCAGGAAGCAGAGAACATTAGGAGGAAGATTTGGGTCTGTAAAAAAGAGACAACAAAACCATAAACTGTAGACAACAGGCCATCCAACTTCAAAACATGTCCCCTCTTCTTGAGGGGGAAAAGCCTTCAACTGGCTTTCAGCCTTAGGAGCTCTAATTTTCACATCTGATGTTGAAGGGAGTTGTAATGACCACTCCAATATCCTCACACTTTCACAAAAGTACTGTGAACTCTAAAATACTACAGACAAATGCCAAATTGAATCTATGATTTTGGTGTTTCAAACCACATTAACTGACTAAAAAAGCTAGATCTTTGATCTTTAGGGTCAGTGATCCACGTGGAAATGGTTTCACTGCTTTGCAGTAATACGAGTAATGACAGTTCATATTTGTTTTGCACTTATGGGCAGGTGCTGTTCTAAGTACATTGTATGTATCATCTACTTTCTCTTTGCAAACACTCTATGTAGTAAGTTAGTATATCATTCCTATATTACAAAGAATATTTAACTCTGAGAAATTAAGTAGCTTTCTCAGGTTTAACACAGATTTGTAGTGGTGCTTGGATTTTTTCTTTTTTTTAGAAGTATTTTATTTATTTATTTATTTTTACTTGAGGTATAATTAATATTGGAGAAGTATTTTTGTTGTTGTTTATAGCACTTTATTTTCAGGTATAAACATGTTTTTGTTTTTTAAAAACTCCCTTCAAAACATGTTCAGAAACAAGTTTTACATTAAACAAAGTTTATGCCATGTCTTAAGAAAAATATGCTTTGACAAAATAATTTGACAAAATGAGGTGAAAACACTGTCAAAAATCTCACTCCGGAGGCTAAAGGGGTAAAACACATCTACAAATATATTTTTTTAATGTTACCAAAGAACTTATTTACAAAACAGAAATAGACCCACAGACATAGAAAACAAACTTATGGTTACCAAAGGGGAAAAGAGGGAGATAAATTAGGATGGCGCTTGGATTTTAAAACACATATGCCATAGAATATTGCATAAGTGCATGCATAGGATCATTGTTAGTTACAGCAAAGAACTGGAAATAATTCCAATGTCTATCAATAGAAGAACTGATAAATAAACTCTCACATAAGCCTGCAATAATATGCTATGTAAAACTGAAAATCAGTAAACCACAACACCCACATCAACATGGATTAATATTTCAAACAAAATTTCTAGTGCCTAAATCACAGAAAAATATACAAAGTATGGAAACATTTACACACAACTCATAAATGGAAAACATAAAACAATATATCTTGGGGGGATACATACCTATTTGTTAACATTATAATGAAAAATAAATATCAATAAACCCTATTTTTCTATATTATAATTTCATATTCTATCTCAAATAGTCCTCCAGCTAGTTTTGTGTTTATTTTGTTTATCGTTAAGTTTTTCACCACTAAGGAAAAAATCATATTTGTTGGCTTAGTCTCCTACTTGATGATTCTAATGGCATATTTTAGTAAATGCTTAGGTTTATAATGATTAATGTAAGTAATAATTATAGTAATGGTTTAATGTAAACTATCAGAAGCCAAGTATACAGAACAATGCTTAAAAAAACTTGTGCCAAGTTCCTTTGCTACTGATAAATGTCATTCAAAGGCCTGATCTAGACTGAGTTACTAGATATCAATTTACTCTAAATTTTTCCCCTGGCTCAAGTAGCTTGGCTAAACCCTTGAGAACACTCCTCTTTTCTTATCTTGTAATTTATTCTCTACAACAAGATCTCTGCTCTGACCATACTTCTAGAATTGCAGGTCAGGCTTGCTCTCAGAAGTCTTGGCCTGGGCCCCAGCCATCTGCTGCCAGACATTATTGAATCCATTTACTTGCCTGACTAAATTCTGAAAATTGCTCGTTTCCATCTTCCTTTGTCAATGAACTCTGATCATCAGCCATGAAACACATGTCACCTGTCATCTACCTGTTGTCTGATTGATCCACTGTCTCCTTTTATCAACATACTTTCATGATATTATAGTTCATCTGGGTTTCTACCATGTAAAGCAAAATCCATACTGCAAATGCTAGCCCCATAGCAGGGAAGTGGTGGTTGAAATGAGAGCTGCTTAAATACTCTCTGGAGTGCACTCTTCAGTCTTCAAGAAAAGAAGGAATAGGTTGAAAAGATGACTGCATTCAGTATGAGAAAGTGAAATATTCACAACTAATGTCCTCTATAGGTATATTTTTCAGAACATTTCTTCAGTCGTTTAGTTGACCAACATTTTGAGACTCTTCAATGTTTTAATCATTGCAAATATAGAAATTAATAACACATGGCCAATCTTCTCAAGGTGCTCACTAATTATTGTATGAGAAAAATAATATAGAACTTGCCTAGAACAGCAATAGAAGTATGAACACAGCACAGTAGGACCAGGGGAACTTCCTTCCAGGAGAGCTTGTGATATCTAAGCTGAATCTTGAATAAAATCAATAATAGCAATAAAATTAGCAAACAATTACTATTTATCTACTATTTGTCAATAATTGAGTGAAATGATTTCTAAGTATTATTTAATTTGCAAGCAATTGCTAGATTACATTTCATTCCCAACATACAGCTGAAGGAACTGAAATTCAGATTGGTAAAGTCTTCAAGGATGAAGAATAGGGCATTGAATGGGACAGAGATGGGAGTGGGACAATAAAATCAAATTAGATAATTAAGGATTATATAAAGTTAATTCAAAAGGGAGGATGATGCTGACAAGTACAGGTTTCTGGTAACTGACTATACTGCTGAACTGAATGAATAAGCATTTTCAGAGCTCTAATGGAAAACTGATGAATTCATAAAAGTGTTAACAAAAGATCAAGATAAAAAAAATTAATTACATGGGACTGAGTGAACTGATGAGGATGATTATAATTTTTGTGACTTTCTGTTTGAATAAAGAAAAAATCCCACAAGGACTCAGAGGCAAAAAATATACAAATCAATTTTCACTGCAAAGTAAAGGAGCTGTTACAGTGGAGGATTACTGGACTGAATGTCAATATTATGACATAGTATGTGTGTGTTTCGTGTTTGGTAATTACAATCATTGTTGCTTTTGTTGTGGTCATCCATTTACAATGCTTGGTGTCAGTTTATCTCTTGTAAAAATAAAATTCAGTGTGTATGTGAAAAAACAAACAAACAAACAAAAACAAAACAGTGATTATCTTTGAGTGATAGGATTATAAGTAATTTTCCCCTTCTATATTTTCAAACTTTTCTATAATAATATATACTGCTTTGATAATGGAAAAATATAAAGTAAGCACTAACTAAGTACACACACACACAAAAAAAGAACATGATCTTAGAATTCTAAAATTTGAATAAATTTAATTTTAGATACAAAAAAGGGGGGATGATGGAGAGGTAAATGTGGTAATGAGGTACGGAATTTTTAAAGTTTTACTAATTTAGAGTTACTAGTGCAGTAGAGTGCCTTGCAGGTAATAGATTATGAAGAAATATTTTTAATGAGAGAACAAGTATCACTTGGTTTACTCTCTAACTCAATTTTCTCCACAATTTCACAATGTTGACCTCATATATATGTTAAAATGTTGGTTTAAGAATCTTTTGGAGATGGAACCTATTATTGCTACACTTCAACAACTATAATTTCTTACTTCTATCTTCACTGAAAAAGACAAAATAATACCAAGCAAAATACTGAGTAAGCAATTATATTAATTAAAATAATAAAAACATACATCACATATTGATGCAAAATACATTTATAATACCTTATCAAGTGTCTATCTTAGCATTTCCTAATGTTTTGTTCAAGAAATGAAAAGCATATGAATCCATACAACATTTTTACTGACAGTGAAAAATCAAAGGTTAAAGTCCACTTATAATTCTTGTGAACATTGAATGATGTATGCCAAGGAAACATTTATCACTATCATAAACATTTTACTAAATGTGCCAAAAATTATATACAAACATCTTAAGATCATTTGAATGCCAAGAAAACCCTTCCACATTCTCAAGAAACTTTAAAGAAAGCACATTTTAATATAATAAACTGCTTCCCATTTTCCTCTGTTAAATGATTATCTGATGTAAGATACTCATCACTTAGTTATAGCTTAATTACATGGCGGCATCACCATTTGGGGAATTATATTCTAATGCCATGCTCACATAAAAGTAATTTACATACCACCTGACCTTTGGTTCAGTGGATGACATCAGCCACTGCAAATGCAGAGAGGGAACTTGTTAGTAAGAAACATAGATATTCTCTGAGGTCATATTGAATTGATACTACAGAATAAGCTAGGACAAGTGCCTCCCTTACTGGAAGGGATGACAACACCATGTTTTCTGCCACAAGAGACACAGATTCCTAAAGAACCTCATCTGTCACTCAGTGAAAAGTGACCTGAATTCTAATTTTTTTCTCCAAAAATCCACTTTGAGATATCAGAAAAGCTGTTGATTGTCTATGCCCCAGTCTCCCTGCCTCAGAGTTGAGGATAAAATCTTCCTCATGGCAAGGGTGTAATTAATTAAGGTGTAAGCACTTTCCAACCTGTGGATGAAGTTAACAGGTGCAAATTACCATTTGAAAGAGTGATTCATGTCACCAAGACTAACTGTTGACTAGGAAGGCTTAAATCAACCCTATTTGAAGTTCTATTATTTTTTAAATGCTGACAGAGAATCCACACTTACATACATCATTGCACAGATAAGACATGCTCCCTGCCCTCTGGATTCGCCATTTCAGTGAAACAGATGGCAAGATTATAGAATGAATGTGGAAGCAGTGGGCAGGGAAATGACGATAGATTTTTACAACTCTAAAAATATTCTGAAATGGAATTACCAGTAGGTAGATGACACTTAGATGATGGCAATTTCTAAATTCAGATGTTTATACAATTTTTTTATATACAAATTTTTGAAAAGGCACTGAGCAACTAGGCTTCAGTTGTTCTCATTCTAAAAATGTGTTTTAAAGATAGGCATTATCATTCATGCTAATATTTACAATGAAATGTGAAAATCAAATACCTAAATATTTTAATGTACATGTTGTTGGTTACATCATAATGATTGTTAAAATGTATTACCAATAATGAATAATTAGTTTCTTTTTTAATTAAATGAGAGGATGTAATTTTCTGTGAAGAGAAGTATATAATGTAGTGCTTCTGAAGCCCAGGTCCAGTTTGATGTGACATAGGGGAAGAGATAGGAGAAAGGGAAGTTGATAGAGCATCATGGTAAATGAAAAACTGATGAAAAAGAAAGAAGTTTTTCCTTAAACTGTGAAGATGCCATTTACCAAAAAGGAAAGAACATTCAAGAAGCTTCTAAGGGGGAGATTTGACAACCCAACTGAAATGGTAGAATAGACTTAAAGTCAGAGTTTGAAGAGGGAGAAATTGATCAGGATGAGGGCAATCAGGACAAGATAGGGTTGAGTTGGGCTTTGGCTTAATGGGATAAGTCTAGAAAGGTTTCAACATAAAATACTGTAAAAAACAATGGAAAAGCTAGCAACTCAAGGTTGAATATGAAAGAAGAGGTGCAAGCTTTAGGAAGCAGAGGAAGTGGGAACACAGGATTGGACGGAAAGCTTGTAAAACTGGTTGAAAATTATTTCCTGCAATTATTAAATTGCCTATGTAAGTAAGCGACTATAGTTAAATCAAAAGAATTGTAGAAAATTTATTTTAATATCTTGAATTGAGTTTCTGAAGCCAATGTAGATTCCAGTTCTATAATATGATGGAATTGGAGTTAGCTTCTAGAGGCAAATTCTACAGTAAAAATAACCCTCTCTGATGCTTCTCCTCACCCCATATCCATTTTTGCTAATTTCTATTTTTTTTAAATAAAATATGCTGAAACACCATTTTTATCCTATGAGTAAGGGATTCCCATTCTTAGTATTTTTTTTCTCAGCAACGTTGGAAAAGACATAATTTCAAACAATATTTTCTAGCTCTCTTAGGTTGCTGAACATAATCTGATAAATTAAGTGGTGCGTGTTGGTGTAAGTTACCATCTGCAAGGCCCATTGCTGAGACTCATAGAAACACATTTTTATTGGCTTTACACAGTATTAAAAAAATAAAAAGCGGACTAATGAAACTTAAATGTCACTCTTATTTTGCATTTTATGTTTATACTTTGTATTTTGGGGAAACTCTCTTCTGAAAAAAAACATATATTATTACTTTAAAGTGACTCATTCTATAAACGTTTTCTGAACGCCTGCCAACACATTGGGCATTAAGTTAACCTGTCTACCTAATCCAAAGTAACCTTCAATGGAAGACAAAAGAGGAATTACAAAAGAAAGTAATAAACACTATTATGAAATTAAAAACCAAGAAAAACCTTGACAGTCTTGAAGATAGGAAACAACCATTACATAAAATCTATTTGTGATTTGTTACTGTCCATTAAATAGATTCTAAGGTAAAACATCATTTTATGGCAAAATTCAGATCTTTCAACCTCATGAAAAGTGGATCATTTTAACATTTGAATTTTAGTTTTAAAATAATTTGTTTTGCATTTACATTATGTGTAAAGATCAGATGTTCAAAATTATATGTATTATTTCCTAAACCCAATCATATTTGTGTGTTGATAAAAGTTATCTTGGGGGCTTCCCTGGTGGCGCAGTGGTTGAGAGACCGCCTGCCGATGCAGGGGACACGGGTTCGTGCCCCTGTCCGGGAAGATCCCACATGCCGCAGAGCGGCTGGGCCCGTGAGCCATGGCCGCTGAGCCTGTGCGTCCGGAGCCTGTGCCCCGCAAAGGGAGAGGCCACAACAGTGAGAGGCCCGCGTACCGCAAAAAAAAAATAAAATAAAAAAATTAAAAAAAAGTTATCTTGGTTTTTGAAAGGGAATATGGGTCATACGAGAATTCCTTAGATATATGATGTTACATATAATATACACATACATAATTCTACAATTAGAGGCTAAACATTTTAAGAAGGGTGTATCATCTGATAAAAAATGTCTCTGATCTTAAGAGATTGTTTATCATAACTTGACACATACAAGTAATTATAAACAAATAATTTTACTGAAGCAGATGTAAAGCTTTTTAAAAAGTTAATTAAAAATGAAATATGCAACTATACATTTTATCTTGATTCTTTCTGAGGTTGAACAACAAAACTAGTTGGCCCTGCACAGATATAACACACTACTTATATATAATTAAAATAATCATGAAAATGCCATGAAAATAATTAAATATGGATGAAAGTCATGCCAGAATCATGAAAGACTTAAGTAAGAATTCTAGCACTTATCTGAGGAAACAATCCCTTATTCTTTGTAAATAAGTTTGGAGAAAACTGGCACATAATAAGAACATTTTTCCAAGGAGTTATTTGACTGTTTCCAAATGTTCTCTTAATTTCTTACACTAAGAAGGCGAGAAATATTTGAAAAGAAAGACCCCTATTGAATATTTGAAATAATATTGTTTAAATAATGAAAGATATTTTCTACATTTTATTAATATTATGTCAGATATGAAATATTTTTTATGAGGTGGTATCAGGAAGGTGAATTAAGAAATTGAAATGTTTTAAATCGGCATTGAAATTTGTTGTAAACTCTCTCCAGCCTTCACTTGTTTTATACTCCTTCATACATACTATGTCTATACCTCAGACAATTGAGACCATTTAGGATTTACCAAAGGTCTCAAGACTTGCTTTTGTGAGTATTCTTCCATCTACCTGGAATGTTCTTTATTCCAGGGTTTCTCAACCTGGGCACTATTGACAATTTGGGCTGGATTATTCTTGTGGCAGGCTGTCTTTTATTTTTTCCCCTCCTAATTCCAATAAACATTTCTATTTTCACAGTTGTACTGATGATAGATTTCTTTTGTACTCATTTTTAAACTTACTTCAGTTGCATTTTTAGCTTGAAACCTATAAAACTATAAAGTGTTATTTGCAAAATGTGAGCCATATATATACATTTTCTTAGAGGTAAAAACACATAAAGAATATGCAGGCAAAGCAGGGCCACGTCTGGGGATTACATAACAATTTAGCTCTGTAGCAGCCACTATAATGTCTGGGAAAGCAGAGAAAACAAAAAGATGAGAAAATGACCCCCCCAAAAGTAACTGAATTTCCATCTTCCCATCACTTTCTATGGATTGAGGCCAGTCCTCAGATACTTGTTAGTAGACTATGCTCATCCCACTTGGCTGAACAGGGATGAGCTGCGACCAGTGGTTATAGGCACACATTCAGGTAGGTATAATTAGAGTTCTGACACAAGGCCTGAATGAATTCAACATTACACATCAGTGTATTTGTATATGCATAGAATTTATTCATTAAAACATACAAAAAACAACTTATTTAAAAAAAATAATACAAGTAGTAGATTCTCCACGTTCTACATCCTAAAATTGCTGCAATTTGTCCATCTCCTCTTGCTTCCCTAGATTCATCTAACAACAGTGCTAACTCTTCAGAAATGCTGGGTGTCTTAGAATTATATTCATTTAGACAAGGAAGCAGAAACCATCTTTTCACCCCCAAGCTCATGACCTTTGGATTTGTCATGACTACCCTCTTAACTCTTTCAGATTACTTAACTCTTTAACCCTAGTTTTTGGACTCATGATCAGCTTTTTCTCTGTTATTGTCCACTGGCAAAGTTTATTCTTCTCTGAGGGTTCTAATTCAAAAGATATGGCTTCTGTCTTTCTTATTTATGCTTACATCAGGGTTACATCTTCTCCCTACAAAAACATCTTTAGAGAATGACCTCTATTTATCAAAAATATTTTATTCATCCAGCAAAAATAGACGATGAATAAACAGTAAAATGAGTATGTTCTTTCCACTACACTCTTCTAGTAGCCTCTTAGCCTACTTCTCTCGTGGATCTTGTAAATTATAGGAGGTTTAGCAGCATCCTTGACCTCTACTCACTAAATGCCAGCTTCATTCCCCCAGTTGTGACAAATAAAAATGTCTCCAGACATTGCCAAATGTCTCCTGGAGGTGGGGGGAAGTGGATGCAGGTTAAAATGGCCTCCTGTTAAAAAAAATCACTCTTTAATCTCTTCATATATACTTGATTAAATCTTAACCATCATTCTCCTTTCAGACGTAGATCAAATATAATCTTTACATCCTCTTCATGCTACTAATCACTTGTATCATATTCAAACAACCCCATTCTTCTTTATTATAAGTATTTATGGCCAAATCTTATCTATGTCACTATGAAATCTGGTTTAATGTTGGAATCATGCATTTTCTTCCTTGGTGTCTCCAAGAGGGCTTTATCCCAAGACACACCTCTTATTTCCTCAGAAAGTGACAAATATTTGTCATATAACAGTCAATATTACTATCATCACCATATTCTTAGCCTCTACATCACTGTTCATGCTATATATTTTGAAAATGTAAGCCATGATTAATATTAATCAATCTGAAGTATGATACAGGCAAGTTCTACTCCCTTTTATTGTTTAAAATTTGAGAGTTAGTCTTTGCTGTTGAATTCAGTAATGGTCTTTTCGTCTTTTCTCTCTGCAGATAAAGTTCATTTCTAAACAAATTAGCTTTTCAATTACTGCTGCTAAGCCATAAGTAATTAGAACTCACTGAAACTTTCACAGTCATTTTTTTTCCGTTGTTCTTTTCTAGGCATCAACAACGTAAAAGAAGATAAAATTATGCTGACTATGATTTTTTTAAAAATATATGAATAAAAAATGTAACTTGGCTCTCAGCCTGAAGACAAATAATTCGAATAAAAAACTTCAACTGTTTTTTTCTTTCCGTCTTTCTCTCTTTTTTCTTTCTAGGTCTGTGGTTAAGCCTTGTTAGTGTTTGGATAGGATTCTTAAATACAAAACTTTGTGTTACTATAGATAGTAGAGCAAATAATTACATGTCTTGCTCTATTATTTGTGAGAAAGCATAACATCCTAGAACTAGATTGCCAATTAAGGCCTAAAAGGGAAGACTAACAGAATGAATGAAATTTTGAGTCAATGGAAAATCAATGGTCAGGCAAGTCTGAAAAAAATGAGGTGGGCTGGTAGAGTGATGCTTTTAGCCCTCTCCCTCTTGAAATTGACACAAGTGAAGGATGAGTGCTCCTGGGTTTGCTAGCTGCAGGGTGAGGCCCTAAGGAAGGCAAAGCAATTTGAGGATACAATGAAAGATGGCTGAGATGATGACAAGGCTGGGACCTACAGAACACTCAAATAAAACCGGTGATCTTGAACACCCCATCATACACACACACTACCCAGACTTAGCTTATTCTCTCAATCACAGTCAGAGGTACTGAATTCACAGTTGGCAGCTCATCATTGGGTTCTTCAGGGAGCTGATTCATTCATGATTAGAAAATTGAACATTTTTTCAAGACTTAGTAGAACTTAGCCCCCAGTGTAATGAGTTTTTTCTTTGTTTTGTTTTATTTTAAAACTACTTTTGCATTAGTCATTGTTTCTCTTTTTTTATGCTCATTAACTACTAGTCACCAAGGTCTGTCTCTACTAATATATGACCCTTAGGTATCAAATTCTTATGCTTGAACCCCAGCCTAGAGCTTAGGGCCCTGGTATTTGGTATCAGCCCTTCATTATAAGCCTATCCGCCTGCCTGGGGTTTCCAGATATTGCCCAGATTCCCCATCCCAGCATTCTACTCACTTGTTAGACTTCTGAACCATGTCATCTGGGATATAATATGAATTAAGAGTGGTAGATCATAGTTGCAAACCCAAATATGTCTGAATTTGAAGTTCTCTATTAATTTCCTTTCTAGAGCCAGGAGCCCAGGCTTGCTAGAGCTACACTCAGGTACTGTTATGTTTCCATGCTAGTGCTGGAGTATCGTCCCCTTAAGGCCCTCAGCAAAGCCTGCAGATATCATGTCTTCATGCTCTGCTTGGGATCCACCCCAAAGAATTTGCTCTAGATTCCATTGACTCCCATCTGGAGAGACGTCTGGATATCTAGGACATTTCTGACCCTGTTTTCATATTTGAGACACACAGTCTTTAGAAGACCACCATTTTTACTTTACGATTAGTTAATAGTGCATTAATTAAAATAGGCATAATATTTCTACACAATAAAATAAAATAAAATAAAAATAAAAACAATAAAATAAAAACTTACATGCTTTTAACTTGGGTAAATTTGCTGGTGATGCATTAATATGCTCTAGTAGTTTTGTTGTTTTATTTTTTTTCTGGTCACATAAACACACCAATGATTACAGCAAAATGAATTAATAAGGCCTTCAAAATAAAAGATATATTTAGTATTTGCTGCCTTTCAGGGGGTAGAAGATAAAATTTTGTAATCATCAATGAAAATTACTGTCACCTGTACCTAATTACAACTTTTCTACAGCCTTGCTTTATTAGCTGTTCTGGGTATAGTCAACTATAAAAATCAATCAAAGCCACACAGCCAGTTTGGGGTTGCTTCTGACCACTGGGGTAAGTTATGTTCTGTGACATAAGGATTTTTTTCTATTTTTTCCATACATATTACACTTCCCAAATCTTCAGATTATTCTATAATGAGCGTTTAGTTTCTTTTTGAAAGATTAACACATTTATCAATGTTTTTCATCTCATATGTAACCCATTATGAAAAACTGTAGTTTAAGTAAGGCTATAATTAAAATATCTAGTTAAATAACTCTAATATTAATCCCGAATTTTGGATAATTTTGAAGTGAAATACTTATCTTATTCCCTTCTGATTTAAAGGAGATTTTCACATTTAAATAATCAAATTTGAGTGCAGTGTACTGCATGAACATCAAAACAAGAAACAAATGGGGATTTTAAAGACCATACCTAAACCCTTTCATTCTAAGAATATTCCTTTGTTTATATCACTACAATTCATCTCAACTTTTTAATATATGCTAATGTACTAAAGCCCTGTTGGTGGATATTATATTTAGCTGCTCAAAGTCAGTATCATATAAAATAAATAATTTGACTTAACTCTAGAAAGTAAGAAAACTTTCCAGAGTATTTCTCGTATTTTAAAAGAAAAAAAATTAAAACTAAAAGTTATAAAAGGCATTAAATGATCATGGCCACTAACAAGTCATCCATATATAAAAAAAGAATTGCTATACCTAAAATTCAATTGGCTAATTTAATTTCCACAGGAAATACAAGCATTTCTATAATGAAATTGAATCAAGATGATAAAATACCAATAAAAAGTAGCCAGCATTGATACAAAGCAGGTTTGCTCACATTGTAAAAGGTTGCAAACTACAATTTCAATGGAGTCTACAAACAGGACCATGTTTCCCTTAATAATACATTTTAATAAATATATACTTACATATATATAACTATATATGAATATTGCGCATGTATAAATGGATATATATACACATACAGATATACAAATGTAAATCTAGGGCTTTTTTCCAGAATTTTGAAAAGAATAGTGTAGGATACTATATCAACAATCAAACAACCAAGGTGTTTGATCGAATACAAAGCAGAATTTCCTTCACACAAAACGTAATGCCTGTTGGTGAAAACGTTCCAAGGAAGCTCAGCTGGCAATTTAAAGAGTCCTTGGGGGGATTAATTTAGCTCCTTCATCAAGTCTTAGCAGAGAGGCACTAAGAGTTGGGGCTAGTAAAGATACATTTATCTTAACAGTCAGCAAAGCTTGGGCTGGGTTTCCTTATGGCAAATCAGGAACATTCTGTGGGACTTGGGCAGAGGATTCTAGTGCAATAACTGCATTAGATTAGCTTTGTAAAAAGTTTAGACATACTCGTTAGCTGCTTACTCTAACGTTTATTCAAAATGCCGTCATCAGAAACCCTGGTGAAAAGACTGTCAAACAGATTACTTTGACTAATTAATCGAATTACCAATCAACTAAGCCATTCGGCTCTGTGACACCACTGAATGTATTTAATGTGGTAGACACTCAACATTAGGCCAAGATCTAAGAACACAGGTGTGTGTATCTGTGTGTGTGTTTTACATTTTTCTCCCCAAAGGAAAACTGAATAGTGCAACATATTTTTCTATGGCGAAAATAAGAGGTGTTACAGATATCAGTGATGTTTAGAAACTTTTTAATTCTGTGGGATGCTAAGGTGGCAGAATGTTGTGTCCCAAAGAAAGTAAACGAGGCAGGCAGAATGGCACGTATGCTAATACATATTTGCTCACAGACACACACACTTACAGCTTTAAAGGGAATACATAAAAATTATGCTGCAGACAATGTCTTTATACAAATTTATCATAGCATCTGTCAGCTCCATAATATGTTCATAAAACTAGGAACACGTGTCTTCACAGCATGCTCATTTTGGGATGCCCACTGTTGTTATCTCAACTTCTCTTGCTGCTAGGCTGGCTGTTGTCTTTCAGATCATAGCCTCGGGAATTCATGTTCCTTCACTTCCACATCAAAACAAGAAGTTTACATTTAAATAAATCAAAGGTACAACTTGTGGTACAAAAGGAGAGGGAAATAAAACTACTTAGAAAGAGAATTCAAATAACATTTCTAGGATTAGAGGGAACTCAGGAAAAATCTCATGGATGACTGGTACAAAGGGATAAAGTCAAAGGGGATTACTGAGTTATTAATACAAGTCTAATCTTAGCAAACATTTTGACTATCCCAAAGTCAATGAAACCTCAATGCTGTTTGGAATTTCAGTAATGGCAGTGGAAGACATGTCACAAAACAGCACTAGATAAATTACTTGATATGTACTAAAAATGATAATTGTATGAAATTCTAAACATATTTACTTCATAAGTGGTTGTCAAAAAATATTAGTATGTTATCTGCTAAACATCATTACTCTTTTGGTCTATATGTCCTGAAAACTTCCATCATTTTCCACAAAGATTTTAGTAAAGATGTTTGTAATATTTATATTTTCAGTGGGTGCCATAAAATACATTCTGTTAAGTTTTACCTTTACAAAGACTGAACTTCCAACACACCACATTAATTAAAATTCACTAGACTTAGGGCTTCCCTGGTGGCGCAGTGGTTGAGAGTCCGCCTGCCGATGCAGGGGACACGGGTTCGTGCCCTGGTCCGGGAAGATCCCACATGCCACGGAGCGGCTGGGCCCATGAGCCATGGCTGCTGAGCCTGTATGTCTGGAGCCTGTGCTCCTCAACGGGAGAGGCCACAACAGTGAGAGGCCCGCATACCGCAAAAAAAAAAAAAAAAAAAAAAAAAAAAAAAATTCACTAGACTTAGAATATGTGAAATAATGGAGAAACTAGATTTTGATATATTTGGGAAGGAAAAACTTAAAACATATCTGGGGCTCTATATTGTATGACTAGAGATTTTAGATAAATTTTCTATTAAATAATAGGCAAATGGAAACATTTCTACTTTTCTTCAACTGTTAACTACCTCTGATAATTAAGAAATAAATTATCCACTTCAAAAACAAATCTCATAGATTTGCTTGGTACTCAAAGAACAATACAACACTGTGAATCCTAGCTAAGTGGATTCAAAACATTTCAGCTGAATGACAAGCAAACAAAAATTCTTCCAAATTCTTATCCTCTTCTCCAGAGTTGGGATTTCTTCCAACTCTTACTAGAACTACATTAAGAAACAAGTCACTCTCCTAATGCTGTTTGTACACTAATAGCCATTTCATTTAGCTTTTCATAGCTGAAAATTCAGGGCAGATGCTATGCAAGATGTCAAATGCAATGTGTCCTATATGTGAGGCAATTTCTTTGAAAATTCCATGAAATTCATGTTTTGAATTTTGCTTTTCTTGGATTTCTCTTGAGAGAAAAATGGCACAGAATAGTGCATTTCGATAAGCTGCCCCCAAAAGAACAAGATATTATCAGCGTCATTAATAGGATTAACATTTCTTAGTAAAATTATTGATTATGTAGCTTGAGTTTAATATTAGTAACTTAAGAGTTTAAAAAAGTCACAGAAAGCCAAAGTACCTACTAGAATATTTAAAGTAACTATGAAATTAAGTAAAAACACACATTCTTTCTCTAAGTATTATTGCTGTAGTGTATAGTGTTAAGGACTAAGTGCTTTGAGGGAGGTGAAAAATAAATGTCATAAGATGGAAAGAGTACAGACATTGCACTCAAACATATTTAAATTCTGCTACCGACTGATATTTATTTATGTCATGATCTTGGATTATAAAATCCTCCTGAGACTCAGATTCTATATTTCTTAAATAGGAATAACAAGAATAATGATAAGAGGTACCATTTGGGGAAGAGAGCCTAATATGTTTCAGGCACTGAACCAGGTGCTTTGTGTCATCAACTCTCCCTTTTTTCAGTAATCCTATTACATAGGTATCACTATCCTAGTTTTTAACAAATGTAGAAACTGAAGCTCAGGGAGAAAAGAAAATGGAAATATAAATAATATCTACTTTGCAAGGTTGTGTTTTATTTTTTTAAGATTAAAGAAAATTCTATTTTATTCAGTGACATGTAGAGTGCCCTGGAAAAAAAAGTGCATACTCTTAAAATATTATTTCCACGGTTCTCCACCCCACTCCACTTTTCTGGAGTATATCTTTCCTGAAACACAGCACTCTCTTCAGTCAAATGGCCATTCACCTACACTGCAGAAATTAGCATTTCAAAGTTTTAATGCTTTTTTTACTGACAAGCATCAATCCATGCTTCCACCCAAATGGACATCAAGGTCTGCAAAGCCTCTGTCTGCGCTTCTCCTAAGCCATGCCTCATTGCATTCCCTGACCTTGATTTCTATCGCATTGTCTGTCCTTCCTGGGTTGAGAACTTTCTCTCTTATATCTGAGCATTTTTTTTTTTTATATTCAACTCCTTCTAAATCCTAAATACTATTACTAGGAGCGTTGTTATGGATTCACAAAGTCTTTCTTTGTTATACTGTAATGTAAGGCAGAGAAATCCTGTAGCATGTATTTTATACATGAACATTCTTCTGTAATTACAAATAAAAGGAAGGGAGGAGGAAAAGAAGGAGAAAATTGACCCTTACATGAAGGTAGGGGAGCAAGGGAATGAGTCATTATGCCAGACCTCCTTTGTGCTTATATTGTTTTAGGTTCTTACCTGCACACACACATATTATTTCAGTTACTCCTAACAATAGGCCTGCAAATTAGGAATTCTCCTCAGTTTTACTTAAGAGTTATTTTAGGTTGAGAAAAAGAAATGTCAAATTATACTGCTAATTTGTGATAAAGCTGGAATTTGATCCTGATCTGACTCTAAAACTCCTCCTGTTAATTCTCTTAGAAGAGGGAGGTTTAGATGTCAGGATAAGAATAGGGATAGTGAAGTAGATAATACATGCAGGAGCCTCATCTGAGTTCCAGGGTCTGTTTTTATAACCTCCAGAGCATTTCAAACCACGGTCAGCTTCCATGCAAATAGCAGCTCTAGCCTGGACAACAATCAAGTCTGAATGTGGGAGCTAAAGTCTCTACTATTTCCAACCACATTATCCTTGTGAATTCATTCTCTGCTGTGGCACCTTGATCTCACCAGCCAGCCCATCACCTCCTTACATTCAGAAACACCATGCTAACATTTCCTAAGTCTTGTTCCAGTGTCTGTTGAAAACGTTTTCCAGTTTCTGTTTCTCATTTTCTTTACTTTACTAACTCAAGCCTCTTGTTCTAAGCAAAGATACTTGACATCATTTTCCTGATAACTTTATTTCCATTTCCATCACGTCAAACTTACATTTTCTCTTGAATGTTTTTCCTTTATCTTCCCCATCCTTTTCCTTCTTCTTAACTCCTGACCTATTGCTTCATTTTCCTTATTATCATATCTACTTTGCACTGCAGCTTATGATGCTTATATATTATTTCAGTTGCTACATGTAAGCTTTTTGAAAAGCAAGGTGCAAGTTGGATTCAACACTGTATTTCCCTCAAGGCCTAAAGTGATAGCTTACACATAATAGTTTGTAATCAATACTCATCAAAATGGAGATACATCAAGTATTTACAAGTTACATTCCATGGAAAAACTAAGCCCAGGAATGGGGGAGAATTTAAAATTTCCACTTATCTCTCGAGATGATAAATATGATTTACAGTTTAAATATCTAGATTGAAATCACTTTAGACATCTAGGTGCCCTATCTTTGATCCAAGAATGTGTTTTTATTAAACAAACTCATAAGAAACATACAAACTATTCAGTCACGCATTTACTCTTAATGTATTCTTAAACTTGCCCACCATGCTTCAGAAAATGTTTTGCTTCATTACTTAAATAGATGTAATGATACAGTAAGCAAAATTATGTACAATAAAACTAAACATTAAGAATTTTAGAGTTTTAGTGTGAATTTTCAAGTTATTACCTACTCTGCCATTAGAAATAATCAGACAGCAACTGTGTAAAATTACAAAATCTCTGCAGTGCCAAGAATACCTTTAACAGTAAGCCTAGAAGTTGTTTTCCACGTGGAACACATGAGATTTGTAAAAATTATTATTGATACCCAAAGGGCACCTGCATACAATCAGCTGTAAGCATAGTTTGTTGCTACAGAAAATCAAAAAGCTCATTATTATTAACTATTAAGGAGCCTTTTCACTTCATAAAAGGTCATTCAAAGGAAATGTTTTGTATTTCATATCTTTAAATGAAAATAATTTTCCTCTAACCATCAATTAGGCAAAAAAGATGTGTAAGTTTTCTAATACAAGGCACATGTATTATTTCAAAACCACTAAGGTTATATTTCACAAAGGTGAAGGGAGATGTTTTGTTTTTATTTTGTGTTTACTTGCTAAAGAAAATAAGTAACTTTCTCAATGAAGTTTCTTCTGTGATAGAAGCTGATTATGCTCATCCAACCATTTTTTTTCCTCTTCCATGGCTCCAGACTAGACTATACTTCCCCACCTCCCTTGAAATTATACATAGTCATGTGACTGTCTGACTAATGTGATGAGGGGCGTAGAGATACCTGCCATTTCCAGAAACTGATCCTTTTTTTTTTTTCGGTATGTGGGCCTCTCACTGTTGTGGCCTCTCCCGTTGCGGAGCACAGGCTCCGGACGCGCAGGCTCAATGGCCATGGCTCACGGGCCCAACCGCTCCGCGGCATGTGGGATCTTCCCAGACCGGGGCACGAACCCGTGTCCCCTGCATCGGCAGGTGGACTCTCAACCACTGCACCACCAGGGAAGCCCTGATCCATTTTTTGAAATGGTGATGCTTCTTTTCCTTTCCTTGTCTCCTTGAGGAATTGAAAGGACTCCAAGGTCTTGGGGGAAGCTGGAACTACAGGATAGAAAGAGCCTGTGTCTCTGAATCCAGTGGAAAGTCTCCCCCAGAGCATCGCCAATCAATTATTATATAAGCAAAACATTAAGGTCTATTGAGTTAAATCACTGAAATTCTGGGGTTGTTTATTACAACAATTAACCTATGCCAACCAATAAAACTTCAGAAATGCCTTTTCAAAAGTATATAGGTCTTTAATTTGATTAAGGTTTTTCCCACAGCCCATTTTGATCACAGTTGATTCCTTCAAAGAATGTCTAACAAGGAAACAAGGAAATTAAGAGTCTATGTCTGAGCTGTGATGGATCTAGCATATGTTAGTTATACAAATCCCTAGGGGCTGCATGAGCTCACTTGGGAAAACAATTGACAGCGTCTTAATGAATTGGAGGTAAATATATCTAATTTCCTGGGCCTCTGCCATTGGAGACCCCTTGCTCATGCCCATTTCTTGTCAAACAAAACTGGTCAATTTATATCAAGATATTTTTTTTCCTTTTTCCATGCATGATGTTATCGTATAGCCTGAATAAACATGCATGAGATATTTGTTGCTCTTTACATTCCTCACAATACTTTCCGAATGGGTCATTTTATTTTGAAATGTAGCATAGAAAGATAATGTTTTCCAAAGAATGCAAATATCTTCCTTGAGTTCTACCATTCAGAAGGCAAAGTAAAGAAGGGAGGGGAGAAATAAAAAAAATCAATTTGGATGAGAATCTTTGCACACAATCAGTGGGTAGAAATCAATGTGAATCCTAGTCAAATACAGACTTCACAGTGGGAATATATACAGCCCTGCATTACTCAAACAAATGGTTAGTGTTACTGTGAACAACTGTAAAGAGGCCTGGATTGTGTTTACATTAAAGCAGACAGAATCCTACTGTTAATTTACTAAACCAAGACTGCTGAGTGTTACAGCTTCTGCCACATTAGAGCAAAGAATTTAGCTTCTGTATCCACACCTCTTTTGTAAACCTATCCCGGATTATTTCCCTGTCCTTTCATTGTTTTCCTTGTTCTGAAAGACAGCACTTGATGCTGGAGAGAGCTTAAGAGGTCTTACTTAACAACTGCAATTATTCCCAAGCTTACTGCTGAAGTGGAGCTTGATTTGTCCATAACATGTTAAAAGCTGCTTCTCTAAACTACTCATATCACACACACACACACACACACACACACACACACACACACACACACACAGAGTCACACACCTTGAAATATAATTCAAATGATAAAAATGCTCTATTTTTTTAATAAAATTTGCAGTCACTGCATGATAGAATCCTCAGTAAGAGATTCCATTAATTTTGACATGTGTTTGGATCTTCTCATGAATGCACTGTTCATGCTGATCTTTGGTCAGTTTTTACAATGTTGAAATGGAAATGTTGATTAGAAATTAGGTTATTTTTGTCTGTATCAATGGGGCTTTGGGGATCTATTTATATAGTTTTTACGTGTAGTTACATTTCCTTTAAAAAAAAATTAACACAGCTGCAGTTATCTCTGATTTTATTAACAAGTTACTCCATTTCATTTGTCAAATTGATTTTAAGATGAAAAATTGAATAAATATGATATGTGCTGACGACTGAAACACTAAATACCATCAAAAGTATTTTCAAGAGTGAAAATTACCAGAAATCCTACTGCCCAGAGAGAGCTACTATTAAAATCTAGATGAATAGCCTTCCAGAATTCCCCCTGCTGCTCCCACCTTCTTTCCTCCTTTCCTGGGGACCTCCAGGTTCTGTCCCCTATAGCACAGCACACAACACACCATGTACTATCCTTCCAGGCGCTCGCCAAAGTTTCACTCTTATGTAAGAGTGTGTGTGTGTTTAATAGATGTCCCCTCCATTTAACTGTGAGCTCCATGAAGGCAGGAACTCTGTCTTTTTTTTAATCCGCTGGCATGGAACACATGGCTTCATACAAAGTAGAATTCAATAAATATTTTGGTTGACTAAATGAATAAAATGAGATCCTACTTTTTTAATTGTTTAAAACCTCTTCTTCTGTCAATAAATCCAACTGTAGCAAATTTTAAGATTAGGTATTTCATGTTATGGGTAAAATTTCTTTAACAATGATCTCATGAAGGCATTATCTCTCTTTTGTTCAATTTTCCACAGCAGTGTACTAGATACCATTGTAGTAGATACATTTGAGTACTTAGCTCCTTCTTGGGATAAATGACTCAAGCTGGAATGTTTGGGCATTAATCATACATATTTACCTGTAATACACATTTTTGAATTATCTCACTAAATGTTGTACAGATTTATATATTCTCACTAAGTATAAATTAACGTGTCAATTTCTCTTCAGTTTTGCCTTAATTGAGTACTAGACCTATATTTTCATCTCTGTAAGTTATGTAGGATAAAAATCTAGACTAGAGATATTCAGCTATTTCTCTATAACTTTTGGTCATTTCTGATGTACTTTTTTAAACATGGATTTTAGCTTCAAAATATATCCTAATCTTTTTATGAACTGGGTAGGGGATATAAAAATCATGGAGAAATAAGTTGCAAAAACAAGTAGCTAAGGAAAGAATTACCTCAGTGTGTGTCAGGTGCTATATATGAGATGCTGTAAGTTCTCAGTAGATTTAGAACCTTCATGTAAGGGTCCCAGGTGATTGCAGATTTTGGCTCAAATTTCTAATTCTACCAAAGTAAACCTAATTTACAAAACCTCTAGCTCAAATCTCATAGGAATGCAGAATACAATGGGCAGAGCTTCAAAGCTTTGCTTGTATTTGTGAGATTGTAAACAACTAAAGGAAAGAAAAGGCTAGATATCATACTTCGGTCCTGAATTAAAAACTGCTAGGATAGTGTCATTATATGGAGGAAGGTACATGACAGTGAAGATGCAGTTGAAGGATAGTGAGGAAAACATTGGTATAAGGGAGGAAAAATATTGAATAGGATCCGGAATGTTTTCTTCGACAAACTTAGTTCACTTACACTTGTAATGCAATTATAATTTGGTCTAGGTTCAGTGACCTTTGTTTTCTAATCAGATATTTTTTCACAAAGTACAGTGGTGAATATTTTCCTTTTATTGATTCAGCTAAACTAAAAATAAAACTGAGATAACTGATGATATAGGAAGAAACTCAAGTCAGGCTAAATATATCAGAATTTTGCAGAAGAAAATTTTCATTATCCTGTCAATCATCACATGCTGATAATCTTCTTAGCCAGCCTTTTCACCAAGTTAATTAAGATTTCCAAATTTTCATAAATGCCAAAGTTTAAAAAATAAAGTTTAATGTTTTGATGTTGTAAATCTGAGAATTATTAAAACTGTCTGATTTTTAAGTAAAACAAGGTTGAAACTGGCCTTAAGTTACTCAGGTAAATGGAAAGTTTTATTGCTGTAATATTATTGGGAAGAAACTTTATTGTATTTATTCGAGGTAAGAAATAAAAAGTCTCTTGTGTTAGTAATTACATTTTGTACTGCCATCATTGCAAGTCTTATATATTGTTCAACATTTTACCTATATTCAAGGATGGAATCAATGTATCCTCAACTCTAGAAGAGTTATTTGTTATTTGTTCCCACTTTCAGCTAAGCACTATTTTAATTTTCTCCTCTCTATATTGCTGTCACTACAGTGACTAATCAAATAGACCACACTGCTTTAACTGTATAACTGTTGTTGTTTGATGGTGGTGGTAGTGGTGGTGGTGATGGTGGTGGTGGTGGTGATGTGTGTGTGTAGTACTGAACTTTAATGAATACATTTACATAAACTTTATGTGTGTGTGTGTATGTATGTATGTAGGCTGTCTGCTGAGATGCATTACATAGGCATCCTTCACCGGTTCTAATTGAGTCTATCCATCTGTCTACCTATGTATGTACATATACATATATACATATGTGCACATATGTGTGTATGTGTGTATATAGTACATGTATGTGTTAAATGAATCTTTGTACCATAAATTTCAGAATAGCAAAGATGACCTACTTAATTTCTTATATCTTCATTCAATTAATAAGTGAATCTTAGTGCCCGTTATGTAGTACGTGCTAAGAACTGTTTATATGTCCTCATATATGTGGGACCTGCTATATATGAATGAGCACAGCTAACAAAGTCCTTGCCCCCATTGAGCTTAAATTATAGCCCTTATAATTCTACAAACAGAATGCATTTAAGTCATTTAAAAAAATAACCATCACTTTACTTAATTTTTCATTAGTCATATAAATTATCTCTCATGTTAAATATAGTCCAAAAGATAGAATTAAAAGTTTCATTTTGGAAACTAGCAGGATCCAGACAACACCTAGAAGGAGAAGGTACACAATAACTCCTTCTTAGATGGCTTTTACAGTATGTTCAGCAACTAGGCCTGCTCTCTCACACCACATGTCCACATTTCTAAACACTTCTATCTAAATGAACTCTCACATTAATTAAGTAAAACTATTATCCATACACTGTCTATAAGGCCTCAATATTATAAACAAAAGGAATACAAAACTTACACACACACAAACACAAATACACACACACACGCACACATACACCTTTACCCACACACTATGAAGCAACACATACTCAACTATTTGCCTTGAGAACTGTATTGGAATAGTTCATTTGAGAGTTTTTTCAGCTAAATTATCCTATATATAGATTTCAGTTTTTAAAAAAATTAATTTTATACAAACAGACCACAAAATAATAATTTCCTTAACAAATCCTCCACATCTTACTATAACACTATTCATGATAGCTGCCCACTTCCCCTATCAAAGCCACTGCATTGCATGGATCCAATGGCACTATTCCCGTTGTAGTTCATGTAAATGGTGCCCCTGGGGTTGTTCAGTGCACAACCCGTAGCTGAGCCATAGGTTTAAATGATGACCCTTTCTCCTCTCCTGGCTAATAAAACCAATAATGTTGTTTTGTCAGCAAAATCTGTCCTTTCAGTTACTTGCTTTGCAAGCTCCTATAGTAAATCATATGCTTGTAAAAATACCAGGAGTCAACTTTCAGAAAGAATTATTAAAAAAAAAAACTCAAAGAATATTTCAAACCTATTTCTTACTCAAAACACTTTCTCTTTAAAGTGGTTTTAAAGACCTATATCACCCTCGTAATCTAATATTCACGAATGTGTAGATATTGCATTACCAATTATAGATACACAAAGTATATATTTTCATTGGGTCATCTGGGAATTTAAACATGTTTTGCACATTAACTAGAAACTGTAAAAATAACCTGAACATCAGCCTTTAATGTGTGTTACTTTAATATTCTTGGACATTTAGAAACCAATTACATAAGGCAGGTGGAATGCTGGCCTTGAGTAGTTTAATTGCATAAAATATAATGGATTATATTACACCCACCATTCCAGGCCCACCCTTTTTTGTTGCCAGAGGCTATGTATCTTGGTAACTGTAACCATATCGCAAAATTAATCTGTGAAAATTAATGAATGCACATATGAACATAGTTAATAGATGTGATTCTAAAATAAGTTTGTTAGATTTTGACATTTTATATATTAACTGAAGTCTGTTCTTACACATGTGATCTATAGTTTAATTAACTATTTCTAAAGATCCTCCTATAGATGAGGCATTATACTAGGGTATAGGCAGTTTGAGAAGGGTAAAGATAAAACTAATGCTGTCTCTACCTTTAAGAATTTATAATATAGGATGGGGGACTAGTTTTATTAAAGACCCACATACTGATAGTTTTACTCTACTAGAAAAGAATGCATTAAGTGATATAATGCAAGCATGAATAAAGACTTATATGTGAGTTGAGAGTTAGATTCTGGGCAGTGTGAGATTTTAGAAGAATTAATGGAAGAGGTGGAATTAATGGATGCACAAGGATTTTCTATGTCATGCTTGAAAAATATGTTATCATATACATATTTGCAAGGCAATTCTTGACTGATAGAGACCAAGTATTGCATGGTTTATGTTACTTTTTTCCATTGGATAGACATATCACTTATGTCAATAATCTATAAAACACACTGGAAATAAACACCTGGGTATTCACAGTACATCTTTGTAAGGTTGTATTATACAATTATCATGGACTTGGCATTTTATCATAAAGTGCTGACTTGAAACCATAATAGCCAATTATAATTGTGTGCACAATAAAGCAACTGGTAGTTTGCTGAGTTTATGCATTCTGATTTTCTGACAGAAAAAGACAGGGCATGAAGTGGAGCTGTTGCCCTTATGAAAAAGAATAGGTATGAAAACTAAAAGAACGTTCTCATTGCACATCTGGAGAGTTCAGCCATCAATGTATATTCAGGTACAGATATGGTGCCATGGCAAAATATATCTTCACTGACAAGGCACTTGGTCAAATTTTAAAATACACATTAATTTTATTCATTTATTCAATAAATATTGTCTTCCATAGGCCATGAAAGACAATCTCTCTCCTCACATTAGCTCACATTCAGTAGTAGGACACACATAAGAAACAAAATAAACAAGTACTTATGAGGCAGTGATAAATCCTGTACAGGAAATTAGTGTGACAAGACAGAAAATGAGTAGGGGGGCCAGAGAGGCCTCTTTAAAGTGACATTTACCTGCAAACTAAAAGATATCCCAATCCTGTCTAACAGGTAATTTTCCTGTGATATCATTTAAGGAAAGTGTATTACTATCTTTTAAAGGAATTCGTTATACATCTCAAGTTTTATGATCTGTGCATCATTGGGAAGTGACAGAAAAATGTATTCTTACTTAATATTTTGGCCATAACAATTTACTTAACCTAAAATTAATGTAGAACAGCAAAATAAATGTGTGATTCTTCAACTAGCTTATGTGCTATTATATTTTCCTTTCCTTTCCCTTCTTTTCCCATCAGTCAATCATCTCAACTCCTCCCCTCCCCTCTACTCTTTATTTCTCTTCTTTTGTCTTGTTGTGTTTTCTTTTTTTTCTTTTTCCTTTTTTTTTTTTTCATCTAAAATTGCACTAGGTGTAACACAGGCTGCTTATAATAGATTAGCTATAGAAACACATAATTCCAAAATACACTGGTATAATAAGCCTTTTTTAGGAAGGGTCCATATTTCAATAGACATTTGACATAATGAATAAAAAAGCAATTTGATACACTTTCTTATAGCAGCACAGTTCTTTAATATCTTCTTATAAAATGGCTTAATGCATTTTCATCTTCCTATTTGATTTCTTTGATGAATAATCTATCAATACATTCTACATCTGCTACAAAACTGTCACCATATGGTAGCCCTTGTCAATGGAACCTATTGTCTCCTATTTGCCTTGACTTATTTTGACCACAATGATTAAAAGAGAGATATAAGAACCCACAAAATGATAATGGGCTTGATCTTCTGTGTAGATCCAGAGAGGTAAGAAGTCATCTATATAGATGGGAAAAAATATATTTCAACATATTTATCAGAAGAGAAGGAGATTGGCATTTATTATCTATCATGTCCATATAATATGTTTGTTTCCAAACTGCTCTGAAGGTTGGAATTATCATCCTAATCTTTTTACTTATTTAAATACAGATAAGAAAAATAAGGCTCAAATTCCTTTTGCCACAGTTTTCCTTATTACTTCCTGTATGTGCAGTGCTGATTAAACATTCGTCTAGATGTCTTTTTTTTTGAAACTATTACATCTATTTAAAGCATGTGACAGGAGTTGAAAACTAGAAAAGTTATTATATGGCCAAATGTTCTTTCAGATTGCTTAAGAATATTGCTTTTACACTAGGTGAAATACAAATATATTTTTAATATAAAAGCACAAGCTCTGAGTTAGAGTACTTCTAAAAATGTAATTTTGATTTCTAACTCATAGTGTCAAACAGTAGAGATAATCAGATCAAGCTAAAGTTGATTCTTATTAATGTTCTTCATGTAACCTGACATTTTCCAATTTATTTGGGCCTGCTGTTATCATTAAGTAAAATGTTGCTTAAAATTACCTATTTTAACATTAAAAAATAGAAAAAGGTAAAGGTTTACAAAAAGCACAAAACAAGCAAATAAATTAAAAATTCCATTAGGCCTAGACAAAAGAGGGTTTGCACAAGTATGTTCTTTACATTTAAAACTTTCATTTCCCTTAAGTTTCTAATTTTTAATACAGCCCAGCAGTAGAAAGGTTGGTTTGAGAAGCCAGAAAAATGCTTATATAATGCTCATCCAGGCATGAATTTCAAAACCCTCTCAGCTTTATAAATGTGAATGCGGATTGCTTTTGCTCTCAATGCATTTTTCTCAGTACAATGAGGAGGACAATATTCTGAGTCTGAGGTTTATACCACGAGGCATTTTTGAATTTTGCAGGCAAAAGAAACTGTTGGAGTCTTATGGTCCAGTAGGGAACACAATTCCGCCCTCCTTTCTGGCATATAATTCAACAGCGGCAAAGCTAGTTTTATCTAAGCTCCCCAAAACATTCACCTTTGGCCCTATATCAATAAAAAAAAAAAAAAAAATCTTACCTCCTAAGAATTGCTCTCTGGAACTTTACTGAAAAATTCATCTTTACCCTCAGCAGTCAATGAATATCAACTATTCAGTTACGTCTTTATCATCTACAGCAATATACTTCAGGCAAAACCAAAGATGGAGTTTGTTTCGACATAGAGAAAATCTTTATGGTTAGTTATCAACGGAATCAGTCCAAAATTAATTTTCTGAAAATATCCCAGTACATAATTGCTATATAGACCGGGGATAGAGATAGTGAATATATGTAGACTTAGGAAAATACTTTCTGATAACAATACAATTAATTGAAAATTAACGACAAATCTCTAATTCTCAGAATATACCCAATTTAGTAATTGCAATTTTGCTCAGTTAGAAGTTGCCAGGACTTTCTACCACATGATGGTGGTTTCAGCTGTGACTCCTGGCAGATTTTGTGCAGAAATTGTGGAGTTTCTTAATACTAACAAAAAATATACAATGTGTGTATGTATGTGTGTGCACACCTTCAATTTTCATATAAATCAGTTAGCTGTTTTCAACAAAAATATTTCTCTACCGACATTGCAAACAGCTGTTTCACTGTTTCCACTAATTGGAGAGAGGTTTTCCAACACCAAAACGTGGAAGCAGGTGGAACAAATGGACTAAAAGAAATGTTATCCTGCTAAAGTGATGTTTGACAATTTATTACTTGGGTAAAGCTAATCTGCTACTTTAAATCTACAAGATTTTAGACATTATACAATATTTCAATGTTAATATTATTTTCTATGTTAATTACACAGAACGAATGTTATAGAAAATTGGATTTGTCTTCAATGTCTCTCACTTATATGTCACTGATTTTCCAAAATATCTCTTTATTTTGATTATTAAAGAACCCAGATTGAACTGTGTCATAGGTGCAAAATGATTTATTTGGTACATTATTTGATGGAATGTAAAGTGTGGCAGTGGTAGGTAACGGGCAAGGGACTTATCTAAAATTACCTAACTGCAAATTTGAGAATGCAGTGGAAAGAAGTGTTGAAGTTGGAAATAGAAGAAATAAGAACTGTGTTAGCTTAAGGGAAACTTTTTCCTCAAAACTACTTTTTGAAAGGATTTCCCTTAATACAAACCTCACTGAACTGTAGAAAATAAAGAGAAAGGTGGACAAAATAGTAATGCAATCTGTAGGAGTAGGAGTTAGAATCATAAAACGTCCATTTGTTTCAGGAAATAGGATAAAGAGGTAAATTGGAGCTTCAAAGCATATTTTACAGTGGTTATTCCTTAACAGGAAACCCTGTAAAATTAGCTAGAGAAAATCAGGAAGAGGAACACTAAAATGCATTTAAAAATTTTGTAGTACTTTTATTTTCACCATATTGCCCAGGAAATCTAGCTTACCAAGTAAGAAAATGCATCCTGAGTGGATTTATAAAACAAATGGATTTATA
Organism: Hyperoodon ampullatus; assembly: GCF_949752795.1. Lineage (NCBI taxonomy): Eukaryota > Metazoa > Chordata > Mammalia > Artiodactyla > Ziphiidae > Hyperoodon > Hyperoodon ampullatus. The sequence continues at coordinate 75,457,919 of NC_136914.1, read as the reverse complement.
AAAAAAATTTGGACATGATCTGTGAAATTTGACTTTTAAAAGTAAATCATTCAAGCTCATCAAGTTAAAATCAGTCTATATTTATGAAACATGTCATTTCCTAAGTTGACCCCTTAAGTTCTGAATTCTTCTCCAAATGCTAAAATTCAATTTTTTTCCCTAAGTACATTGGCAAAAAAGGAGAGGTGCAACTAAAGAATATATCTCAAAGTCTGAAAAAACCTAATAATATGAAGAAAATGTTAGCACTTCTCTGGAATTTGATTTCATTCTTTTCATAATTCATTTTACTAATGCACCTTTTCTCCTCTCCAGCTGCTGTACAGAGTGCCTACCTTCTGTCTCAATATTTCTGATCATCTGCCATCTCCCACAGGTAATTTTCTGACTGTTTCTGTTTATTGTCAACTTTCCTTGACATTCTGCCCTCCCTCCCACCACAACTCCCACCCCATGTTGTACTGCAGTGATGAAATCATGTGTAAGAGTTGTGAGTAACAGAAAAGTTTCTTTCACAATGAGGTTTCAAGGTAATTCATGCTCAAGCAGTAAAAGAAAACAAAGCTGATTGTGTAACTCACTTTTCAGTGAAGCTTCAAGGGTAATCACTATGTGGTTGCCTTTGAGACCTGAGGTCATATACTAAAGCTATTACAAACGATTTAATAAATACATATTTAATTATTGAATCATGTTAAGTGCACTATTTAATTTCCTTGCCACAGATGGCACACAATTACTAGATTTACTCAGGTTTCTCTCAGTAATTTCCATTAGCATATATTCTCGTTCTTTTCTCCCCTAAAGTTGAAAAACTCTTTAGACAATTACCCCAGAGAGTGCCCAAATATTTTTAAAAAAGAAACAAAATGATAACAGCAAAAAGGACATAAAACTGTACCCTCTAGAAACTGCATCAGAACATATGAAAATACTGAATAGCATTTTTAAGAAAGTATGAAAATTAAAACTAAATTTAAGTTCTTATATTTTATACTAAAATTTCATAATGTATTATTTTATACTGTGATCATCTTTGCAATACAGACAATTGACAAGCCTGCTTCTGTGCCAGATTTTCAGGAGGTAAATGAAGGAAGAGAGGAATTAGGAGAATTCTCCAAAACAACAATTAGCCATTCCATGTTGTTAACTAACATCACATACTGATTGTATTGTATTTGCACTAAGTGTCAGGCGGTCTACTTTATAAGCACCAGCAAATTTATTCTCCACAAAAACCTGTGAGAGTGTTACAATTATTATCTCCATCTTACAGTTGGGAAAATGAGACACAGAGGGATTAAGTAGTTTTCCAAGTTATTCAGCTTGTAATGTAGGTGAGAGATTTGGTCCAAGAAGTCAGACTCTATTTTCTTTGCTGTAACTCTCTGCTATACCAGTACCCCTCCTCTAAGCTGGTATTTCATATTTCCTTAGCTAATTTCCTGGTAGCTTTCCCCTAGATGATTAGTAGAGCCTATTGATTATATCTTCCTCTTTAAAAAAATCTACAAACAATAGTAGGCTCTTAAGATAGCTATATGTAATAGGACATTTTCTATCAATTATACAAGGTTGAGTTAGATTCACATTGTACATGAATGTAACTGAAACTTTTCTTACATCTATTTGGATTTAATCTGAATTAACAAAATATTAATCTAAGACTGTGCCTAAATTACACGTCTCCCTTTGGAGCCTCAGTTAATATTTGTTCAATCGCAATAGCTCCCTTTAACCATGGTCTTCTATAAATTCCTACTCTCATCATAGATTTTGGTTTTGTCTTTCTAAAATTAGGTTAATCATTTTCAGTTCTGTTGAATTTTTCGTTTAAAAACTTTTGTTAATAGCCTCAAATCCTTTCTGAAAATGGGAAAGAAATATATGAATATATGGAAGTGAAATCTGTTACTTTTAAACTTTATAGGAGTCTATTAGTGTATTAATTTTAATCCTGAAATGTACAATTGATCCTTTTCTAACTAATGATGATATTTAATTTAATGACTCTAAAAACATGGCTAGCCCCTAATAATAATAGCCAGCATTTATTAAGCCCTTTGTTTGTGCCAGATACTGATCTAAATATTTTACATATATTATCTCATTTAGTACTCATGACAACTATATGAGATAGGTATGATTAACATCCCCATTTTTGCACATGAAGAATGAAGCTCAACAAGAACTTGACCAAGGTCACACTGCTAGTAAATGAACCTGGACTGAAACACAGGAAGTTGGAGTCTAACAATTGTAAAATACTTAGAGTCCTTCATCTGATTTTCAACAAAATTATGTTAACAATACAGTGAGGAAAATCTTATATCTTTGAAATCATATTATGCTGATAACCTAACAGAATATGTTACTAGGGAGAAAGTCCTTTTAAGTCATTGCTTCCGTAATTTAACTTTTTTCATATATGGAACCTATTTTGAACTTGTTTTTTCCCTTTCAAAGTTGATCCCTTTGTGAAGAAAGGCTGGTGATACAATAGGGAAGGAAGCTTCATCACAGGGGCAAACAGCTATCTACTTCTTAGCAGAAGTGGCTCTGCCCCTGGCACCTCCATTCGTGTGTATTTCCTTCTTTCCATATCACTTTCAGTGTTAAACTCTGTGACTGGGGAGAGGCTCACAGCAAATAAATGCAAAGGAGTGTGGCTCCCAGCTTCCCCAAACTTCCTGTTAAAAATACTTTAAACAACACTTAGTTCCTCATTGAAAAAAAAAAAAAGGAAAAGGAAACTTCAATAACAGATAAAAAAATTAGCACCTGCAGAGCAATTTTACCAAGTTCTTTTACAAGATAAACCATTTGAAATTCAAGAAACCCTACAAGCTGTAAGCCAAATGTGATTAATCTCACACTTCTGAAAGGAAAAGTTAAACTTAGAAATTTGACTTGCCCAATTTTCACAGAAATACTGTTTCATACAGTGAAGTCACCAATGAAGATTTTGGGGATGTTTGTTTTGTTTTGCTTTTTTGCGTTTCACTTTGACCCCTCCTTACATTGTCATCCTATGTGCTCTGAAAGCAGATATCTGGTTTTCAGTGTTGTTCCGGCTATTTAACTGTGTTAGCAAATTAATTAATCACTCTGTTTTTTCATCTTAAAAATGGGAATGATATAGTTCTGACAAGATTACTGAAAATATTGAGATAAGAGAAAGGATGTCACACAGTGCTTGGTATATAGTAAGTGTTCAATAAATATTGGATATTATCAATACTTTTATTACTCTTATGCAACATTCTCACTCCTTATTTTAGTATTGCCTATATTTCATAGTTTAGTAAATAAAGGATATTCTGCTTTGCATTGGGAATTTGTTATAGCATGCATGTATGTATTCTTCCTGAAATCATTTTTAAGGCCAGGTCTCTGTCCCATATTTACTTATCTCTCTCTCTGTCTCTCTCTCTCCCCTACATAACTTAGTATAATGCAGCATATATGTTATAACTATCAATTACATATGGAATGAAATTAAATGTGTCTCTCCAATGTGCCAGTTTTTTATAAATGGGAAAGATTTTCCCCAACCACTAGGTAACGGGAAATGTGGTCCTAATAGCTGTGAAGTAAATCTCTAAGGCCAAAAAAGAAGCTCATCTCCTTCAAAACCTTTAGCAGGATTTGTATTCACCCTTCTGGGATTCAAACGAGTTTGAGGAAAATGGCTTTATTTTGCCTATACAACCCAATAGGCTGGTGCTAGATCTGTGCGAAAGGAAAGAAAACCTATTTCATTTAATGTTACTTAACATGAAGAACGTATTTAATACAGTTCATGAGCAAGGAGAAAATGAAGGTTAGAACCAAAAGCAGACAGTTGCAATTTCTAAAGAAAAAAATTTTTAGCGTATTTTTTGTGGTGAAATGTTTACAGTGTAGAAGCTCTGACAGAAAAAATTTCTTGGTGGGTAAGATACTACTACTACTTAAGATTCACTTGTACATATTCATTGTCCTTTATGTAAAATCTTTCAGCTGGAAAGTCTACAAAAAAGAAAGAAACTAAAATAAACACGTTTAAATGAAAGTGTTCTTCTGGCAGGGAGCTTAGGAGGTGATCAAGAGGCTTAAAGCACGTAAACACTTGGTAAGTATTTTAAAAGAAATTTTAAACAGGCATGATTTATTTTTTTCCAAACCAACTGTGCCTTTTTAAAAAGCTGCATGTGAATGAATAACGTGAAAACAGCAATTTTTCTTAAAGGGATGCATTTATCTACAGAAGTGTTATGATTTAAGATAAAGTCATCGACTCAGAGCTAAAGTTTAGACTAATTAAAATATATAAATTACTTTTCTTCTGACCTCAAGGAGAGAGGCACAGGCTGGCAATAGCACAAGCCATGCTCTCAGCAGGAGAATTATGATTATAAATGGAACAGAGCTTCAGATATTACAGGAATGCACATGTCAAAATATTTGGGGCTATAACTATAGACAGAATCAATATAACAGACACAAGCAGCATTCTCCCCCTTGATTTTTCTATTAAGTTGAGCTGAAAATACCTCAAAGAATAATTATTTCATGCCAAAATTGCAGGAAAGTCTGCATTAATCAGTAAAGCATAGTTTTATTTAAAGAAACATTCTACTTTAGTGACATATGTTATTGGCTTCTCGTGTAATTTTTAGTTTTCTTGGATTATATCTGTATTCCTGTTCAAATCATGGATCAGAAACTAATTTTATTAGCATCACTGCAAAGATCCTGGCTTCTATTCTCAAGACCCATCTAAGTAGAGCCTAAAACTCCAGCAAGTTTATTTATGCCAATTTACTTTAAACAAAACAGTCTACATTAAATATCGGGCCACTTTCAATGGTGCAGTGAAACTGTTGGGCTACTAACAGTATGAAACAGTGCATGTTGCTTCAAAGAGCAATAGTCTGATTTGGAACTGTGTGAACATGTACTGGGGTAAAATGCACATGGTGCCTGAATGCTTATCATTTTATTCCCTTGAGAGACTAATATGCCCCTAGAGTTAAATCTTGACTCAAATCATGCCTGTTCATTTGCCCCTATAGGTTAAATAAAGATTCTCTATTGTTCAGTTAATATTTTTCAAGTACATGCTTTTATAAGCATGCTGGTGATTCTCTGTTAGGTGAAAATAGCTAGATGAACAGAATTTGTAGGGGTGGAGGAGGGATTGTTTGCTGTGATTGTTTATAAAAGGAAAGCAGCTTGCTCAACATTTTAGAAGAAGCTATGTTGTATCATATTGGCTCAGCATCCTTAATATATATATATATTATGATCATATATATGATGATCATCAAACACATCATGTATGTAACTATATACATAAATACAATCACATTATTAACAAAATTTGAGGTTTGATTCAGTGAAAGCACTCCTCATATGAGTGTATTTGTACATTGATTAAAAATAATATATGTACATACATATAAAAATATGGTCTGTTAATCTTATTCATTATTTATGTATAAGCATATATTTAATGTATTATGAAACAAACTAATATTTACACTAATTCGAAAGTATATTCTAAAGAAAATTTCAAACTCACACATAGAAATATGTAATATTTGTTTATTATTTTTGTTTTTACAAACAAAATATATCACCTGGTTTTGACTAGTTTAATATTTTTTTTTTTTAAAGATGTTGGGGGTAGGAGTTTATTAATTAATTAATTAATTTTTTTGCTGTGTTGGGTCTTCGTTTCTGTGCAAGGGCTTCCCCTAGTTGTGGCAAGCGGGGACCACTCTTCATCGTGGTGCACGGGCCTCTCACTATCGCGGCCTCTCTTGCTGCAGAGCACAAGCTCCAGACGCGCAGGCTCAGTAGTTGTGGCTCACGGGCCTAGTTGCTCTGCGGCACGTGGGATCTTCCCAGACCAGGGCTCGAACCCGTGTCCCCTGCATTGGCAGGCAGATTCTCAACCACTGCACCACCAGGGAAGCCCTAGTTTAATATTTTTAAATGAGGACGTAGGAGTCAGGCTGTGTAACATTTCATGGACTTTTGTTTTTACCCGCAGGCTTTTGTTACAGATGATTTAATAACCAGCCTACTTATTTCTATAATCTTTGAAAATAATAACTTATGTTGGGTTTAAGTAATTATTAGACACACATTTTTATCATCAACATACTTTTTGTCCATACTACTACCACTCACAGTTCTAGTTTCACCATCTAGTTAATGTATTTCCTGAAGTTGCCCCATCTTTATAAAAGTGGTGCATACATAGGACCCAAAATACATAAAATATACCATCATAGTGTAAAGATTAGTTAGCAGTGAAGACAATGATAATAGCACCTCCATTTTGTTACCTTTTTACTAGATATAAGAAGAACTACCTTTTTGGACTATACTATTTTGTTGTTCTAAACTCAGTTTTACTAGATTTTATATAGATGGGCCTTGCACTGTTTCTTTTTCTTTTCTTTTCTTTCTCTTGTTTTTTTTTTTTTTTTGCTTTTTGTCTCAAGTTTTGTTTGGGAGGAAGGAAGGAAGAGAGGCAAGGATAAGGGGAGGGAAAGAAAGATGGAAGCTATTAGTAAAAGCAACGAATGCTGTGTCCTGCCATTTAATCTACCTCATACTTATTTTAACCTTTTCCTCTTTTCCCCATAGAAAACACATAGCATAACTAAGTTTTATGTAATGTTAGCCAAGTTTAATCTCTCAGAAAATAATTTTCTAGGATCATAGCTATTTTAACTGCCTATGTTAGCGAAATATAATAATCAACTGGTTTGTTGTGTTTAAGACATAAGATTTTAGGAACATAGTAAATGAAGGCCAATACATTCAGATATGAACCAGATGTCTATCTTTATATAAGGGCCTTCAGTGAGAGTGCCTTTGTTCCAAATTGAAAACCCCTTTGAGTCTGAAAAACACACCCTTCTAGCTTGAACACCTACTGACATTATTTTCTAAATGCTAAAATTGACAGCAGAAAGCTACTGCTGTTTTCTGTAATTCTGTAAAAATCTTTGCCCACTTCAGCCTTCTCAATTGCAAAGCTAGTCCAGATGGGACCATGAAATTTTTGCAGCAAGTTCTACAGCACATAATTTTGTTCAATAAAGTTATTATGCCACACACAGCTGTATACTGCCATATAAATGAGCACATGTGCAATAGAATTCTTGTATTATAAGTTTTATAAGACTAAAATTGAGATTATACAGCCATACACAATAATTTATTTGAAACATCAACATGTGCCTTGCTCTAGGGTTACACAAATGGTGCCATTTCTCTTCCAAGAGAAAACGTTTGTCATTTAATATTCAGTATTAACACAAATGTTTTCCTCAGAATTATAACCTAAATTAGGCTCTTTAAAATACATCAATATATCATTAACTTCTTACTTTAGCATATTAAATCTATAGAAGAATCAATTCTCCCTAACAATGGTGAAAGAACGTAATCACTCTCTAAATTTGTTTTTAATTAGCATCATCTGCATTAATTTGTGTAGCTGATAGCAAAACATTACAATACGTTGTTATTTTATATTTAAAATGTAATATATCTTTTGGTCCCATGTCTCTCTGAAGGAAACTTAGCCCTTTTTTCTGCAATGCCTTAGAAAGTATTTTCAGATGTATTGCTCAAGAATTTTCTCTAGGAAACTATGTGAGGCTATATTAGGGATGTACTATTCAAATAAATTTCCAGGTAACTATTTGGTCTTCTGCAAGTTAAAGAATATCCTGAGAAGTATTTTTTTCTCTCTTCCATCTTCATCCTCCCAATTCACTAATTCTCAGTCAGATTTTTGCGTATTGCAAAGGAAATGGTATGTAATCAACAAGCAACTGGGAAGGAAGAAAGGAATCTATCATTTATGCTGTTATGTTTTTCACACATTATTTTTTCACAGTGATTATGAAATATAGGTAATATTTCCTGGTGGGAAAAATACAAACAAACAAACAAAAGCCTAGAGTTCTGAGAAGTTAAGTGAATTTCCATAGGTAACAGAACTAGTGTTCAAAGCCAGGTAGTGTTATAGATGTTCTAGGTCATAGCCATAGTTCAGGCTCTCTAACCCCCAAGTCCAAAGCGCTTTCCTCTATACCACACATTCTAATGGTGTTTCAGCCTCTATCCAGACTTCCCCTCCATAAAGAAAACTACAGACAAATTAATAACAGATTCTCTGGTTCAGTGAAGACCAAAGATTGGTCTAATCAAAACCAATTCCTGACATTTGAACAGAGACCTGTACTTTTTTTGTAATGACAGCTTCCTTGACAAATATTTTCAAAAGTACCTTGTTGGACTAGCCTAACTCTCCTCTCACTTATCCTATCTCATTTAATGATATCACTCTCTACTTAGTTGCCTACATTATAAATTTTAGCTGTTCCTGATTTCTCCATCTTCCTTATCTCCAAGTCTAATTCTATTTCACTCTAGAAATATATCTTTAGGGCAGTTGTCTTCAAATATTAGTGTGCTTCAGATTCTCTGGAGGACTTGTTAAAACACAGGTAGCTGGAGGTAATAAATATGTTTACTGCCTTGGTTGTGGTGATGATATATATGTCCAAATTTAACAAGATGTATACATTAAACATGTGCAATTTTTGGTATATTGATTATACCTTCATTAAACTAAAAAAAAAAGGTTGCTGGACCCCAGATCAGAGGTTTTGATTCAATAGGTGTTGGATGGAGTCCCAGACAATTGGCCATTTTGGCAAGTTGCCAGGTGATGTCAATGCATCTGATCTGAGGACCACACTTTGAGAGCACTAATCTAGTGCATCCTTTCACTCCTTATCCACAGCTATTGCAGCATGCTCTCCTCATATCTTGGCCAGACAACCACAAAAAAAACAACGACAACATCAACCATCACCTTTCTCATCCCCAATCCTGTCTATCCTGGACAATTTTAACAAGTAAAAACACAAACCTAATAAAATTATCCAACAAATTAATGTTTCTTGAATCTCTCCAATGGTATGCCACTGACCAGAAAGCAAGATAAACACCTTCACCTTACAGTTTACCATGCTCTCCGTTTGTACAGGATGTTTCCCTTTCATAAAGTGTTCACCTTAATCTCAATCTGTCTAGCTCCTATTTAACTTTCAAAGTCTATTTCAAAGGTCATATTTTTTGTGTATGAAATATGTACCTGCTCCCCCTGGCAAAGTTCATAATTCCCTATGGTGCTTTCTTATTGTGCTTAGTACTAGCTCAGTTGAATTGTTCATTATATCGTATTTAATTATCACTTTTGGACCCTTTGGGGTTTATTTCTGTGTGCCTAACTCTATCAGCAGGTATTTTATTATGATTTTTTTTTCTCCCATCTCCCAGTAAAAATTAGGAGAAGAAACAGAAAACTTGTTTGGCCTGGTGACTTTCTTTTATTAAGTATTCTTTAAAAATGTCTTGATTACAAATATATCACTCAGCATATATTATCACCTCCAACATGTATGTTAATGCAGAGCTGTACTGAAGAAAGAGGTCAACATTATCTTCATGATTTTAGAAAAACAACTTGTGTAGTCACGTGTCTTTGAGATACAAATGTCTAAATCAATAGTCAGTTATTTTTGTGTAATTTAAGTCACTGTCTTTAAATATACACAGACTTTATCTTAATAAATGCCTCAGGATTTGGCCTGTCTTCACCCTCATTTTTAAAGATTTTACCTGATCATGAATATTTGATATTTACTAACCTACACAATTATATTTTCTAAATATAGACACAGTCTAAACTCTAAATCTATTAAAATATACCTCCTATACTAAATGCATTTTAAAATCTAGCAAAAGTTTCATCCAAACCAAGACTGAAGTTATTATGGACTAAATGTACAGCAAAAATCCTTTCTTTCCATATCACAACTTATTACTAATATTACTTATATAATTAAAAAATAACTAGTTATAAAATAAAAAGACAATGTTATAAATTACAGAATTATTATAAAATAAATTTACTTTGTCTTCCTCAAGCACTTAATTTTATTATATTTATCTTTAGCTGGTACATTTTCCCATAAAAATTACCTAAATGGAAATAATGTAAAGCTTTCAGAAGTAAAGTTGATTTTAATTGCTCTGGTATGAATAAAAAAGAAAAAAAAGAAAGAAAAGTAAAAAGAAGAAAGAAAATACCCAGTATGTGTTTAAATCACCATGTTTAGAGTTCACTGATTTTATTGTTATACCTCTGTGGCATGTGTAGCCAATTTATCTTTGTCAAATTGATAGGGTAAATGAACAGTTTTCTACGTCTAGTTAAATCCTTTTTATTACTGAAAGGAAGAAAGCAATTTAAATATTGCAATAGGGAGTATAATATCTTAAAAAGATGGGTTTCACTTAAAACCATGGATCATTACCTTTGGAAAAGTCTTTGAATCATTTTGTGTAAAAATGGAGCGGCCAAATTCGGACTCCTAAGGACTATTCTTATCAATTATCTTATAAGTAAGCTTTGTTATCCCTCAATATAATTCAAGCAATGGTGAAACTGTCTCTAATCAACTATACTTTAAAAATAAGATTGAATTTTTCCAGTTATTTGACTAGGTGAAGAGATGTTACCAAGTCGCTATTGCGTTTGTACAATTTCTTGAGGAACCCACTTTTCAACTCACAGAAGCATGTCCCAGGATAATCTCAAAAGGTCTGAGCAGGTGTGCTAAACTAACAAAGCCTCTTAGAGAGGCACAGAAGTTCTTTGCCTCTTTCCTTTATTTGGCTTTGTTTCAAAGCCTTTTCTTTTTCATGAAAGTTCTACACTTTCTATCCATGCTGAAAAATGTGCTCACCCACTGGAATCCACATTCCTTTCCTTCTGATATGGCTGCTGTGTCAGTTATTACTCTACCTGAGGAACATAGCAAACAATTCCAAATTCTGAGGTATTTCTCCCTAATTAGAAACACCAAAATGAACAACGTAGCTTTTCTGTGTCATCATGTCCTGGCCTTTAGCTATGAGTATTCGGGTGAGATGAGACTATCTGAAGCTTTTATGAGACCTAAAATATTAAGAAGTAGTACAAAAGGAAAACAAAGGGAAAAGTCTGAAGAAAAACACTTTTTTGGGGGGTATGAAATGGAGAGGAGAAAGAAAGACAAAAGAAGGAAGGCAGGAAGGAAGGGAAGGAGAGGGAGGAAAGAAAGAGGAAAGATTTTATATATTTATCTATCAGATTAAATATAAGTATATGTATACACATTGTTGTAGGCAGAAGAATGTTTGACCAAAGATGTCCACATGCGAATCCCAGGAAACTGATTATTTAGGTTAATGGCAAGGGGAGGTTTAAAGTGGCAGACCACTTGACCTTGAGATGGGGAGATTATCCTGGATTATTCAGATGGACCTAATCATAGGGTCCTTATAAATAAAAGAAGGAGGGGGGCAGAGAGGAAACTGGAGGGATGACAGCCTTAGAAATATTTGCCCTGTGTTGCTTTGAGGATGGAAGAACTGGGTCACTAGCAAAAGAATGTGGGATGGTAGCCTCTAGAAGCTAGAAAAGGCAAGAAAAAGGATTCTACCCTAGAGCCCCCAAAAGGAATGCGGCTTTCTTGATACTTTGATTTTAGCCCAGTGAGATCCACTTCAGACTTCTGACCTCTAAAACTGTTAAGATAAATTTGTGTTAAGCCACTAAATTTGTGGTAAAATTAAAGAAGAAATAAGAAATAAACAAACACATACATACACTTGCCTCATTGTTTCTCTTTAAATTACAGAACTTCTCTTTTGTGTTTAGAGATAAACACTGTCCACATCAATGCCAATAGAAATATATAATTCAAATCACACGTAAGAGCCATGGACATAATTTAAAATATCCTTGTAGCTACAGTTAAAAAATAAAAAGAAACAAGTGACATTAAACACATTAATTCTAATAATGTGTTTTATTCAACCCCAAATTTCCAAGATATTATCATATCTATATATAACCAATATGAAATTATTGAGATATTTTACATTCTTTTTATTATTACTAAGTCTTCTAAATCTGATGGGTATGTTATACTTATAGCACATCTCAATTTGGACTGACCACATAATAATGGCTCAGTTGTCACAACTGGCTAATAGCTTCTGTATTGGGCAATATAAATCTGTATATTAAATCTCTCTATATATAAGTATTCTGAAGTTAATTTTGGCGATGGTTTTGACTATATGATTAAAAAACTATATTAGTATGTATCTGTTTTTAATAAAAGATAGTGATTTCTTTACATGTTTCAAAGGGTGCATTCTTTGACTTGATCAAGACACTACACAAAGTGTCCAAACAAACACAGAAACCTAAATGCTAACAGGACCATCTCAACCTATGAATTCTTTTCAAATAACTAAGTAGAAATGTATGATATTTACATATCTGTCATGCATTTAGGTTTTTTTTTCTAATTTCAATTTCTTTTTACTTAGTTTACTTTTACTCTTAAAAGCGAGGAATCAAATTTTTCTAGTGCAAAAGAAACTACAGTAAAATGAGTTTGCTTCTTTACATCTACTCTGAATAGCTGCTTATTCATATCACAGCACAGCTGCCACAAAGCTGTCATGGGTCATGGTGTCTGCTCAGAGAGAGGAAGCTGAGGTAGCCAGAATATTGCAGGTGAAAGCATAGGTATTTTAGACCTTGTTTTCCCAGGGCCAGTTAAATTCTACAGGTTCTCAATTGCTTATAGTTTGGGATAATCTATATAAACTGCATAGTTTATTCTTAATGAGATTTAAATAGACACTTTAATTAGACATTTTACAGAAAAATAAGCAATTGTAGATTATGAAAATCAATAATCCTGAGGGTTTTCATTTCAACCTAAGCAGGCAGTAGAGTTTTTCCCCATTATGCTTGTTCTTCTAAATAGAGGTAACACTTCTACCAGCATTTTAAATAACTCTATTGATATTTGAAAACCTCAACTGGGCAATGCAGTTTTTTTCACTGCATATGTATGCATTCTATCCAAATAGCTACCAATCTAGCCTTTTTTTTTTTTTTTTCCTTTTCTGGTTTCCAGACTTATACATTTAGGGAATGTTATAAACTGTGAACATATACCCATACAGAAGCACCCTCTACTAAATATTTGGAGGGTATTGCAGCTGTTTTTTCCTTTGCTTTAATTTTATGCCAATCTTTTATTTAATTTACAATGAACTAAATCTTCCAACTTTATGCTTTTTTTAAAAAAGATCATCTCTATTTGGCAAAAATCTTAAACTGATGGTGTTACTCAAAACTTTTAAAATATTTTATTTCCTGTAAAAAAATATAAAAATGTTTCCCTTCCTTGCCCTGGCTTTAATTTGCTTTTCTTTAAGGCTGTAACAAAACTTAACAAAGTATAGCTGATGCTCAAATATGGGCATGCTATTTTTTTTTCCAATTGTCTAATATTTATGTTAGGAACAGGCTTTCCCTACAATTAACAAAGTCTTACACTTTATGAATGATGTTATTCATCATCATTATCAGTTTCCATAGTAACTTGCCACTCTGATGGTCCCTTCTCTCTATATTTTAATTCAGTCTAGGTGCATTAGACCCAAGGACACCATGACTCACTTTGGAAGGGGAAAATACCATAACCCAATTTCAAAGTATATGAACACCCTGCTTCTTTGATTTACTTCAAAAAAATTGTCAAGCACAGTATCCATCCATGGAGGATCACCTAATGGAAAATGCAGAAACTAGGGTCAGAAGAAACATAGGCTGGCACACATCTCATCTCCTCCATCTCTACCTGCTGCTGAAGTGAACATCTTAGGAAATGAACATCTTAGGAAGTTCTGAGTGGCAGTTGGATGTCTGGGGATTGTTTGTCAAAAATGAGTGGGAAAAATACCCTCATTGCACATTGATATTAATGATGGTAGTTGAGGGACCAAGAATGAAGAACTTACTTTATGTATTTTAGTGTTAGTTATTTTTTTCCATCCCAGTTGGTAATGTCAGCTCCTTTTCTTTCAGCTGATGTCATTTATAAGATCACAGGTTGAAGGCCTCTCAAATGACAAGGATCATTCCCTAAGTTTGGCTGTAATAAAGGAATTGGCCCCTTCTGAAAGCTAATAGGTACATCCCTGCACAGTGTTACTATTAAAAGCAAAAGCTAGAAGCTCAAGAAGAAGCCTCACTGAATTAAATTTATTTCCTCCTTCCTTGGGACAATTTTTTAAATACTTGAAAATTGTATCATTTCTCCAAACTGTATAAGACTGTTGTTATACTGAGGCACTCTGTAAGACTACCCTATACCCTTTGTGGCCAGTGGAGGAGAAAGTACTAAAACTCATTAGCACTGTTTATATTCAGTTGGCTTGGGAATTATCCATTGTTAGCCACATGAAAAAAAAAACATGTTCCTTCTGAGGATATGCTGTACTCATATGACCCCTTACACAGCATTAAGAATGAGACTGGCTGACATGTTGACATTTACTGAACAAACACTATGAGAGACGCACAATGCTTTGTAGTACTAGCTCATTTAATCTTCACCACAATTCTACAATGTATGAAGCATTATTATCTCTTCCCACTGAAGGAAATGAGGACTTAAGAAGCTTAGTTATTTTTCCAAGGTCACTTAGCTGGTCACAGAACTAGAATTTGATCCCTCGTCTATTTGACTCCAAAGCCATGACCTTAACCATCACACCACAGAAGTGTTAAGGCTAGCTCCATGGCTAATATCCATAAAATTTTTATATGTATTTATTGAATTTCCACTAATAAAAATTATATATATAATATACCTATATACATATATTAATTATATATGCATATATATTAATTATATACACATGCACATGCATATGTATATATGTGTGTAATACTAATTTGCAAGATATATTTTAATTATATTGAATGAAGGAGATTAAAAACACAGAAGCCAAGATTAGTCATCTGAAATTAACAAAGGAACAATGAATCTTCAAAAGAATGATGACCGTTTTTTTCTTTGGGGTCTATTTCAAAGGCTAAATTGAAAACATTTAATCTTTGTCTTTTAAAATTAAATGAGAATATGAGTATCTAAATCTGCACCATGCAGTATAATAACCACTAGCCAAATGTGGCTACTGAAATTTAAATTAAGATTGAATAAAATTTTTAAAAATTAGTTCCTGTCACATGAGCACTGATCTAAATGGAGCTAAGGATTAACTAAGCAATGCTTTTATCAAGGATGTTCTACCCTAATTCTTTCCCCTTGTATAGGCTCTGTCCTCTTTCCCCCTTTCACAATCCTGCACTGTGAATAAGATAAACTTGTGATTTTCACATTATCTTTAACAGGATCCAGTGGACAAGCTGTCTGCTTAAATGAAAGTGAAGACTGGCAAAATAAGAACTGATGTTAAGATTTGAGGGTGAGGAGTAGGGCTCAGTTTTCTTTTAACATGAGCCAATGGTATATTTCAGGAGATACCATTTAAGACACAAGATTTCATTGGTACCTTGAATTCTACCAGGAAGAGGAAGCATTCTAAAACAGATAGTTTTTTGAAAAGCATGGCATCTGAACTGAAAGAAATAGTGTAAGAGATGAAGAGATGAACAAAGCAATGAATGTTTACATCTGTAAAACCTCTTTTTTAAAGTGAGGAAAATAGGATGACTTCCACCTTTACTATAGCCAACCCTGATTTTCTTCATTATTTATGTGAAGAATTTTAGATAGTTTTTTACACTCATCATGAAAACAAGGAGATGGGGCTATTATGCTTAACAATTTCCATAAGTGACATAAAAGAGTTTGCATTTTCAAAATGGGAGGCTGAGCAAGATGGTAATTTAGATTGTGAACCCATTAAGAAGTGGGCTCATGTTATGCTTTGCCCCATTTTTAGCCCTTGAAAATAGTTTCAGTGATAAAACCTAGTATCAGTGGCATCATTATTTTTAATAACATTAATGATTTTCATAATCACAATAGCATTCGCCACCTTTAATAAGGCTGTTGGATTTTATAAGTGGTTTGCTCAAGTCTATTTAATACCTATTTAATAAGGCTTTACCCATGGTAGATTGACTTAAATTATTTTAAAACTTTGCATCGTATATAAAAGAACACATTTGTAAAAGAAATTTCAAAAAAGAAATTTGTGACTAATTTGAAAAACGAAAATTGATTTTTTGGAGGCACTGATTAGAAAGAGTCAGAATCTTTTTCTTTCCCACATAGAGATTAAGAATATCTATGAAAAAAAAAAAAAAAAAAAGAATATCTATGGCAAAGCCATAGCATTCTGGAAGATAATTCTCTACCATCAAAGTTATTATCATGTTGAAAAAAGTCTATACCATATATATAATATATGTAAACATTGCCCCACTTTTTTGAGGCTATTACTGTATACTTTTCCCCTCCCTAAGTAAACAAATTGTGAACTTCCACAAGTGTGGAATAGGTGAATGCTTGATCTTATTTAAAGACTACATTACATAAAAATTCTATTATAATTTTAAAGAGAATCAACCAACCAGTGTTCAGTATTTAACCTTAATGTAATTAATTTTATGATCCATCAGCCTATTAATCTCTATTCATCAATATCCTAACATAGTTAATCTCTGTATTATATTTTCACATACCACATACACTATTGAGAATCTTTTAAGAAAACCAATAGGGCTTCCCTGGTGGCGCAGTGGTTGAAAGTCTGCCTGCTGATACAGGGGTCACGGGTTCGTGCCCCGGTCTGGGAAGATCCCACATGCCGCGGAGCGGCTGGGCCCGTGAGCCATGGCCGCTGAGCCTGCGCGTCCAGAGCCTGTGCTCCGCAATGGGAGAGGCCACAACAGTGAGAAGCACTCGTACCGCAAAAAAAAAAAAAAAGAAAACCAATAATATGTGCATATGTCCTAAAACATTTTTCTAGTCACATCTTGAGGAAAAACTTTTGATAATTTGATAAAGTAATGATTCATCCATCTCACTCAATCTCTCTCCATCTCTTTTTTATACTAAATCTTTTATTTTTCTTTAGTCAGATGATGGGTAATATGTGGGAAATATACATGGCCCTTATTCAATCATTAGCTAACTCTCTGTTGTACTTCCTTAGCTTGGTCACAAATATCTAACTCCAAAACATTGCCTGAGGGTAGGCAGGAGGAGAGGGTGAAGCTCAAAGTGTGCTGTGTCTTTATAAGTACTGCCCATTCTTTTAGTACCTGCATTTCCTTGGAATGGCGCGGCACCTGTAAAAGGTTAACGAGCATAGAGACTTTCAGGCATAACGCAAATTACAGACAGACATACAGAGACATTTCATTGATTAACAGACAGGCAACATGCACGCTGCAGGCATACTACAGGTGGCAGATATTACTGCAGCCCCACCACCGGAAGATCTTATAGATCATGTATATATATATATATATTATATATATTATATATATATAATATATATATATATATATAATATATATAATATATATATATTATATATATATTATATATATATTTCAAATATATATTATATATATATATAATATATATATATTTCTTTTTCAACGTGGTGAAATACCATTTCAAGTACTATTTAAAAAGAGGGAAAATTGTTTTTCCACAGTTATATTTTTCAACAGGTATATTTGTCTTAGCTTGAGTTGCAGCAGATATTTATATCATCCTTTTAGTTACAGGTCATTAGAGATCTCCTCAACTTTATCAAATAGATCAATTAAATAGATCTTTTTAAAAGGCTCATTCTTTTTTAAAAAGCCCGATTCACTTACATCCAAAAAGTACTGAATTCACAATTCAGGAACCTTGTCTTCACTATATTTGATAAACAGCTTTACTGATAAAAATAAATCATGGTCTAAATCATCTCCAATAAATATTTTAAATAGACTCAAACACTCTGAGTTATTAAAAAGTACAGTGAGGACTTTTTGATGAACTCAAATTTTTAAAAAATCAAGCTGTCAGGTTTTCTAAAAATCCTAAATTATTTGCCTTTAAAATTGCATTCATGGTTCTATGAGAATCATCAAGCATTAATGTACATGCATTAATACTACCATCAATGCAGAGGGCCTGCAGAGAAAGAGTTCTTCCATTCCCAGTTTCATTTTTTAAACAATCTCTTGCTATTTTTGTAGCACTCAACACTAATACAGAAGTAATCAAATTAGCATTAGCGGTTCATGTTGCAATCTTCAATTTGTATTGCTACACATCAAAGTAAAATATTTACATATCAAAAGTAAAAGAGGTGGGATTTAAATTAATTTAGTGTCTTAAACAAAATTAAGTAGGCCTTGATGGTAAATTAAATGATAAATAGTTCACAAATACCAAAATTGAATATATTTATATTTCTTTTTAAAAAATCCCAAGGCCTGTGTACTAAATGCTAATGAAATATGAATATTAGAAAAAGAATGGAATATGACAGTGCATATGGAAAATGTTGGGTTTCTCATATTCTGAGAATTCTGTTTAAATTTCATTCATATTATAGTGTTTTTAACTATTTATAACTCAGAGTATGTAGGTGATAATTCTATCTATCTATCTATGTATCTATCTATCTATCATCTATCTAAACATATTTCAATAGTCTGAATCTAATTATTATCAATATTTTACCATGTAGGAAAATGTAGTGGCTTTGATACACCTGTGGGCATAAACATGCCAAAATAAGGTGATTTCCAAAAAATGCATTCCTCTTCTATCACCTGTTATTATCATGAAGCTTTCATCTGCTTACCACAATGATTAATGTTTTAATATTCCTTTCTCATATGGTGATTCATATGGCTAAACTGGGAGAAACACACAATTTTTATGAATGGATATTTTCATGCAACCACATTTATGTGCTTCTCAGGGGATAACATGTTTTCAAAGCACCAAATCTGGCTTTAAAATAATTTACATTTCTGCTCTAGCTCAGTCTCATCCTGACAGTGACCAAGTGAATGCCCACCATTTGCAATACAATGCCCTCCCTGGACAATAAATATCCCCTGATGTACCTGGGGCATTATGTTCCTTCCTCCCTGGTACATACTCCTAAACTGCCTATTATGAGAATTATTTCCTAGGTTAGTCTATAATCCTGCATTGATATTTTATTTTGTTGCTTCATATTCCAGCTAATATTTAAACTAAAACATGTACCTATGGTACTACCATACTTCCAGATATTTCTCAAATATAAAAGAATTAAATGTATTCAGACTATTTATCTTTTAATCTTATATGCATATCTGGAAAAGAAAGAAAATGTTATTTTTATGAGTCATTCTCATGATTTTAAACTATGTGACATAATTTGAGAAATACTAGTGACAAAATTTCCCAGAGATACTATAAATAGTACCCACCAACTACTAAATGGGGTTCATGGAGCTAATCTGACAGCCATACTTAGAAACTTTTAAGGTATTAGCCAGGTGCCCTTACAGAAAAGACATATCAGGAATAGGTAAATCAGAAAAATAAAGGATTTTCAAGTGGACATTTGGGACAAAATAGATACAATTTATTACCTTCATCTAACTTCTAACTTTTAAGTGATTTATAAGTTAATTACATGATATTCAGGTTAAGGTAAGCAGGCAAAATGATGAGTAGTACATTTATTTATTAATTAAAGAATTCTTATCCTTGCATAAAATTTTGTTTTGTTGCTCTTGTTTTTTGTTTGCTTTTCCCTGTGAGTTGGAAAAGTGGAAGACTTTGGAGTATGGTATAAGAATAACATTGATTAGCTTCTCCATCATAAAATCATAAAGAAAAAGAAAAAATCATAAAATTATAAAGAAGTCACTCTCTCTAATCTATAACCTATGATACTGTAATTTTCATGTGTGACCTATCACAATGGATTGTAGAATATTATGCCCAAAGACAAAGATATTTTCAAGTGCATTCTGAATATATTAGAATACTTTTAAATTTTAAGTAAGAAAAGTTGAGTTGTGTAAAGATCACCTTTGTCATTGTTCAACCATTTCTTCATAATGATTTTATAGTCATTATTTTTTTTTGGCAGGGGTCAAGTGAAATAGGGATTGTCTATGTATTTCTCATGGGTTTTGCTTTGCAGATTTGTTATAATACCTATATAACAGTGAATCATTTGATAATCTAAAGAGACAGTGTTTTGTTTGTTTGTGTGCTTTAAGAAAGGCCCTTCTATCTACAATCTATTTTCATGGGATATAATAATTCTCTTCTCAGGAATACAAGAGCTTAATTTTTTAAAAAGACAAAAAGTGACCTTTTGGGAAGACAGGACAGAGATCTGAATATTAATGTAATCAGTAGCTGTCATTTAGAAGACAAGGAGAAATCAACTGCAGGCCAAAAGAAACTTAAACCTAGATATCTATAACTCAATAGAAATTAATAGGAAGAAAATTACAACTTAAAAAAGTCTAAATGTGGATTAAATTTTCCTTGTTTTTAAGAAAGATTAAAAATACCCATCTCAAGTCTCTTAACAATTCCAGGTGGAAATTAGGATGCTTTTCAAGGTGATTTATTACAATAATTAGTATATTCTTGGATTATGACATGTTGCATAGAAAACTATTGTAGTTTATTGCTAAATCAGGAAATAGTAATACACCTATTTGTTGTTGTTTTTGTTCTTTTAAAACTACAAAGACCAGAAGAAATAAAATTAAATGAAAGGGTGGTAGAGTATTTAAGATTGTAGTGTTCAGATCTTCCTTTTACAGATAAGAACAGTGGAGCACAAAAGGGCAGTGGTTTGCTCAAGGTCACACATCCTGCAGCAAAGCCAGGAGTAAATCACAAGTTTACAGATTCCAAGAATTGAGAACCGTGCTTACTTCAATGTAAGAATGAGTAAATTGAAGGAAAATCAGCTGAGAATTGATGAAGATTTGATGAAGAATTTGATGAAGAATTGATGATAGGCACTATGATACATGTTTCATATACAGTTTTTCATCTCACCCTCATATAATTCATGAGGTTATGGATTTAACTAAATTTTCAAATGGGAATACTGAATATCAGAGAGACTAAATAAATTGTCCAAGGTCACAAAGCTTGTAAGTTGATTGCATGGTTACTGCTAAAACCCAAAGCATTCCTCTTTCCTATCCCATGTTCTTTCCATTTTACTTGTTAAAATAACTAAACTTGAATGCCTGCTGTATAACCAAACTAGCATAACATAATATTTGTTGAAATAATGAGGGTGATGATTTATAAAGCTTCGTGAAGAGGAATCCAAACATAAATTAAAAAAAATACTTGGCTGTACTTGGGGCTCAAAACAAAGACAAATGAAGCTTTTCAGCAAGAGAACATATAAAACAATGCAGGAATGTGTCCTTACTTTCTTTTAATGGTGCTACTAATCTAGCCTTTGCCCCAGATGATAAATGTAGTTCAAATTTGAGGGGAATTTCTCTTCACACATATTTGCCTTCCTCATGGCTGGCTTTCTTTCTTTTTCTAATATGAGAGTTTTATTTGGATTTAATATGCCTTTGCCTCATTTTACTTGGATTATTTTATTGTCCGTGGAGATCTCTGTACTTAACTTGGAAATTTTATTGCCATAGAAAGGAGTAAACTGGTTGCCTTTAGATGTGACTGATAAGAACCCACAAATAATTTTTAGAATTACACATTAGCAGGCAATTTTCTCTTGGATATAATTCTAACTAGTAAATTTTGCTCTCACTGCATTCTTTCTTTGGTACACCTATCATCCTTTATTAATGAGTCCAAAATCACAGACTTTTAGAGCTAGCTGAAAAGACCTATAACGTTTGTGAACTCAACTCCCTTATGTTTGTATATGAAGAAACTGAAGACCTGAGAAATAAAGGTGGATGAAAAAAAAGTTTTCCAAGGAATGAAAGCTTCAAGACCAAATCTAGAATTCCTAATCTAGTGCTCTTTCCATACGTACTCACAACTGTAGTGGTAGACAAACATTCCCCTGGCAAAGATTCCCAGATATTTAAAGATGAGAAATGAAGGCTGGCCTTTATCCAGGAAGGCCATTTTGAAGACTTTTCTGTTTCAGTGTAGTCGCTATTTATGAAGCAAGACTTTAATATTAAAACTAACCCTTGCATGTTGATACCTCCCCTCAGCTCACCTTTACCTCAAGCACAGAAGTCACGTGATTATTTTTGTATTTTATATATTTTTAAAAATTAACGTATTTGAATGTAGAATGTGTTTTACTGATTCCTTTATTGCTCCAGCTCTGTAAGCAATGAACACAATTGTTTCTTTCAAGTCCATCAATCTCAGTACCATAGGTACTAGTGTAAGATCACTACTTATTAGTGTAAGAAGCCTTAGAAGTGTAGGCAGTCTCATGAATTTACTATAAAACAATGTGGAATGCTTTTTGTTAAATCTACACAAAGACTTTCTTCGACTCAATGGCGTGGGGCACTCTGACAGCACAGAGTGTCAACAGACAAACGGAAATACACTGTTACAATGTTATTATTAGTATTTATAACAGCTCTAGTGCTCTTGACAAATGAAGCCACATTAATTAGTTTCAGGATCTTATTCTCACTTTGGCATATCCACAAGCACTTCTGAACACGCAATTAAAATATTTCAAAATGTCACTTATGTTTCCATTCTACAAGAAATGCATACTGATTATGGCCACTTGATTTGTACTAGGCCGCATACATTTAGAAATAAAAATATGTTAACATTTTAGGGGTTAATAAATCTCTCCTAGACTGCTGGCAATAAAATCTGATGAAAAACAAAGCTATCAATGATCATGCAAATGTACAATTATAGTATTTTTCTTAGTATGAAATATTTCCAGTTATATATATTTTTTAAAGATCCAACCCTGGTAAGTGTGCTTTCCTTTTATTTTGGAAAATGTAAATTCACTGAGAATTTGGATGATAATCAGTGAAAGCAGATGGATTTTTGAACATCTCATAAGTTAAGTTAGCTCTTTGTTAAACAAATAGCATAGATGATTTGAAAGTTAGATGGCAACCCATGCATTGACTTTAAAACAAATTAGCATTCCCTCTTAAATTGGGGGAAGATTGATTTTCATCTTTCTCCAATGAGTACCAGAAATCCTTCGGCTTATGCTAAGAACAGTTTAAAGTTGATACATTTTCCCTCTTCTATTAAAAAGAAAACTACATTATAGATTAGATAGATGAAGATACATGTATATGTATACAGATGTATGCGTATATAATAACTTGACAATATTTATCCAAATTCTTTGACCAGTGTAATA
This sequence comes from Hyperoodon ampullatus, assembly GCF_949752795.1. Taxonomy (NCBI): domain Eukaryota; kingdom Metazoa; phylum Chordata; class Mammalia; order Artiodactyla; family Ziphiidae; genus Hyperoodon; species Hyperoodon ampullatus. The sequence continues at coordinate 75,434,609 of NC_136914.1, read as the reverse complement.
CCAACTTGATTTCTTGTATAGAAGTAGTCAGAGAGCAAAGTAAGCTAGAAAACGGACCCCCTGCACTACTTCCTTGATCTCAGGAAGAGGCAAGAGATGTCTAGACAAATGTAGAGGCATGTTTTAAACTGCTTTCCTATAAATGATAAATTGAATTTTGTGAGAACATGTTGTATAGCTGGAAGATCCCAACTGAAATCAATGTTTAATGCTTAAAACACTGAAATATTTTTCTTCAAATCTTTAACTCCTTAAAAATCAATAATACAGGACTTCCCTGGTGGCACAGTCATTAAGAATCTACCTGCCAATGCAGAGGACACGGGTTCAAGCTCTGGTCTAGGAAGATTCCACATTCTGTGGAGCAACCAAGCCCATGCACCACAACTACGGAGCCCGAGCTCTAGAGCCCACATGCCACAACTACTGAGCCCACGTGCCATAACTACTGAAACCTGCGTGCCTAGAGCCTGTGCTCTGCAATGAGAAGCCACTGTGATGAGAAGCCCGCACACCACAAGGAAGAGTAGCCCCTGCTCAGTGCACTAGAGAAAGCCCGCGTGCAGCCAAAAATAAATAAATAAAATTTTAAAAAATCAATAATACAGAAAGTCTCTAAATTCCTCTTTAATTCCACAGGAATGTTCTAGGTGCTATCAGACCTAGACTCAAGTGTTCCTCCTACCTTGGAAATATGAAGGACAGTAAAAGAAATGACTCACACAAAAGAGTGGACAGAGAAGTTACTGTTAAATGTGAAAGAAATTAGTAAAGTAGCTGAAAAATAAAAGAAATCCTGACATCCTTAATGGCATTTTACACATAATGTAGCAGGCCATACATAATTTGCAAAGAGTTAGGGTTATTTTGTTAATTAATTTGAAAAGGAGGAAATATGAAAAGGGATTCCCAATTTAGGAGTTTGGGTAGAGATGATAGCTTTGTTCTGAAGATCAAATCAAACCTGGGTGTCGGGCTTGAAAGGCATCAGGATTCTATCTCCTATGGGTAAGAAAGTGGTGGAGGCTCTCTTGAAAGAAAATCCAGAGCATAAGTAGACCTGCCAGAAAAAGTGGGATGGAGGAGAGAAGTGAACAAAAACTGGGAGAGAATTCGTAGGTGGGAGAGTTTGCTACAGACTTGTGAACACTCCTAAGGAGAGAGTCATATGAAAAGGGAAAAAGAACTAGAGAATGACACATGCATCCAGTGTTCCCTCTCCACCCTCCTCTGTGCTCCTCTGCCCCTGCAATAGAAACAGAACAGAGCCTGGCCCACAAAGGTGAATGGTACTCTAAAGTATAAAAGATATGAATTCTGACTATCTCTACACTGGGCCAAAAAAAAAAAAAATGAGTAAGGGCAACATTTTAAAAAAAGAAAACCTCAGGGACATAGTGCACAAAGCATTTTCATATCAGATCAACACTGGCCTCAGAGGACTTCACATAAAGGAGCAAGGTTAAGAAGAAGGGTGAAAACTGAATCCTTTATTATTCCTGGATACTGTATTATAATACATAAACTGATATATTCTATTAATTTAAAAGAAGATCTTTGAAGAGCTTGTACTTTATTCAGTGATAGAATACGGGCTTTTAATTGTCCAAAATTGAATGGATTTCTAATAAAATATTTACTTTGACCTTGGGCAGCAAGGCAGCAGATAGTTCAATGTGAGACAGTAATATTATGAAAAATTGTGATATTTTTCCATTCAGTTCGAAGCCTCCTGTGTTATCCATCAAATTCATTTCCCTTGTAACTAAATCTGTCATAAATCTTGGCATACAAAAATGAAATGTGTTTCTCACCAATAATCTACTGTCAATAAAGACTTCAAATGATACAACACTTTCTGGTGGTTTTAAAATGCTTCACAAATAAATTATTGATCTTGGTATTTGATGATGATGGTATTAACAGTAATCTACAAATAGAAAAATGTGGTATGGGGGGAGGGTTAATATATCCCAACCATTGGAGCTTTACTTTTCTCTTAATCTTTCATGATTATAAATAAATAAACAAACAGAACCATAGGCAAATAAATATTCTGACAAAATTTATATTTTGTGTACACAAAATTAACCAAAATTGATTCCATTTTAAAGAATTTAAAAATTATTGAACAGTTTGAAACAACTTTTAGGAATTTTTAAAAATAGCCAGTTTAATTATAATTATTAGAAGTGTTTTTTTTTTCTTGCTCAATAATGAATGCATCATTTGTTTCTGGGTGAGTATGATACACCATTCATTTTTTCTTTACCAGCCTTATCTTTTCTTCTCTTCAGAATCCATTAGAGAAAACAAAATATGAATACTGAAGTTAGGAGCAATTCTTAATGTTCATGTTTTGCTTCATTTTGTGTCAGTCAGTATCTGTTGCCTAGACTAAATTCTGTTAAGCATAAAAAGAAATCCCATGCTTGTGCTAGTAGCTAAATATGCTCTTCACAGAAAAAAAAAAAAAAAGTTATTTGTAACATCTTAGTTTTAATGAGGATCTTGTGAGTTGCAGATTATTATGACTTTGAATTATTAACCCTATACTTACGAAAAAAGTGTGTTTTGTTACGAGAAAGGTCTAATGTAAACAGTCATGTTGAATACTTCTATGCCTAATGTTATTTTATGTGAGATTTGTAAGATGTAAAGTGAATACAGACACACTGTATGAGCGGAAAGCAGAAGCATCTTTAGCTTTTATACAAGGAAACAAAGAAACAAGAAGTTTCCTTATTCCCCAAAACTATTAACACGGTTGGCCTAATAGCCCAACAAAGGGAAAAGAAACTAGAAGTACAGTTGTTGAGACTATTAATATCACTGTGGCAACAACTCTCTTTAATGTCAATGTCCCAACATATTCTCAGGGTCCGGGCCATGATGCCATATCAGTGTATAGGAAAATAAACAGCTTCAGACTGAAGGTTGTGAATAAAAACTTGTTATAATGTACCATATGAAGCAATTTATGAGGAATGTATATTCACTACTGAAAAATCTAGTCCAACAAGTAGTGAAGAGCATAATACATTTAATGCATGCTTGTGACCAGATACTGGGAGAGATACAAAATTAATAATACATAGTCTCCAACTTCAAAGACCTTTTTGATTTAATTGGACATAAAAACACATATGAGTGAAAAATAAGTAACAATATTAGGCAATGAGAATAAAATAGTGGAATTCTAGATTTTATGATATTGTCTGCAATATTGTACATGCCAGAGGAGTGATGTTTGAGAGTGACGAAAGTTTCTGGTGTGATTTAGAAAAGAATACATTTTCTATTATCAGATTGCACTGCAAAAGTCAATCCACTTTTCATCTATGATTGAGCTAGTCAACCAGTATTGAAGTTTGTAACATCAATCTTCTCATTATCCATTCTCATCTTTAGCCTTTCCTTATCTGGCAAAAATTCAGGTAGGCCCAAAATACTTTTGAAAGGATCATTCATTCAATCTATATGATGACTCACTAATCTTTCTTCAACCATGAACATTGTTATTAACTTGAAAAGTCCCAAATTTTAGACAAGGTTTGTTTTGTGGTTTTGTTTAAAAATAAAATTACTTTTATTAATATCCAGAGACAATAATTAATTTCTTTTGTCCTATTCAAAACTAACTTTTCATTGCCATCCCTTTATTTCATTTCATTTCAATGAAAACTAGGTCTTTATTATTTAGCAAAGAGCGAAAAAATAACTTGAATTTTTGACAAAATTCACATGTAGTATATTAATTAGTTACTGATATATTTTATTAAAGATATTGCTAAAACAAAAGAAGTATATGATCATTTATCAAATGCCAAAAATCACCGGATAATGTGATAGTTACTTTTAAATTTCCTCACAACAACTTTAAAAATATTATTCCTTTCTTTTCTTTTCTTTTTTTTTTTTTTTTTTGCAAATGATGAAATCAAAGCTCAGAAAGTTTAAAAATTTGCCCGAGATCATATAGCTAAATAAAGATTTGATCACAGGTAAATTTGAACCAAATGATACTTTTCCACTAAATCACAGCACTAATACAAAAATTGTACAAAACATGACATGTTTATATTCTTCTGACTGTATGGGCTATCAAACACCATGCTAAGATTATACTGTATGAGGGTTGAAATAATTCTTACCATGGAATGTAATTTTTATCATGGAAAAAGTATTTGAAAAATAATTAGTGACATATAATCATTTTATTTTATGGATGAGGAAATTAAGGCTCAGAAAGGGAAAGTCTGGTACCCAAGGTCACACAACATGTGGAGGCAGAGTGAGGATTGAAAACTAGTTCTCCTGGATATTGATAGGCCCTGATTAATTTATAAGACATTTTACTATGTAACTGTAGGATAAGAGAGTCAGGACCCTATGAACTCAGATTGGACCACATATATGTAAAATATTTAGTTCACTGCAACATTATAATGGCTTTTTGTATTATACTCATGAAATATAGCCAAGCAGCAAAGAAAATTCAGAGTATGTAGGAAAAAAATAACCAGCTGGAAAGTTTTAGATTTATATGAAGATAGGGCATGCGCATCTCTACATCAGTATATATGCATCAGCATATATGCAATGGTCTCCACCATGTTATTTAAGTACCAAATGAGTTTCATTTCAAAATGGCCAACATGGGTGTTTGAAAAGGAAAAGATAATTGTTCATACCAAATGTAAAATAGATCTCCTGCATAGCACAGGGAGATCCGCTCAGTGTTTTGTGACCGCCTAGAGGGGTGGGATAGGGAGGGAGGGAGGGAGATGCAAGAGGGAGGAGATATGGGGATATATGTATACGTAGAGCTGATTCACTTTGTTATAAAGCAGAAACTAACACACCATTGTAAAGCAATTATACTCCAAAAAAGATGTTAAAAAATAAAAATAAATAAATAAATAAATAAACACCTGATCAGTTGATCTGCCAGAGGAGGAGAGGGCTGGGAAGACGAGATGCCTGAGATTTAGGCTGCTTAATAAAGACACACAAGCCTACATGAAACCTCACTGCAACGAGGGAAAGGCAGAAAGTAATATGAATCCTGAAATGAAATTCAGATAGATAATATCTGAGAACAAAATTGTACTTGGTGATACTTCTTTTTTTTTTTTGATACTTCTTAACATACCACCACATTCCAAGTTTTGCTTCCATACAAGTCATATATCCCCCAGAGATGGGAGGCAAGGAGAGAAGGGAAGGAAAAAGAAAAATCGTATATTGCCTCCAAAAGTGTCTTCCATTGATAGAAGAGGTGGTTTTTGCCTTAACTTCAAAACGCCTAACTGAGCCTTCACAGACAGCAATGGGACAAATTACCTGGGAAATGAGGTTAGGGACAGAAGAAAATAAGGAGAGGGGCTGAGAAGATTGCAGACAAATATAAATGTGGCACAGAGAAAAGAATCCAGTGCTACCTACCTAGATGCTAGTTCTAAATCTTCCAAATAAGAAAACTGACCTAAATATTACTAAAATTTTTGTCATCTCTCTTGTACAAATAAGGCTTTTAAAGAAAGATATTATAAATGCCGGTTTGTAAATATTGTGTGTTTAACATGGATTGAAGTCTTTAAAAGGTTTCTCGATAAACGAAATGACCACATATTTTCATTGGGAGAAACTATTTACAAATAAACATAGCACAGATTTAAATAACTTACTATTACTTGTAAAACTATACTTGGTATATGTTTAGTTTAATAGTTACACAGTTTCCAGATGACTTACTAATTATTCTTAATGAAATAAAATAATTCTCACTTATTGACCTTGAAAAATAAGAGATATAATTGTTTACTCTTATTTGACAATGACTTTTGTTTTAATTTCTGGCAAGAATGAGATTGGAAGTAGGCAATAAAACCTTGTCAGTGGTAACCAAACCATTTTCCCATACAGTTGTACTTACTGGCTTTATTTTTGAGCACTTTATATTGAAAGTATTATAAAATCTTCTGGAGGTACTACAAATCTCTGTGATTTAAGATAATTGTTTTTGGAAACTTTAGCTATTAAAGCCCACTGGTATTGTGATTTGCATTTGTTAATCAGGGAGATCATAATTGTAAAGTGATGGGCATTTATAAATAACCATATTATGAGGGTAGTAGATTCTTTCAAAGTAAGACAAATGCTCACCTGAGGAGGTAGGGATTTACCAGGACTGAAAGGGATTGAAAAAAATAATGGAAATGCTGCAGGGGGTCTGTGGTTGGATACCCAAGGACTGCCTGGGGAACAATGAAGTTCCTGTTTGGCTTAAAGGCTCTTAAAGGTTCTGTTCGAGGGGGCCAGCTTTAACATTCACAGACAATAAGCATTGATACATTTGAAAATAATTGTAACTACAGGTCAAAAAGCATTTTCCGCAAGTGTAACATGAAAAGTGAATCAATTCTAAGCTGCTTTTGGAGTATGAAAGGTGTTCAGGAGCTAAAAATGAATAAACGAATATATGTAACAAATAAAACTGGAAAACTAACATCATCCTGCTTTGTAAAATAGAAGTACTTTACAAACATAAAACAAATGGGCACAGGTAATATCATCTCTAGACTACTAAATGTCATTTGAACATTTAGTAGTCTTCCTAGGACATTAAAAAAAAAAAACAAACTAAGAATGTCAGGGTTTTTGTATAAGTAAAACTCTTCTTGTATAACAGCGATTTTCCCTGTGTGAAGGAAGGTCCTATATTATATTAATTATCATGGAGAAAAAAGAATTTTGATGATTTTTGAGATAGAATATTACACATTTTTAGAACATTCCAGAGTGATATGTTTCCTCTGGAGATCTTTTTCATGGTTGTTTTATAAGCCAACCTATGAGTGTTTTGAGTCAATCAGTGTTCAGTGAAACTTAAACGAACACACACACACACACACACACACACACACAGGAGAAATGAAAGGGAAACAGAATGGATTTGCAAAGTACTGCTTTGTCTGTACTTCTCTGAGGGTTATCTGCTCCCTGGACTCTCTCTGCTGGCAGTCAGGCTGCTGCCAGCTCTAAAATCAGAGACCTATAGTGCAGCTGTCCCCTTGCCCTGCTGGGTCTTTCCAGAGAAATATAACCGGTGTGCTTAACTTAGGCTGAGTGACAAAGACTATGAGAGAAATACAAGCCAACTAAATAAAGGGCCTCTTTCTTCTGTAGCTGTTACTAATTCCCTCCCTCCCTCAGCTCTATCGCCTTCAAAATAGCCCTCATAAAATATACTTTAAATAGAGTGATACTCCAGCATTTTTTAAATGGTTTCCTACATTAAATATGGCCAGGCCCCAGGGACTACTGAGCTGAGCTATCCTTTCCAAAGGAGGTTATAAAATACTACCTTACATGCTTAATTTGTCTTGGCAATCCTGGATATTTTGGTTAATTATCAGAAATTAGCTTGAGGGAAAGATTAATCTTTTTACGTAGTCAACACACAACTGGTAATTTCTAGTTAGTCAAGTTGCATGACAGTTTCTACTATTTCTTATTATTATCAAGAAAAATGGCAGGCTTACAGAGTGAAAGTCTCTATCAGCCAATTTAGTTCATTAAGTATCTGACTTTTGGTTATGAAATGAAGCACGTTTGAAGTAAAAAAAAATAACTTTTATATTTAGTGGGAAATTATTAAGTCTTTGTGAAGAATTTCTGTTTTGTTTTCTTCCCCAGTTCACCCAAAACATTATATCAAAGAGAGAGACTCTCATTTAGAAAAGAAAGAAAAAGACAGGAAGGAAAGAAAGAAGGAAAGAAGGAAGGGAGGGAGGAAGAAAAAACTGCAATGATCAGATTTCATCTACTGACACCTGAACTTAGGACCTGTCTTGAGAAATAGGAAAACATCTGCTAGTATTTTTCTTTAGTGCGATTCTACAGGAGACTTGGGCTGAGTGCAGGGGTATCTGCCCCAAGTCTACACCTCCCACCTCTGCAAACACTCCTTCTTGTCTTTGCTGTTCTGCTAGGAATTGAACAAGACTTGCTTTTTCTAAAAGATAGAAAATAAATTTACATGAATTCAACAAGCAACATTCTCCAGTAAATTTCAGGTTTTTTTTTTGTTTGTTTGTTTTTGTTTTTTTTTTAGAAATAAAGTAACAATCCATTTGGGTAATTTTTTTCATGGCAAATTTGAGAGCTATTACAATAGAAACAAATAAAATTTTCACCCTTAAAAACAAATTTATACAATGGAATCTGAACTAAATTAAAAAAAAAAAATCAAGGATTTTGACTTCCAGTAACATGGGAATCCTGGCACATCTTGTCCAGTGCAGTTTTAACCCATACTCACCTCATTTCACCCACTATCCTACTGCCATTACCACCAATATTTAGTGCATTCAACAACAGAAATACTTGACTTTAGTCCCCATCCTCAGGAAGGTCTCAATTATTACTTTGTTCCTTTGGAATGTTACTAGACCAATCTGCCCCAAATTCCAGTAATGTAATTTTCCATTCAAAACCTGAAGGCAATCTCTTATCACACTCAGTTAAACCACTTGATCTGGCAATCAAGGGGTCCATGATTTAATTCTATCTCATCTATCCAAACTCATCTTCCCAAATAATACTCTCTCCAAACCAAGCTCACCTTTTGTCCCCAAACATGTCACAACATTTCTCAATCCCTGCTCATGCTGCATCCTCACCTAAGAGCAAACTTATTGTGAGTTTAATCTGTGCCCAACATCATGCTCCCATATATTTCAGGGAATTTGTTTCTGGATGTCTTATTTTCTAATCATGTCATCTTTTCAGAGGTCAGCAAAGTAATCATTTCCTCACATCTCTTAATAATACTATTTATTTCTCATCTAGCAAGTGTTCCAGAAATATTTGTAAGAAAGGAACTGTCTATACTAGAAGAAAACAAACAAACAAGGTGGTGAGGGATATTTTTTAGAATTTGTTCATTTGAGGATGAGTGTGAGTTTATGTGGTCAAGTGAGTCCATCTCTATGGGGTGGGGTGGGGCACGATTGAGATGAACCATGCCTAATTGTGCAAAATAATTATATGTCATCTTAGGTAGCATGGAGCTTGGGGTGTGGGATGATGTGGGTGAAGCCAGTGATTTTACGAGCAAAATAAGATCTGTGAACTGTAACTGCGTTTTAGAGATAATTTGTTTGTACTGTAGAGAACAATTACATCAAATATAGGTTGGGTGTTATAATGGCCTTGATTACCTCACTCTTTGGAAAGTGGTGTGCTCATTGGAAGACCTGAATACACCTACATCAGAAAATGAATTTTCGAGTTGAAAGGAACTTTGACAGGTCATGTTTCTAAGCTTCTTTATTTCCTAGATGGCAGTGGCTTCCTCCTCTCATAATCCCCATCTTAACTTTGGGGCAGACTTGGAATTGAAACAGCCTCTGAAAAAAAATTAACCTACATGCAAAAAATTTAAAAAAAATTAAAAATAAATGTAACAAGTCAGTTGACTGACTCATAGCAAAAGAAACAATGTGTTAAAATACCATAATAGCCCACAAACTTTAGCAACTGCAAAATGAGATATTGGTGTTCAGATTAAGAAAAATTGGAACATTTTTCATTTCCATAATAATAATTATGACAATTAAAGAGAGAATTATTTTAGTTATAAAATGATTTTTCCGTTCATCTTAAAAAAGTGAGATGACTAACATCCATTATCACAAAGACTGGGATTTCTTAGATTTTCCATAAACGTTAAGCAAATTATAAATAAAGTCATCTCAATATTCTTTTTGGTTGAATGATCTTTGTAGCTTTTGGTTTTAATCATATATGACCTTTTATAATTAGTGTGGCTACTACAAGCCCATCGTTAAAATGAGACATTGACCTAAAATATATCACTCATTATGCACTTTGGTCAAAAATGTTTGAAAACCTCTGACAAAGAAGCTTGTCTGAAAAGCGAGACAGCCAGCCAGCCATACAGACAAAGAGACTGATTCTGATTCAAAATTTTGGGAAGCCCAGGGGTCTGCAGTTTTAATAAGGCTATTCTAATGCAGACAGCCTGAGGACTACATTTTAAGGAACGCTGATCAAACTTACATTAGTTACCAATAAAGCTGGAATTACTGACCCACAATACCTGGGACATTTTAGAGAAATAATCCTGCCTAAACTTGATTTACATAAACACACAGCAGGTGTTTGGGTTTATTGTTTTATTGCTTTGCTGCCAGAATTCACAGTATAATTGGAGCCTTGGTTTCAGTCTACTTAGGGATGTTGTGTTGTTTTGTTTTTCCCTGAGATTAAGAAACCTGAATATAAGCTGTTAGTCCTTTCTTAAGGTTCCTCTGACTGTATATGCATTTAGCTTATACAAGCAAGTTAAGAAACTTGGGGTCAGAAACAAACTGTCTTTAAGAACTAATGTAGGGCTTCCCTGGTGGCGCAGTGGTTGAGAGTCCACCTGCCGATGCGGGAGACACGGGTTCGTGCCCCGGTCCGGGAGGATCCCACATGCCGCGGAGCGGCTGGGCCCGTGAGCCATGGCCGCTGGGCCTAAGCGTCCAGAGCCTGGGCTCCACAACGGGAGAGGCCACAACAGTGAGACGCCCACGTACCGGGAAAAAAAAAAAAAAAAAGGACTAATATAGCTTACATTTCAACTCAACACAGTTTGTACCTTGTGTGTGTGTGTGTGTGTGGTACGCGGGCCTCTCACTGCTATAGCCTCTCCCGTTGCGGAGCACAGGCGCCGGACGCGCAGGCCCAGCGGCCATGGCTCACGGGCCCAGCCGCTCCGCGGCATGTGGGATCCTCCCGGACCGGGGCACGAACCCGTGTCTCCCGCATCGGCAGGTGGACTCTCAACCACTGCGCCACCAGGGAAGCCCAGTTTGTACCTTCTAAGTCACCTCTGGCAGGGAATTCTTTAGCATATTTCTAATGATATGGATCTGATTACTTTAAAATGCAGATGATTCTATATTTGGATAACCCGAATTATCCTACTGAAGTACATGTAATATTCCTTCCTAGAACTTTACCTAAAAAATTACAGGATTATTGACCTTAGAGCTAGAAGTGTAATTTGTATTTGAACTTACTCTACACTTTACATAAGAGAAGCCTGAAGCTTAGGCAGATGAAGAGACTTTCACCACTTCACAGAACAGATTCTGAAATCCTGGTCTCTTAATACTTGATACTACAGTGACACCACTTTATAGATTGCTCTGTAGCTGTAGAAAATATACTAAATCCCTCTTCCATCTGACAAATCTAGTTAATAGCAATATGTTCTGTAAACCAGTATCGATTGCCTGGGTTATGTAGAAGTAGTAAAGCAAACAATGTTTTCCTTTTTGTCTTCCAAAAAGGAATAGGAGAAAAAAGAAGTCTGATATTAAAAAGGTATCATTCAGCTCATATGAAATATTATTTGTTCCAGGAAGAAAGCAACTACCACTTTGTCACACTTCTATGCTGTGTAATTTACAATAAAATCCTGGGAGCATAATCAGTCTATTTCAAAATTGTTATTAATAAAACACTACTTATATAGCATTACTACGTGCCAGGCACAGCATGCAGGAAGCAGGCAAGACACAGCGATATGCATAGCACATGGGGTTCAGACTGTGATCTGACCACCGGGGTGAAAATATCTGATGGGCGAGTCAGGCAAAGTGAGTAACTCTAAGCCTCAGTTTCCTCATGTGTAAAATGAGGACATGGGATTGTTGTGATAATTCAATTAATTAACACAATTCAGAGAGCAAAGTCTAACACACAGGAAGCACAGGAAGTGACTGATAATCAATGGTTATCTCTTTAATTCATGCAAAAATCATCTGTGGAAGGTGAGGCTCAGTAAGGTCATTAAAGTGTCTGCAATACTCAGCTTCTAAATGCAGATGAGATTTGAACATGAGTCTGACACTGATGTTTATAATTTTAACCACTATTATTATTGAAAACCAGAGAATAAACACTTCAAATTTTGTTCCACACACTTTGATGAGACATAAGATACCTTAAAATCACGTATTTCAATCTGAGTTTTCAGCTGCAGGCATTCTCTTTATTTCTCCTTCTCTCTTACTCTAACTTCCTTTCTTCTCCTTTCCTCCCAAGCAGTCTTGGATCTATAAGACTCAAAAGTTAAGCAATAGCTTGCACATTTGGACACCTCGTCCATCATTATTTTTTTCACTTTGTCAGTCTTGTAAGTATAGGAACCAAATTCTCTGCTTCATTTGAGTTTGTCAACATATTTCCTAAATTGCTTTTCCAATGTTGTCCTTCAGTTCCTGAAGGATTCATAGAACAGGAATTAACACTCCTCTGGGGAACCTCTGAGAAAAAGAGTGAAACTAAATCAAACTTCTTTCTTATGGAGGAGTTTGCCACATAGGTGCAGTAGTAGAGCTTCACGGAAAGGAACGTGAATGTCACATCTGAAATGCCCAGGGATTCTTTATTTGTTGTGTAGGGGCAACATTCAAAATATTTAACCACTGGCAAAGCAAGGGCTTGAGGCTTTCAGAATGGACACTGGCCGTAAATAACCAGTAAGTCTATGTTCTGCATTCTGGCCTAAAACAGCCCTGTCTGTAGAGCTGAAATGACTCTTTGTTCCTGGCACAGTGCTTTAAACAAAACAGGCTCTCAGTAAATATTCTCTGACTGAGATACATAACAAATGTTATAAAGGGAAGAAGAGATTATCCTTTCATGCAGGATCTTGAAATTGTTACATAAATTTGTGGAAAGAGGTAATATGTGTGGACATTAAGGCATGAATAAGGGTTGTCCGAAAAGAAGAGAGAGAAAAACTGTAATAGGGCAAAGGACACACAGTATATAGACACATACATGCTTGAGAAACTTGGAGTTGTCTTGTGTCACTATAAACTATTGTAAGCTATTTCCAGTTTTACAACATTTAATAAGAATTATTTTAATGTCCAGGTGACATTCTTGTTCACAGAGACATAAAAACTAATCATTGTTAGGCAGTTCTTTATTAAAGCTGGATTCAAAATAACTGGCAAGTGAACTTAACTATCTTCTCAAAATCCCTGATTAAAAGAAAAGTAAATTTTTCTTTGTGGAAAAACACATGCACAATTATGTCAGCAGAAGGTTAAGTGTGAGAAGCATGGGTTTATGGGTTATTTTAGGAGATTAAAGTAGAAAAGAAGCAAAGAAATTCTGCTCATGTATTTCCCCCATCAGAAAGTCTCTGACCCTGACCTGAAGCTGGGTTGCCCTCTCTTTTTTTTTTACTCTGCCATAATTCTTTCTACACATTCATGATCACAGTTTTTCTATTATCAATGTTTATTTTCTTCCCACTGAATCCTGAATTTGTATGGGGCAAGAATTCCATATGGTTCATATTTTTCCTTCCTGTTGAGTTTCCTTCCACTCAACAAATATTTGCAAAATAAATAAAGTCAAAGAGGGACAATGGATACTTAGAGAGAATAGGGTCCTTGTGTCTGATATTTGGATTTAGGGCATATTTTTAATAAAATCAAGGAACTATCTCTATTTCATGAATATATATTGGAGCTTCTAAATATGAGACACTAAGTTGTGAGTGAAGCAGACACAGTGACAGTCCTATACTCACAGGGTTCTCAGTCTAGGGCAAGAGTCAAACACCCAGCCTAAGGCTCCTCAGAGCTGTGATATGGGCTCTGCCGTAAGCTGTGTATAAACTGTGCCAGTTCACTGTACTGGATTCCAGAACAATAGTCTTAACAGTGGGTTTTCATTGGGGAAAGTTCTATAGATTGGAAACCAAAGTTTTGGATTCAGAGGGTATGGATGCCTCATTTCTTGAATTCTTTGATACTTGTGTTTTGGGAAATGCTACTCAAAGCATTTGGTTCTGAAGGCTAATATTTATTAACATATTTTTTTTAGTGTCATTGTAAAAAGGCTCACTTTGAGTGTAATCAATCAGTGCTTATAAATTATATAAATATATTTTTATATTTTCTTCTCTCTCTCATATATGTATCTGTATATATATATATATATATATATATATATATATATATATATATATATGAGAGAAAAAATATTAAGACTACCTCTAGGATCTTAACAGCTTCTATAGGACTCAGTGTTTTCTACTGTTTAAAGTGTACTTTGGTTTATACACTTGTCTATATTTTCTGCCATCACAGCCTGTGAGGTTTTCTTGCAAAATCAAAAACTATAATTTTTAACATAGAGAGCAAAGTCAGAAAGATGTCATATATCAACGACTGTCTATTGATGAGTATAATATGAACTATAAGACTTGCTTGATTATAAATGTGTAGGAAATTATATTTGGCCCAATTTTAGGAACTATCTATTGCTAGCTATTAGACTCTTCTATGTTTAGTCTGAAATTACAATTCAAACAAAACCAAAAAAGTGGGAGGATAAAAATCAATAATGTTTATGACTTAGATTTTTTTTTGTAATGTTAATCATTGCTTTTCTGTCTTGTAATTTAACATTCTTCATTAGCCTCAATCTTTATATGAATTTAAAATAGCTTTTAAATTATTATAATTTTTATAATAAATTGTTTTTACTTGAAACATCCACATTTTATTTATATTGGCTAATTTTAAAACATCCAGCACATAGAAAAAAATCAAATTTAAAACCAGATGAAATTTTAAAAATCTTTAGCCCAATTCCATAATTTCACAATATGGAAACTGAGGGATGCAGAGGCTGACATATTGCCTGGTTTATTTCCTAAGAAGGGTGAAAATGGAGGTTCCTATTTTGATGCTCTTTTTACTAAAATATGCTCTCTCACAAGAATAATAGAATTTTGTCCTTGAAAGCAATTTTGATAACCTCAACTTTTATTTCTGCTTTAACAGTAATCTGATGCATAGTCTCAGAGGACATTTTGCTCCCTATTTGTAACACGGCCAAATCTCAACATAGGGTGCCTTTCCTTATTTTTCAGCTACTAATAATATAAAAACTTTGTTTGAAAGTTGGTGAAGATTCCTTAGTGATTTCCTACTTCTACTCTTAAAAGTTGGAGGCGGGCTTCCCTGGTGGCACAGTGGTTGACAGTCCGCCTGCCAATGCAGGGGACGCAGGTTTGTGCCCCGGTCCGGGAAGATCTCACATGCCGCGGAGCGGCTGGGCCCGTGAGCCATGGCCGCTGAGCCTGCGCGTCCGGAGCCTGTGCTCTGCAACGGGAGAGGCCACAACAGTGAGAGGCCCGCGTACAGAAGTTGGAGGCAAATATATATATATAAAAACAAATATATATAAATATATACATATACTTATCTATATTTATATCTACACCTATATCTCCCTTCTTACTGAATTCGTCTCCCACTCCCTTAAAAAGAATAAAAAATTTTAAAAAAAGACTTAACCAAACCAAACTACAAATGTATTTCTCTTCCTTTAGTCTCATATTCAAAGTCCCCCAATTTCCTCTGTCCTTTAAGAGTTATATACTCTGCAAATGAAGGCTAACATGAAACACCTTATGGATATTAAATCCTATCACAAAAACAATGACAGTTATCCTCAGTGTGTAATGCAAGAACTCAAAATAGTGTATTTTTGTCCTGAGCATCATTATGTAAGGAATAAGGTAACATTCCTTTAATCCAGTAGAGACATTTACATTTGTATGACTCAAAGTTCAAATGACTGGGTTAAAACCTCAATAGAAATTCTGACAGTGTAGTTCTCGCTCTGCAATAATGTATGCTGATTGGAGAACAGTGCTTTACAATTACTTAGAGAGTATCTTCCAAGCTCTGACATCTAGCCAGCAACAGTCAGGGATCTGCAATGAAAATCCTTTGATTTAAACAGCTCTTGCTTTGAAAAGTCTGATGAGTTATAATGTTGATGGTCAGAAACAGCATACATGTTTAACAAGGCCAGGTTATCCACTAAATCATCTGTGTGCACTGAAAATTAATTATCTTGAAAGATTCCAAGAGAAAAATGTACTTTCACTCCACAGAAATACTTTTGGATGAAGATGGCCATCCTGTCTGGGTACTGCATGAAAATTATCCATAATAATCTGGCTGTAGTTGCTTCTAAATTTAGGGAAACATTACTTTGTTTGTCTTTTAAAATTTTTCTTCTTGAAGTTCCACAAAATTTCAAAGATTATTTTGTTTTTGATGGAAGTATACAGATGCAAGAATACAAAAGGGCAAAATATTTAACACGACTATCTCCAGCTGGCAAGTTTTGTACTTTCTTCTCTTTAATTTCTCTCAGTGCTGATGTAGAACTAGGAATAAACCTAATTTGCATGGAAGGATTCAACAGCATGAGGTAACAACTCTCATGAGGGAAAAATGCTTAGAATTTTGAAGATTTTCTGCTTTGCATGATTGATGAAAGGTGATATCATGTGATGTATAGAGGGAAGAGCTTCAGGAAAAAGCAGAAGCTTGATAAAATATTCTAGTCAAACATATTTAAAATAAAATTATTTTGATAACAGTGATTCAATGCATATTGAAAAGGCTGAAAAAATAAATTTCATGTTTTCCTGAAAATTAGCCACTAATTTTAAAGATGTCATCCTATATAATTAGAATTAAGGAAATACAGATTATTTAATCAATTCATATATCTGCATGCTTTGGCTGATCCAGATTACTTCATTTCCCTGTTGTGAGTCAGGATCATCAAACATAAATTTACATTGCAAAAAATACCTATCATTTTTTTATTATTCTACATAAACTGATATATAATTAAAATATAAATGACTGTATCTTAAAGACCACCTACCAAATATACCACACTAGGATTGCAAATCATTAAAATACAAACCAACAGAAACTAAGATTTTTTGTGTTTAAAATAACTGGGTGTAAGCTAATGAACATATATTCATTTCTTATGGATTCTGGAGAATGCCTTGAGTTCTTTGTGTGAAAAACCATGGCATAATTATGAATTAAAAAATAAACACTCAAGCAAAGCTTATAGCAATAACTCTAAATACTGGTCACGTTCCCTGAAAAGGAATTTTAGGCAAAGGGATGGAAAGTGCCTCTTTACTATCCACAATTGGGATTAGCATTAAGAAAAAAAATAACAAACAAAAACAAAACCAAAGCAATTCATCCAAAAACATGGGAAACGGAAAGGACTTTCTAGTTTGTGCATGAATTGCCTGAGTGAGGGAAAATATTTGTTGAACAATTTCAGTTTAGTCTACTATATGCTGGTCCTCACAGTACTGCCCTTTTGTTGTCCAAAGCTCTGAAACCCTACATCTTCTGCTACCATTTCTGCCTACCCCAGGGAGGTAAGAAAAGAAGTACATGTGAGGTTCTCATATGCAAAGATATAAGAAGTGAAATTCAGTAAGTCCCCAAATAAATATAACTATTGCCACTGAAGGAACTTAATACACCCTATCATTTCCCCATGGCAAACTAAAGCTGTGAATGAGACGTTCCCCAAAGAAAATGAACTCTGAAGCACAGGGTAGACTCTGCTTTACAACATTATTGGGATAAGATAATATGCAGATCATTTAATGTTAGTTGAAAATAGAATATTTCTTATAAAGCAAAAATGCATGCATTTATTGACAATACATCAAGGGAGCAAGATAAGACATAAGTGTTTGAAATTGAAAGGTAATATGTTTGTGTTTAATATATTGTAGAATTTGTCCTGGTATAGTTTATCCATGTAAAAATATGGCCTCTCTGAGACTGTCATGATCCCTAAGACTCAGGGTGATCTTCTGAATTAAGCCTGGTTCACAAAGTTCAGGAAGGTTTTAACTCACATCAAAATTTCCCTAGAGCTGAAAAATTATTTTGGAAATGAGAAAAAGGGGTAGCTTGCTTGGTTGTGCTGTTTTTTTCTTTTTCTCCTTTCTGACATTCTATTCAGATTTGCCAGGTATCATAAACTCTAAAAGGCACTACATTTTTTGTTGTTGTTGTTTTTTGTTTTTGCGGTACGCGGGCCTCTCACTGTTGTGGCCTCTCCCGTTGCAGAGCACAGGCTCCAGATGCGCAGGCTCAGCGGCCATGGCTCACAGGCCCAGCCGCTCCACGGCATGTGGGATCTTCCCGGACTGGGGCACGAACCCTTGTCCCCTGCATCGGCAGGTGGACTCTCAACACTGCGCCACCAGGGAAGTCCTAAAAGGCACTACATATTTATTCACCACTTTACTATCTGTGAAGTGTAACAAATGCAGGACTATCCAGCCACTCCATTTGTAATGAAATAGAAAAAAAAAAAAAAGAAAAAGGATAAAAACAATATAAGCAACAGATTAAATTCTATAAATTCACTCTAGCACCTAGCACAGGATTGGGCACAAAGAAGGTATTCTCTACTATTATTAATTGTTAGATGAAATTAATTACCACTATTTTTCTAAAGGTGCATTATATTGAAACAATGCAAAAGTATTATTTGACCTTAAACAATCACCAAGAATTGGGAAATTTTCATTATTTAGAGATCCCCAATATTGAGGAAGCATATATACAAAACCTGAGAAAATAATATTATCCGGGAAAAGCAACTTACTGAAGTTAGAAAGGAATATTTAATCTCTGATGACTTTTAAGCCTCAAAACATATGCTTAGTCAACATATGGCATGCTATTTTATACTTGGAAACCTTATTTTTGATTGACTAGATCTAGATCAAAAGCCAGAGGAATCAGTGAGTCAGTCCTTATCAGATCATCCTGATTATAGTTACCATTAGCCAAGGTTTGTGTTTCATATGATGGTTTCAACAGTGGACCAAGGCATATCTCTTCCACATTTCTCACCCTGTCAACAGTTGTAATACTTCCTACTATTGGGAAATACCTGAAATGTTAAGTGTTAAAAGAACCTTGGCTGATTAGAACACTGATGATAATACAACTTAGTCGTCAGGCTTCTAACTTTCATGGTGGAAGCCCAGCTGAGCTGTTATCACCTCAGCAGAAATAGTGAACAAATCAAACAGCTATAGAGATAGATACTAATATTAAGCCAAGACTCTCACATCAATCTCATGGCTCTTTAACGAATGACTTACGTAGAATGACTACACTTAACTGACCACCTTTCTACCTCCACTGGAAACACACACATGTGAGTACACAAACACATGCACACACACATACACACATCTTACAGCTTTTTAATATTTGGGGGGCTAATAGTTTAAGAAAATAATGCCTTAGGCTGTCCAATGTGAGCAAGAGTAGCTGATGAGCCTTGATACAGGTCTGTGGTGTTGTATAACTCTCTTATTACAATGCCAGACAGTTATACTTCCTGAATTTCAATCTATTACAGAGACATCTGTTTATTAACATTTTTAAAATTGTAGATATCCCTGTTTTAGGACCTTAATAGTCTTTCATATATAAGAAGGAATTCAACTCAAATAGTTTCCTCCAAGACCAACTCAATTCGTTCTTAAACAAATGTGCATTTGTTCGACTGAATTCTGCTCTTCCTAATATCAAGCTCAGAAGAGGTGCACTGAATAAATGTGAGTGTTGATTAAGGAAAGGGAAAGGCAGATTATCAACATTACTTTGTGGGTAGAGAGGTGAGTGAGGGAGATTAGTTAGGTCAGAGGAAATGTTTTAAAGTTATTAAAACAAAATTTGAAATAACACCCTATGGGCATGGTCTGTTTGAACAAAGCAGCAGTAGACAGCTTATTCATATCTGCAAGACAGGTGTGTTGGTTTGGTTCTGTTTGAGGCAAGAAGATGGCAGTAAAAACAATGAGATGGTATCAGGTCAAGAACCCAATAGATAAGTTTTATGCAAGCACGGTCCATGTCAATTGACAACACTCATGTGTGATGAGCAACCACCAAAATGACACTTTCAAATAATAAGAACAATACGTAGAGGAGGTTGGGGGGAGCTGTGGTTTTGGTAGACTTAGATATGTTTCAATCATAATAAAACCACGATGAGCTGTCAAGTTTTTATAATACATTTTTATAAGCTACTTTAAATCATTTTTGAATAAGATAAAATATGAATGAAAATAATTTTAAAGTGTTATTAAGAATATAGTTAATATTTTATAAATGTTCCCAAGAAATAATAAATGACTGCATTCGTATGGCAAGAGAAGATCGGTTAAAAGAAAATAGTCTGCCTAGAATATCTATAAACCCATATATTTTCATTTCAATGTAAAATAACAACTATGCCTTCTTTTTTCTTAATTCATATATTTAAGTCGCCTAGACTCTTTAATGGAATGAACTCTAATTAAAAAGTTCTGTATTCAAAATGAGATCTAACTCAGTTTACTCAGATTAAAACATTTTAAAAATAAATATTATTTCCCTTTCCCTCAACTCAGTAGAGATATTTTTGGTCTCATGTATGGTCTTACTATTATTTTCTCATTTTATATTGTGTAAAAATAATGTGACTATAACTGAAGTTCACATGAAAAATGAAGGAGACCCCCTTAGCAGCCAAAGTTGATTTTCATCAAACAGCCAGAGAATCCTGGGACAGAAAATAAGATGCACAAGATAAATGATATTTTAATTAACTCTTATTTGAGAATGAGCAGTTCTCACATAATTTTCAGTCTCATGTTTACATTTTTTTCTGTTTATCTCTATTTTTAAATTACTTGTAGCCCAACAATTTCTACACTTGATTCATCTTCTTTTATCCTGCAATAAGCAATCACATGTGTAAAGATTGTTCCTCTAATATTCAGCATGAAACTTATCCTGTAATTTCTTCACCAGATCTCTACTGTGACCATTGTGTAAGTGTTCTCTAGAAGATTATCCCCCAAAAGTAGCTATGCCCAGGGAGTTCTGCCTACAGGTAGCAGTAGGAAGTAGTGGTGCAGGGCAGCATTTTGCTCATTAATAAACTGACTGGCTTCCTGGGGTCTGCATAGTGCCCTGTTACATGACCTAGCTGCAGCCAATTCTCATTTTCCAATTCATTCCTAAGAGCATTTCTCTAAGCCCACCTACATAGAAACTCCTTTTTTAACTGTGAAGTTCTCTATTATATCCATACTCTATGACCTCTCTACTTGGATGCAGCATCTCCAAATGCATTGAGGGATTGACACATTTATTAAACAATAGAAAATGTTTCCTTCTTTCCTTCCTTCCTTCCCTGCTCCTTTTCTATTTGAAACCATCCGTAGGGTATCATGCCTACATGAGCTATTGGGAGCTTGACATATGTTACTATGTTATTATTTTACAGGTGAGAAATAGAACATGAAGTGGTTAGACTGTCTATCATATTTAGTAGCTGACAATTCAGTGTAAATGCTTTGTCCTGACAGCCAATCACTCATTAAGTCTATCTATGTTCCCTTTCATTTAGGACTTGTGCAAAATAAAATGGAAGCTCTCAACTATTTATTCAAAGTAAAAGAGAGAAATAAGTTAATAACCACTTACTAAAATAGATGAAGACATTACAGTTTAAGTGTCTGTCTTAAGTGTATGACACTTAGACTTTGCAGTTTAAGTCCAAAAGTTTCATTATCAACAAAGTAAATCCTTACATGCCAGGGTACTAGGGAGGCAAGTAACCCAGAAACACTTGAAAATCAATTTAATGCCATCAGACTTCCGGAAGAATAAGTAATATACACATTTTACTTATAAATATAATGTTCATGAAACTATAGAAAAAATACTTTCATATAATCTACAGCCATGCCAAAGTATACTCCATAACACTTAATATAGTTTATGTTTTCCTTTATCAAAAATGCTCAGTAATTAGTAGTTCTGATGTTTAATTCTACTTTTTTCCTAAAAATATATAACTCATCTAATAAGACAAAAGAATTTATATCTTTGACATTTAGACTTTATGAGAGTCCTGAAAATAATTCATCATTTTAATTACTAATGGTGCTTTTATATCACAAATTTCCTTATAGTAGACTACTCCAAAATCTCACATTTATTTATAATAAATCTTTGCCTTAAAAATATCTTTATATTGCTAAAATGCTCCTTTTAGTGCCCCTCAATTTATAAGCAAAATTCAAAAACATAATCATTCTCATTATTGAATCTCATAAATAAACTACAAATGGAGGTAAAATCTATATAGCATCACTGCAATGTCCAATAAATGACATTTTTGGAAAATGTTAGTGATACTGATACAAAGTTGTAAATGATTCATTACTTTCTTAAACTTTCTG
Organism: Hyperoodon ampullatus; assembly: GCF_949752795.1. Lineage (NCBI taxonomy): Eukaryota > Metazoa > Chordata > Mammalia > Artiodactyla > Ziphiidae > Hyperoodon > Hyperoodon ampullatus. The sequence goes on along the minus strand of NC_136914.1, from coordinate 75,412,390 downwards.
AACCATCTAATTTTGCTAATATAGTGCTCTGAGCTTCACACTATTGAAACAATTAGCATCCTCCCCCACCATTGCAAAAATGTAACAAACATTTAAATAATTGATATCTCCTTGAACTACTCTTCAATTTATTGACTGGTTACATTAAAATTAAATGGCTAGCAAATATATTAGACTCCTTAAAAGAAAAAGAAAACTATACTATTTTATTTGGAAAAATAAATTATTAAAAACTTAGCAAAATACTTTTATGGTTTATCTGTTCATGACACATTTCCTTTTCTTAAAAATTTATTCTTAAATTGGTAATGAGATAATCTGATTTTTGTCTTTTGCCAGTCACTATTTTATTGTAGCAATGATTTATTATAGGAAAATTTTGGTCTATTTTTTGTTGATTAAACAAAGATTAAAATTCTCTCATAAAAAAAAGCTATATCCTTAAAGTCCTGCAATGCCTCATAATGCTTTATTTCATTTGTAAACCATTTCACTTCCAGATTGAACTAATCCAATTTGTTAAAATATTGTTACAACTTTAAACACAAATAACAAATGTCAGCGAGGATATGGAGAAACAGAACCCTCAGATACTATTGGTGGGAAGGTAAATTGGTGCAGCCACTATGGAAAACGGTATGGAGGTTTCTCAAAAAACTTAAAATACAACTACCATATGACCCAGCAATTCCACTATTGGGTATATACCTGAAAAAAAAACCAAAAACACTATATGAATAGATACATGCACCCTAATGTTCATAGCAACATTATTTACAATTGCCAAGGTATGGAAGCAACCTAAGTGTCCATCAACAGATGAATGGATAAAGAAGATGTGGTACATATATACAGTGGAATATTACTCAGCCATAAAAAAGAATGAAATTTTGCCATTTGCAGCAACACAGATGGACCTAGAGATTATCATACTAAGTGAAGTAAGTCAGAGAGAGAAAGACAAATATTATATGATATCACTTATATGTTGAATCTAAAAAATACAACAAACTAATAAGTAAAACAAAAAAGAAACAGGGGCTTCCCTGGTGGCGCAGTGGTTGAGAGTCTGCCTGCCAACGCAGGGGACATGGGTTCGTGCCCCAGTCCGGGAAGATCCCACATGCCACGGAGCGGCTGGGCCCGTGAGCCATGGCCGCTGAGCCTGCGCATCCAGAGCCTGTGCTCCGCAACAGGAGAGGCCACAGCAGTGAGAGGCCCGCCTACGAAAAAAAAAAAAAAAAAGAAACAGACTCACAGATATAGAGAACAAACTAATGGTTAATAGTGGGGCGAGGGAAGGGGGAGGGGCAATATAGGGGTAGGGGGAAAAGGAAGGGTTATTATAGGATTATATGAAATCATGTGTCTGGAACTTGGGAAAATTGTAAAGCACTATAGAATTCAAAGACTCTTTCATTCAATTATATATATATATATCATTAGAACTTTAAAGTGCTTGGCCAAAAATACATGAAGATTTTTTTCCTCATAACTTACACCAAACTCTTCTTAAAACTAAAAAAGACTTGTTAAAAGGATAATTTTGTTACATAAAATATATTTCATTTTCTAAAGTTATTCTTTAAATCCAAAAGTAATAAATTGTAGTTTTACACACACATGGATATATTTCTTTTGTGATATATAATAACCTGATACCACTATTTGGGCAACCTAATTGGTCATAAATAGATTCTGTATTCTCTGATACGTGTTTGATAGGTTGCTATGTTTACATAATGCTCATATATCCCTGATACATATTCTGGAAAAGTGAAAAGAGACTATCGACCCAGTTAACCATATGAGACATCTAAAAAGGCACTCTCTTGAGCAGGCCTGGCACAGTACTATTGATTTCCTTCCTCCCTCACTCTTACCTGCCCGCATTCCCAGTCCACCTGTTTGTCTTGTCATGCAACAAACAAATTAACTAAAAGTTAAGCAGATTTTAAAAAACTGTAACTTCCTACTTCACTTATTTTTGCCATGCACATGTACTTTGTTCTGCCTATTTTTAATCTATCTTCCCTCTCTTTACTTTCTCATAGAGCTACCCTCTACTCATCACACTTCAGCATATATTTTCAGTCTCTGAGGTGTAACCACACTTTTCTTAAGCGCAAGTGTTACAAAACATCACCAAATGATTTGATTCCTCATTCCTATTGAAATGAAAACTGTTTGGTTATTTTCCCCTAACCTAATGTGACCCAACAGAGTTTGCAATAAAGCAAATTAATGGATTAGCTGAAAGTTACCTTTCCATTGATTTCCATGATAAAATTAGAACTTCAGTCCCCTGGAAGAAAATGTCTTATGGATATATACTAAAAGATACTTACTATGCAAAGCCTACCTAATTCACATATTTAAAGACATATAATATACAATGTCTTTTAATAATCAGTTCAGAAATAAGAAAAAACTCATTGATGGTATCACGCTTTATTGGAAAATCCTTGTAAAATAAATGATCCAAAACACCTCTGGAAAGCCATCAGCCTTCCCAACCTCATTTTTTTGTTCTGAATTATAAATTCAGAAATCAGTAAACCTTTAGCATTATGGCCAAGTTTTCCATTATCCTCACAAAAGTGGCATAACTTCTAAATTAGATCTACATTTCTTTGTTGTTTTAAAAATATTTTCCTGCATTTTCTTCATTACTTGAACACATTGGCTTATCATGGTATTACACGTAACAAAGATCACAAAGAATTAAAATCCTGAGTAATATGCATTATGGTGTCTAAGGACATTCTTCCCCCTGTCAATTAGCTAATATCCTATTACATGCAGCTAACGTGCCTGTGTTAACAATTCTCTTTATAATCGGATGTTCTATTTATTTAATTGGTGCCTGTTGTCCTGATTAGAGTGGACAGGCAAGCTTAAATAATGATAGTTGAGTCTTGTTAAGGCTTATGATTGGAATATTTGGTAACTTGCTCTGCTTTATTTCCTGTAAACTCTGGGGGTGTTGCATACTGTGATGTCCCCAGCCACAAGGTGGTGGTGATAAGGTCATATGAGGCAACTCCTAATTTTAAGTTGGAATATATCTTTGACTGGTTTCACTTCTGGAAAAACTTGTTAGTCGATTACAAAGAATGTTTGTAATGTCAAGCTTTGCAAAAGGATGCCAACTTCCATGCCCCTCCAGACTACACTACCTAGTGTTTTTCTGATTCTTATGAATAAAATTGTTTGCTTTCCTATTTCATTCTGCTGATTCCAGATAAGCAGTGAATCCAAGGACACAAAAGAAAGTGTCAACTCACTAAGATCTGTATTTTAAAGCACGCTACTGCAGCAAATTTGGTTACCCCTGGACTGTGATTCAGAAAATCTGGAGCACAGCTCTCTCACGAACTTAATGACCTTGAAAAAATTACTCTTTTCATTAACTAGATTTCAAAATGATGAATTTTCAGATAAAACAATTTCTTCCAGATAAAATAATTTATGATTCTATGTGAATGCTTTATATTCCACTCTTTAATAAGTTGAAAACAATCAATCATTAAATTACTTTTGCAAGTTGTCTTTATCACAGCTTTGCTATAGTCAGTTTCATTGCAATAGAGAAATAACATTCAAAACGAGGACAGAGTTTTGTCTCCAGATGCAAAAGAATTGATGGTTCCACAAATGAAAATTAGCGGCTTTGTCTTTGGAAGGGTAGTCTTAGTAAGATAAAAGAGCTTCACTAGAACACTGTAGAATTGGCTAAAAATTAGATGACTTATGATAAAAATTCTCAATCACTCAGTCCAATGAAATCTTTGAGAATTATGTCACCAGATTCCAGTACAGAATTATCGCTATTATGTCTGTTGATTACCACAGAATCAGAGACCTTTAGTGTTGGAATCCATTTTGTCTAACTTGTTATCTTATGAATGAATCCCTTTAATAATGACTTTGAGAAATTATCATGCAACCTAAGCTTTGATATCTTCAGTGATAAAGATTTCAGAATACAGACTAGTCTATGGAGCAGATTTTGTTGAACATTTCTTAAGATAATTTATTTTACCCTTATAAGGAAGTAATTTGCTACCATTTACACCTGCTAGCATTTGTTCTGTCTCCAGGAATCACAAAGAATGAGTCAAATCCTTTATCTCTCTCTGCATTAAAGTGCTTCAAATATCTTTTAAATGACTGTCCTCTCCTCCACCTGTCTTCCTCAGCACATCAAACATTTTCTTGGATTCACGTATTTTTAAAAGCAAACAAAAAAGGAAAAAATATAGCAGCTTAAGTGATAACAATCAATAAACTTTTTTTTTTTTTTTTTTTTTTTTTTGGCGTTACACGGGCCTCTCACTGTTGTGGCCTCTCCCATCGCGGAGCACAGGCTCCGGATGCGCAGGCTCAGCGGCCATGGCTCACGGGCCCAGCCGCTTCATGGCATGTGGGATCCTCCCGGACCGGGGCACGAACCCGTGTCCCCCGCATCGGCTGGCGGACTCTCAACCACTGCGCCACCGGGAAGCCCAACTTTTTTTTTAATTAGAAGCCTTCTTAGAAATTGTGTAAGAAGCCTATAACATAAATGTTAATTGATCACATGATCACAGCAATCCATGCCACAGAGTCAAAGGACATTCTCAGAATCCTTCTCAAGAGAAAGTTCCAGAAAGAAAAATAGGTCAACACATGCTATCACTAAAGATAACATCCCTGGTCTACCTTGGTTTCCATATTATACAGATGAGTAAACCATGCTCCAAGGAGGTTAAATATCATTTATTGGAAAACCTAGACCAAAACCCCAATTTCTAAAATTCCTTGTCTTCCATATTCTGTAGAAAATTGAAAGTTAAAGATCAGTTTTAGTTAAATCCCTCATTTTGGCGAAATAAGTGAGGTTTTGAGACGTTAAGTGATTAATCTGTACCTCCTGCATTTAACTCCCATCTTTCTAAAATACTAAAAGACATTTTTAAATGTTAAATTATATATGTGCACATAGTATATACATCTTCTATAGCACTGATAGACAAAGCACATATAGGTTTTCTGTTATTTTGAGAATATTGCCTAAGACTCATATATAACCAAATATCAAAAGGGTATTACTTTGGGAATTGAGGGAGCCTACAAAGCAACATTGAGTATGATACAGAAAGAATTTATGTAGGCACTGGAGCTTCTGAGAATATAAAGTCAAGCACTATAATGACCATATGGAAGACGTTCATTAAGATTATATAGGTTCATAATATATGAAGCACATTGAAAATTGAAATCTTGGGTAGGGTCAGGGAAGAATTGTGTGGCATAAAAAGTATTCTCTGCCAGCAAATTGATTAAATTTCCCAGGTCTAGAAAAGGCCATATATTCTGTGTAGGCTCTCACTGAAAGGCAGATGTGCACAGCTTCTGAGAGAGTGCCGTAACCTACTTATAAATAGGACTCACCAAGGGACATTGGTAGCAATTTGGCATTAAGAAAGAGTTCACATACATGAAGAATTTACTTTGTGGTAACGTTTATTGAGGAAAGTCCATATCTGACAGGGCATCCTTTATATATCTTTCAATCTTATTTTGCTCTATTTTGACCTCCATGTAACATAGTGTTATATGCAAGCACATATTTAGTCATTAAAGTCAATAATTTGCATTGAGAAAATAGTTTTTGTTTTGTTCTGCTTTTGTTTTGTTTGCCTTTTACTTCCACTGGTATTATCTATGTAAGGATATGTATTTTTTTGTACCAAATTTGTTAGAATGGTGAATGGGCATCTTAAAGAAAAACTCATATCAGGCACCAACTCAAACTGAAATATTTATTCAATTAAGAAATAAAAAGTAGACACAAAATTATTTTACTTGCATCAAACACTATTTTTAATTCATTTTTTTCTTTTTTCATTCATTTTTGTGCATACTTGTACTTATTTTATTTATATATTATATTATATACTAGCCAAGCCATACCTTTATTCTGTACAAATTCAGATCAAACCTATATGCAGTTTTAAACTGCACCTCCTTTTATCCCCCTGAAGTTATTTAAGCGGATTTTCTGGGTTCTTCATACTGAACAAATATAAGCATAAAAACCGAGGGAGCCCATCATGAATTCCTTGTCCTTTTGATAAAGTATCTTGCACTAAATTAGAATAACCAGAATGCTAAAAGTATTTGCGATCAAGTAACATAGAACAGTTAGGAAAACTTGGGCTATAAACAAAAAAGAGAGAGAGAAAGAGAGAGACATTATATAGCTAGACATTAGGATAGAGTGTTTATCTGAATTTAGGTCCTGGAAGTACTTTCATTTGGAGAAGGAATAGAACTGATTTTGTGTTTTCCCAATGGGAAAATTCAAGATAAATGGATTCAAGTTATGGGAAGGCAGAATTTGATAAGAAATATAAGAAAAAGCTGAAAAGTTAAACATGTCCTCAAATAAAGTGAGCCACCTCTGGATTTTGTGTCACTGGAATCATTCGAGCAGAGATTAATGATTCTTATGATGGTGCTGAGGGATGCATGAACAATCTAAGACTTGATTGGCTGGGCCATAATCTCTCTACCAACTCTTAAAATTCCATGACTAATTCAGCAAATATTCATTCTATGCTCCAGGCACTCCACATAAAGAAAAATAGAAATGAAATGATCCTTATATTCACAGGGCTAACAGATTGGTTAATTCTAAGATTATCTTGGTAGAAAGTGGGGAGAGGAGGGTATTTTGACTTGTATCCTAATTTTCCATCAAGGTCTGCTCAATTGTACCCTCTAGGCACAACTCTTTTAGTTCTAAGTACATAGCTCCAAGTTAATGCTTAAGTGCTTATCTTGCTCTCAAAAGCACTATTTCCATTTTAAAAAGTCCTAGAAAAATATAGTGTACACAAGGTAACGTATCTTAACTCCCGTTTCTCTTTCCAGCCATTTTACCTCAAAGACTTTTCTAAGAATAACGGAAACATGAACTCATTAATAAAGTCCTTTTTCTATACCTGCATTATTTTTTCCCCTCCAAGTTTTATTTCATATTCTCTTAAAGTTCTTTCAGGTCCGTGGTTTTCAATATCTTTCCTTCAATTTTTTATTGCTTTTCAATTTATTCATTTTCCTAAAATATTTTTGTTTCTATTTTCTCAAAGATTTTTCTTTTCTTTCTTGGTTTATCCTCTTTTCCTCATCTAATTTTACTTCTCCATTTCTTTCTTTTCTTGTATGGTAAACGACTCTTTTCTTATATGGTGCACATTTCCTTTATTTGCCTGTAATGTAAAAAAATGTGTTTCTCTGATAATCTTCCCTCAAAACTTTAGAACATTTTGGTTGAATTTCCTTCTTTCCATGTGAGATATAAGTATATCTGTGCTTCTTTTCTTACCACTAGATTTGATACATTTTATAAAATTTAAATGATCTTTTTTCTGTGTTTTCAATTATTTTATACTTACTTGGTTTTTAATTGCAGGTCCTAAAATTAGGGGGAAATAGTGACTGATCTCTTATAATACAATTTATTAAGTCATCTGTGAATCTAATAATAGTCAAGAGCCACAAGCTAAGGGGAATAAAAACAGAGTAGAGGAAAGTGTGGATGAGGAGAAGGGTACATGCAAGGGTGAAAAGGATGAATGACTTCTTTCTAAAAATTCATTCATTTGCTCAGCATTTAGTGAGTAACAAACACTGTGGACATAGAAGAGTTCAAAAAGGATAAGATGGAATCATAGAAACTCAGAGTTGAACATGAATGAGAATCCTAGCTTTGCTTGGGAGGAATCAGGAGACACTACATAAGGTACATGGTACTTCAGTCAATTCTGAGTGATTTTGGCCACTTTAAGTTTTCTCCAAGCCCCATTTTTTATCAATTAAATATGAATAATAATAATTTCTAACTCTATGTTCCTTTGTATGGATGAATTAAGAAAGTGGAGATTATTATGTTTATTTACATTGTGTCCGACACACAGTAAACCCTCTGTACATGTTTGCTCTTATTATTGTTGTGAGTTTTCCAAACAGACCTGGGGAAAGTGCTCTCCAGATGGAAAGACCCAACAATGCAAAGGTCTGTGGACAGGAAAGCCATTGAGAAAGATGGGGAGTCCAGAGTACAGTGTAAATCAGGGTAAAGGTATAAAATATGGACTAGAAATGTAGGTAGAAATGGGATCATGAAGGCCAGCCAATGATTTCAGAGATTTTTGGAGTAAGAGGCCATGCATTCCTGAATGAAGATTAATGCTCCAGCCTTTAATGGTTAATGGTTGCATCAGTGAAAATGCCAATAAATCAAAAGAGTTTGCTTTGTTTATGTACACAAACAAGATTTAATTTTGCTACTATTTTAAGGAATACCACAAATAGTGCTGCCACACACTTGCACACCTATAGACACAATCACTGTTTTTTTTGTTTTTGTTTTTAAGACATCTGCCTTTTGTTTTGTTTTTAAGACATCTGCCAATAATCTTCCTAGCCCAAAGGTAGTGTTCTAGTTACATGTCTCAAAGATCTGGATAGTCACAAGGATGTAATGCAGAGCCTGACACATCCTCAAAACAAGCCCCTACAGGAGCTAGGAGGATCAGTTCCGCTAGTGAAAAAGGAAATTAAGAAGGTGGGTGTTTCTCTGTGATGACTTAGTATTTATGTTTTATAGGTTATGACTCTGCTGTTGTTTGAGCCCTGAGGGCCTAGCTCCTTTCAAAATGTAGCAGCCTGAATGAGGTAATCTTGGGACTGCTGAAAGAAATAGTGCCCCCCACCTCCCTCACATGCCACCAGCTGAATTGACAAAAGAAAGTTTTGAGGAAAGCAATTAACATACGTTCAGCTCTGACATCTGGATGACATCGATTTGTATTTAGATTCATTTGAACTGGCTCATACCAAATTTTCTATAACCAGATCAATAAGCATTATAATTAATGTACATACAGTTTTGTGTAATGCTTTTGAAAATTCAAATGCTATAATAATTGAATTTTGAGTTAAAATTCACAAAGTATTTCCATTTAACACTTTTCAAAGATATGTTATATAAAAAGTATTTGTATAACATTGAAAGAGGCATATAGACGCATACAAGGTCCATTTTATTCCTGTACAATCAGTTGAGGAAACTGCATAGCACCTTTCTCTGAAAATGATATAATTAATTCTTCTGTACTTCTCTACATTTAAAAAGTATTCTGCAACTGCACAGGGAATTCTGAAATGCATAGCATGCTGAAATATGTAAAGATATACTCAGGTTGAGTGATTTTTCTGTATCAGTAGGCTCTGTGTAGGTGGGTAAATGAGTCTTCTCAATATAAAAGAGATAGACTATTAATGGAGAACGCAGAAGAGGGGCACTGCACTGATTCATGAGAACCACCATACCTGTTCATTAATGGAGAGGCCTTAACAGCACTCTTCTTCCATGCGTCTTGCCATGAGGAAAGGGGAGGAAGGGAAAGGTAGTGATGACAGCAACACCTGGGGAAGGGAGATGGGGAAATTTGTAAAGGGAAGATCAGCAGCCCCTACACAATGGTGTCCATCCATAGACCTTGCCAATAAAACAATTTCCAAAAACCCTGAGCTTGTTTTCTTTTTTAAAAAAATCTAGATAAATTTCAAAGATAATTTAAACAAATTAGGTACTTCTAACGGCGTTAATCCGAACATTTTCCAACTATCATCTTCCAAGTCTAGGACACGGGGGCTGCTACAAGTAATGAGCTACCATCTTATTCTCACTTTTCGACTGGGTAGTTTAAGGCAGGCCATTTTTCTATAGGTATAGTTGTTGTTGTTGTTTTTTACAACAGATTTAAGAGAGAAAAAAAACTACTGGATAAACAAAACCAAATGTATATGTATTTTTCCTCCAACACACAGTAGGATTATAACCATTTATTTGTTCTGCCTCCATCTAATTGACATACATCTAATTGCTCACAACACATATTCCCTTTTATGTTCTCCTAAGGGCATGTAGTTTTGATATCAAAACGACTTCAACTTGTTGATTTAACAAAAAAAAAAAAAAAAGAATTAGATTTGTAGAATCCCTATATACTGCAATAAGTCAAACTAATAAAAGTTGCAAAAAGTTTTGTGTTTTAATTATATTTTTGTAGACATGGTTTAATCTGGACTATATGTAATTTTTTAAAAGTAAATATATAGAATTATATGGAAAGAGAGTGAAAAATTTTTTTAAAAAGTTGATAATACTAAATGAGTTGAATTTTAATAGTGATTAACTGCTTTTATAAATCAATATAGGAGATAATACCACACCTGAAAACCAAATACTGCTACAGATTTTGCTCTAAGTATTTGCTTTTAAAGAAATCTTTAACTTTGTATGCTTTTATTTAAATACAAACTTTATATGAAAAATGATATTTTTACACTATTTAGAGTAGCTTTTAGACAGACTGGAGATAACTTGATTGAAATATGCATATTTTATGAAGAAGAGGTATTCCCCTGTGGTGGGGGACATTGTAAGGGGGAAGGTTATGCATTTGTGGAGGCAGGGGGCACACGGGAAACCTCTGTATCTTCCTCTCCATTGTTTTGTGAACCAAAACTGTTCTAAAAAAAAATACAATTTTTTTTTTAAGTACTGTAAAGTTGAAAGGTAGGAGAGATTAGGTTTTTGTGTGAAAAATAAAATGTTTTTGACCCCTCACACCAATACATTTCTTAGTGTAATATTTACAGAAGGGCTGGGACATTCTTGAATTTTTCCCTAAAGACAGGGATTTCTGTGAATACATGTTTGCATTCTTGTTTCTGAATGTGATTCTAACCTTTAATCCTGATGTTTAGGAAAGCAGCTATCACAAAGATCTTTGGGGTTTGAAGCATGATAATCCTTTTGGTTTTGCCTTAATCCTGTTTAGACAGGATGTCTCAAAACTTTCCCGTTTCTCAACTTCTCTGGTCTTTGACACACTGCTTATTATTAGCCATCATCTCTGTTTAAAATAACATACCCACTTAATGCTTAGGTAATAGTATTAGTCAGCCCTTGAATTGAGAAATTTGGAAGTTCTAATTGGTTATCATAAAAGATTAGCATCAAAGAATTCTGAAGGCACATGCAGTATCTAGGCCTGTTGAATTAAAATAAATGAGCTCAAAGTAGCAAACTTAATTTTTTTTGTAGCCAACTTACATTTTATCTGATATGATTGAACACAATTTTTTGGTAGCTTTGTTTTTTTATTATAAATTTTTAATTTTGTATTTCATTTTAAAAATATTACCTGCCATTACACATAATATTTAAAAATTTAAATCTCCCTCCAAAATTAAAACCTACATAATTCCAGTAATATCAAAGTAACAAAAATATAATTATTCCTACATTTAAATATTCCTAAGTGATTATTTGGGGATCAGCATTTTATCTTTGGAAGAATCAAGTGTGGGAATCTCCCAAGCCAGGAACAACAAAAAAAAAGGAATCCTCGTGCTCTTAATTTGTGGCAAAATACTTTAATCTAGCATGAAATACAGCATTTTTTGTACAGGAATCCTTAATACTGCAAGGATTTGATATATAGTAAATTCTTCGGTTGATCTTAGGAAGGGTAGGTAATTATGAGACAATATATTTGGAAATTAACCTGCACTGTGAAAGATACAAAAATAAACAAAGGTGTACTTATGAGAAACTTTGGAAAATAAATATACACACACAAAACATAGATGATCACGAATAGTACAAGTTATCAAGATGTAACAAGTAATAAAATTATTTTATAAATAGCCGAGTTTATAAATAACTAAAACAACATAGAATGGCAACTGAAAAGATTAAACTGAAATTTTCGAGTCATGAATTCATAGAGTGGACAACAGAACTTTGTAGATTAAGAGAAATAAAAGTGAAAGCTATTTATTTTTTCATATTTAAAAGGTAGGGCTAGAATAACAAAATCATCTCTGTTACTAAAGTGGTATTTGGTAGGAATATGCTTATAGACAACGCTATGAGGTTTCTGTTTTTGGAAAAATGTATGATAAAAGTAGAAATACGAATACTAAGATATTGTATATAAAGGCTGTGTGACTTAGTGAAATAGGCAGCACAGAGAACGCAACATCGAGCTGTAATGCCAAAGAATAAGGCATAAGACTCGGTTCATATCCTCAAAAAATATAATCATTAGGTGGGGAACAAAAATAAGCATCAAACATCATAGTGCTTGGAAGTTAAAGGCGAAGAGATAAGGGGATGAACTTTGAGAAGACAGATATGGACAAAGGATGAAAGAAAGAAACCGTTTGCAGAAAAGGAAGCTGACACAGCCTAATGCAATGTGGTGGGAAGGAGGTTGTTTAGTGCTGACAAGTCTGAAGTTAGTCAACCCAGAATAGATTGTATGGTGGGAGAAACAGAACACACCTTGATATGTAGTAGAGACGCATCAAACTACATATAAAGAGGGAGATTAATTAGCCAGTGAAACTGCTGTTCTCTGCTTGATGTCCTTAAAGTTTTATCAAAACCTGGCTTGTCTGGTATAAGGATATATGAGAAAAGGCCATTACCATATTGCATAAACATTCCTGATAACAGTAATGTTTTTTATCCTATTTGTAAGGTCCATCTTAAAAATACATTTTCTCTAACAATTAGAAAACTGATATTTTAGCTCAGGTTCTGACCCTAAAACTTTCCCTCAGTCTCTCACATTCATACCCAGGGCTTTTTTGAACACAGTCTAATATACTCCTCCTAGGGGGCCACACTCCAGGCAATAAATTGGTTCAATTTTTTCTCATTCTCCTTCTTGCTAAGAGTTGCTGGAAAGTTATCAAAAAGGACAATTTATCCATCTTAATGCTAGTGTCCATAGTGTGTCTAGGCAGGGCTGGAGTGTTTGGTGTTTCCTACTAGCTCCTGCAGGACGGGGTTAAGATCTGCCCTGGTGGCAATAGGAAAAGAGGTGGAATCTGAAAAGCTTTGCAGAGGAAGGAATGCTACATGTTCTTTCTGCACTCAGGAAACTGCTCCACTGCAGATATGACATGGCTCAATTCAGTTTTTGTTAAAGAGGAACAAACAGTATTGTTTTTAAGTATAAAATAAACAATCGTACAAACCCTGGGTAAGGTTATCAGTCAGCGCTTGAGTATTAAGACCACGAGGAGGAAAAAAACAGAAAATACAAGGGGAATAACATCATTGGGTAGGCAACACCTGAAGTTTTTTTTTAATCAGTAAAAAGTAGAACTGATTTAAAATGAAAGAATGATTATTAACCCTTTATTTAGCTCTCCTTAGTAAGTGGTGGTTTTCTAGTATCTTGCTTGGTATTTTACATTCCTAAGGTTTAAAAGTATAGATTACTTAATTTAATGGCAATAAAAATCAGCTAAATAACAGTGCTTAATATTATCAACTACAAACTTTAGTAAAACAATTGTGTAATGAAGAAATTAGAAGATAATATTAAAGAGATTTAAGTGCAAACTTTTGTTACTAATACTGAATTATACATTTTAATTAGGTTTGTTATATGTAAATTTAAAGTGTGATATAATAATGCTAGTATATGATGTTTAAAATTTCTTAACTCAATAAAAGCATGAAATATGCTTTTGGTTTTTCCTCTTTAACTGAAGATGTTCATTAATTTTACTTAATATCACACACTACTTCCTAAAAATAAATTTTCATAATGAAAAAGTATTGTCATATATAAATCTGGAGTTGTGATAAATTTTTCTAACAATTTCATTAAAATTTCAAGATTTAGTTGCATCAAAAACATTTTATAAATCTTCTAGCAAATCTATAATATTCCGCTTTATTATTTTCAAATTTCTGTTTTACAAATCTGCTCTCTAAAACAATCTCACAATTTATAGCTATAATAGCATGACCCACTGTGTCCTCCATACAAACTAATAGGCTACCTGAGTGCCTGCTTCAACATTGATTAATGTATTGAATAATGTTCACTTAGAATTTTAATTTTAATTAATATATGATTTACTTGATTGATATAATTAATATTCTGAATTTAGTTTTCCCTAAGAAAAACATATTTTAATGTGGTTTTTACTCATTTTCTTCTTGACTTATAATTGTTTGAGTAAATTTATAAAACTATGTAAATCCTAAACCCTCACATAGTACATTTATAGTCTCTGCAACTAAAAGTTGTTATATCAATTTGATTATTCAGTTTTGTTCATCAAATATTTAAACAGTGTTCAATCTGTACTAGACACTGCTGTCGCCAGCAGTACTTAACCATTTGTGTTTCAGAACTCCTCTAGCCACTTAAAAACTGTAGATGACTCAAAGTGCTTTTGTTTTTATGTGGCATATGTTATCATTGGTATTCATTATATTCAAAAATAAAATTGACTGTTTAAAAATAATTAACTGAAACATATTTTAAAATAGTCATAACAAAGTCATTTCATGCCTACATAAATAAAATATTTTTATGAAAAATGATTACCATACTTTTCAAAGCCAAAAAAATAGTGAGAAGAGTGACATTATGATATGTTCTAATACAGATGTGTGATATGCAAAGAGCTAAGCAGGAGAGGGTCAACATAGGCTCCACAGAAGAGGTGATACTTGCAGTAAACTTAAGAATTTGCCAGCAGGACAGAGACAGAGGTGAAAGGGGTTAAGATCATTCCAGTGAAAGAAGGGCATGGCTAGACACAGTATGTTGTAATAGAAAGGACGTGAGTTTTTTGGTTTGACAGAGTTTCCTCAAACCCTATCTCAGCTATTTTGGCTGCATGGTTTTGAGCAAATCACCTAAGGTCTGTGAGCCTTCTTTTGCTCTCTTGTGAATAATAAAAGCTACATATTAAGAATGTCATGAGGATTAAGTGAGATGAAATATGTAAAGTATTTTCACATGTGGCAGTTAATTAGAACACTCAGTAATATATTGCGTTTTGTTGCATATTTAAGGAGAGTGAATTGGTTATCATGCCGAGAGCACAGAGTAGCATGAGGTCAGGGGGAGAGAATGGAAGTTATAAACAGTATTGAAAAGGGCAGCAGTGAAGTAGAATGGGTAGGGAGGTTAAAGGTGACTATGAGCGATTTAAAAAACAGAAATACAGGGCTTCCCTGGTGGCGCAGTGGTTGAGAGTCCGCCTGCCGATGCAGGCGAGACGGGTTCATGCACCGGTCCGGGAAGATCCCACATGCCGCGGAGCAGCTGGGCCCGTGAGCCATGGCCGCTGAGCCTGCGCGTCCGGAGCCTGTGCTCCGCAATTGGAGAGGCCACAACAGTGAGAGGCCCGCATACCACAAAAACAAAAAAAGACAAAAAAACAAAACAGAAATACAATAATATGAAATGAACTACCCTGGAAACTCCAAAGAGAATCACTTCTCATGAAGATCTTAGCAAACCCATAGAAGAATCTTGATTTCCACCCAGCCTCATCCTATCCTCTCCCAGGAAAACATACAAACAAACTTCAATTTTAGAAAAACATATTCCAGTATCATCATAAATATAGAATGAATGTGTAAAAAAAAATGGATGGTAAAAACTTAAGACAAATTTAACCAACCTCTTCCATCTCTTATAGAGGTTTATCTCTTATAGAGGTTTACTTGACATGAATCTCCCAGCTCTCTTTGAAATTAGACTTCAGTTACATTTAGCAATGAATGAATAAATGAATATGTAAATAAAAATATATTTTAACCCTTATGAACAATATATTAAGAATCTGAACTGGCAACTGTGATTTCGCGGCCTGGAATTGAGAATTAGGAGGCTCATAAAGTCTACCAATCAATGTCAACTTATCTAGAAAATACTTTTACTAAGAGTGTGGTACACAGAGAATGTTATGATTTTTCCCCATGCTGGTTTTTACCATCAAGAGTCTATCTTTGATCTTCAAGGCCTTCATGGATAGAATGTTAAAAACTATTTCCCAACTGCAAACTATTTTCTGCTGATGCACCTTAGTTTTGACAATTAGGGCACACAGGAAAAAAATACACTTAGTAGAGAAGCACGGTTTTAAAATGTAAAATAAACTTCATCAAGGCCCAGGTTTCAAATTTTATAAAACACAATAAATATCCAGGCTCAGTGTACAAACACTGGCTGTAATAATACACCAGTGACCGATAAGAGCACTGTGAATTTTAGGTGAGAAAGTTTGAATTATTCTATGAAGAGTTTAGGATTAGCCTATTCCTTTTCTTACAAAGTATGTTTTATACTAATCCATCATCTTGACTGACTTCTCCACCATTACAGTTCAACCCACACTAAGTTATCAGAAGAACAAGCAAAGAAAATAAAGCATTAAAGCCAAAGTAATAATGGAAATTATGGTTGGACCTTGGACCCAGAAAACATTAATTTATTCTTTAATTAATTCAGCTTAATAAATAAATAAATACAGCATTTTATTCCACCCAATGCACATGCAAATAATTCTAGAAATTATTTTCAAGATAATTTTGTTGTAAAAAAATTTATATATTGTTAAAAATGTAACCAAGTTTTCACTTTATAATTTCTCATATACTGACTTTATAAATATGAATAGTAAAGCTCTGTATCCAAATAGACATTGTCTAACTCCATGTAGCACTCATTATACAGCACTTACAAATGACAGTACTAATAACTGAAATTAAATATTACATGACAAATTTTTACCTTCATTTTTCTGGTCTCATGTATGTGTACATATATGTGAGGGCAGGACACAGAATAATCAACTTATGGTGATAACTTTAGGATAAAATGTCCCTATTCAACCATCCTTCCCTTGAGCACAATTGCATATAGATTCTTCATTGAAATTTCTCTTTTCCTTACAATTTTTTTTTGCTACCTCCCCTCTCTTGGTATCAACTACCATATTCTAACTTTGCCAAGTCAAACAACAGTTGTCAATTCTGTGTGAATTTAGCCACATAAAAGTAGTAATCTACTCACAATTGGGAAACTTTTTTTTTTTTTTTTGTCAAAAATGCTTCAATCTTGAATAAGTTTAGCAGAAGCTATGATAAGCCATTTTGAGTTTGCCCAAATGAAAATAAAAACAAAATGGATGATTTCCTTTGTAAAATCAAAATAACTCCACTCTGCAGTGTTATTTATAATTTTAAACCTCAAGGAATGATTATTCATAGATATGTGGAATGGAAGGGAAGTGAAACAGTCTGTTCACCGTATCCTTCATTTGAAACACTTTGCCCACTGTTCCGAGTTAATGTATTTTAATTTCTTTTTAAAACACAAGCTGTTCTTTGACTGTAAAACATCTCAGACTCTTAGTCAGACTTTTTTTTTTTTTGTATTATTTCCTCCTCAACATACTCATGCACAACCAGAGAAGCAGGCAGCATGCTCTAAGTTGGAATTCAGTTAATACATGAGAACACCTTTTTCAATACTATAATTTAAATTACATGAACTAAAATGCCAACTTTGGGCAATGCTATTCCCTTGAAGCATATATATTATTTCGTTATGGATGTATTAATTCATAATGTTTTATTTCAAGCCTATAAAATATGGTATCCTCTTGAAAAATCTGACAGATGATAAAACTGCATTATACTTCCACAAAGTTGCTGATTTCTTCTTATTTGAATCAGCTATCTGAATTAGTTAAATAGCATCAAATTTAATAAACAGCATATGGACCTACTAATATATGAGAAGAACCTATTCTTTCTTTCCCCTGCCACATATATGCTCTTTTATCTTTAAGTGATACATTTCCTGTGGGGGAGGGGTCCTTGAAAATAAGCCATATGCCACATGGATTTCATTGTAAAAATGACAGCTAAGTTTATTATAAGAGTACTGTATAAAAAGAAACCAAATCTTTGAAATCTTTGCCTTAGTATATCTTCTCTATTTGTACATTATGCACAAAATATGCTTTTGTATTTTGCTGTTGTATATTTTTCCACTTATGGAAATAAAATTTTGTAAAATTTTATATTGTATGCATAAACTTTTTGAGTCTTTTAAATAGTCAATTATTCGATTAATGCGGGTTCATTATAAGAAGAAGAAGGTGAAATCACCATTTTTTAAGTAAAAGTTTACTGACCAAATATGCTGAATTTCTCAGTAGAGTTTCAATGAAAATCAATTCACAGAGTGTGATGATAAAAGCTTTTGAAAAGTTCAAGACCAAAAAAAAAAAAAAAAAAATCCACTCTTTAAAATGTGGACCAAAAGTTCTGAAGTTTAATTCCTGGGAGACGAAGAAATAGGTTAAATATATTTTGATATGCCAAATGCAGTTTCAGAGCACTGGTAATAACCCTGTGTCCCTCTTGGCTACACACACACCAATATTCTTCATTCTGGGGTAATCACTGGTCTCAAATTCCAGGTCTGTGCTCATCAACCTTGGTCTGTTTTTCTTCTAACATGAACTCAATTAAGCTTCCTACTCTTTTTTTTTTTTTTAATACCCTGAGAAAACCATAATTCAAAAAGAGTCATGTACCACAGTGTTCATTGCAGCACTATTTACAATAGCCAGGACATGGAAGCAAACTTCCTACTCTTAATGGACCTTTCCATTTCTTGCCAATAAAAGAAACAGGTAAGGAAATACATCAAAAGTAGGCATGTAGGGCTTCCCTGGTGGTGCAGTGGTTGAGAGTCCACCTGCCGATGCGGGGGACACGGGTATGTGCCCCGGTCCGGGAAGATCCCACATGCCGCGGAGCGGCTGGGCCCGTGAGCCATGGCCGCTGAGCCTGTGCGTCCAGAGCCTGTGCTCTGCAGTGGGAGAGGCCACAACAGTGAGAGGCCCGTGTACCGCAAAAAAAAAAAAAAAAAAAAAAAAAAAAAGTAGGCATGTACATGGAAAGTTACAGTCTGTGTAAGAGCAAGTATTTCTAAAATAAATGTGTATTCTAAATTTTCCTACATCAAATTTAGATTTGCAAAGCCAGGCCATGTATGATTACAAATGCTGAAAGCATATCTCTTCAGTGGTTCATGCTTTTGAGATTTCAAATTACAACAGCATCCCATTTTTACAAGGCATTACTAGAATAATCTCCAATGTGTATGTTAGATTCCTTTATAGAGACAGTCATGTTCCTACAAGCCATAAATTTAATAAATCATCAGATGTATAACTTTCATTCTCACATTTACATTACCAAGTATTTTATGGAGCAATTTTCTTAGTCATAGCAGTGAGACTGTTCAATGATATAAATAAATAAATAAATACTATTTCAACATAAAACCCTTAACTCTAAAGGAAAATAACTATGCTGGAGTCTCACAAGAATACAATTCACTATTAAAAGGAATTCAGTTATCAGTAGGGTCTATCTTGGATTGCTTCCATGAAGTTTATTACTAGTATCAGAAGGACTTTATTATAAAAAGCATTGCAGAAGCCAAGGACACAGTTATGGCTGGGTTCCAGTGAAGAGACAAATAGCTTGAAAAGCCTAATATACTGCAATACTGAAATTGTTATTATAAATAACTGGTACATTTACATCGGATTATCATACATTTTCAACAGAAACTTGAAATGCCGACTCTGTCAGTATCAGTCTCTGGGCACAGTTTCTTGTTGAGACCTGTTATGCATTATCAGAGTCAGGCGTAATTGCTCCCAAAGGATTTTTAGGCTTATATTATAAAACAAAATCCCTTGTAAGGAAAACCAGACTTTTAGGTGTAAAGGATATTTTGAAATGATGAAATATTTGAATGATCCAGTGAAATTACCTTGAAACAATATTTTTAAATACTCTAACTAAAGATACAGCTATTTTAACTTAATCAGCACAGTTCCCTAAGTATACACTGTAAAAATGTAAGTATACATATTATTCTTGAGAGGTAGGTGGGAAGCAGGAGAAGGCATTAGAAAACTACAGCCTTAAATTAACCTTATAGTCCTTTCGTTAGTTATTTACCAAAGAGATTATATTGCAATCCAAGTTGGCATGTTACATAATGAGAAAAATCAACCCAAATTTTAAAGGCACATGCTCTACACATTTTCTATTTGCAATTTAATAAACTTACTTTAATATAGGAATATTACTTATTTTTACAATAAAAGTCTCAATATGGTAGGAGGCTGTCAAATCTGCAAATGATTAAACTATTGACTTTAATTTAATGGAACATTTCCAAAATAAAGTCTTTCTGGAGGCATAGCTTATTACTCAAATTATTTCCATGAAGTGCTTTAGCCTTCTCAGCCCAGCCTATCCAGGATGGTGTGTCATGCATGTGTTCATGCATGCGTGTGTGTTTCCCAGGTGAGCAATACTGAGTCTTCTTAAAATTTGCTCATAAATTTCAGAATGAATATCCAAAATATACAGCAACTGATAAGTCAAATTCTCCACATGTTTTGCCATCAAATAAAATATTTGTCCTCAGTATTGTCTAGGAAGGCACATCAGGTACAAGTAGATAGTTCGCAAAGTCCAATTAATAAGGACGCTAGCTAAATGAAGTGCAAAAAATATTATAATGGATACTTTTTCTCTTTGGAATCGATGGCAGTAACCTTTGTTTAGAAAAAAATGTGTGTCTGAGCAATAACGTGTACCAATATTTCTCAAGCTGCTAAAATGAAAAGAGCTCAGAGGTAGGCATCTCTCCATGTAGTTATATTATGTTTTCTGTTTTTTTCTCCCCTATTGAGGCAAGAGAACTGTCTTAAGCACTTCAGAAATGCCCTGTCTTCTTCCAATGGAAGGAAATGAAGGCCTTAGCACTGAAGCTAAAATATACACAATAGATACAAATGAGCAGCAGGGGCAGATGGGAGCTTTTGGTTGCTTGACGACTAGGTCAATTATTAGCAAACTAAATATGCCAGCTTCTCAGTGAAAACAGATATTTTCACTTAATCCCACACTGAAATATGCATTATCTTTTCTGCATGTTCCTAAATACATGAAATGATTCCATTTCAAATAAAAAAGCAATATTCTTACTTCAGTATGAAAACCAAATTACACTAGCTTAACTATTAGCAACGATTGAGTTATCAATCTATATTTGTAAGGCATATCTTCTCCTGACTACTAAAAATTTAATAAGATATAATACTTGAGAATAAAGGACTTGGAAAATCTTTTGTGCAGATGATATATATGTGCTTTTACTTGTTTATGCCAGTGGTTTTGAAATTACTTTTCAATTTATTTTCATTTGTTACTGTATCTAAGGAAGCTTCTTTTTCTTAAGCAAGTTTGAGCAAATTCAATAATTTATATCAGCTGATAGGCATAATTAAAATAAATATTCCTCAGAGAGGCATGGGGCTTATGTTGCAGTTAAAAATATGTGTCCCAGTCCTGAAATAGCTAAGATATTTTCTAATTCAATCATATACTATAAAAATTCTATTATTTAACACAGTCTAGTAGTTCTGAAATTAGTGATATGGGTAAATAAGTGTTTTTGCTATATCCTACAAAGGGGAACATTTGAGAGAAAAATCTCTAAGAGTTTATAAATTTGCTTGTTTTTTTTCTTATTTTGAAATTTTCAACATTATCGAGACATTAAAAGTATTAAATAAACTTTAAGTATCTTTTTTTTTTTTTTTTTTTTTTCGGTACGAGGGCCTCTCACTGTTGTGGCCTCTCCCGTTGCGGAGCACAGGCTCTGGACGCACAGGCTCAGCGGCCATGGCTCACGGGCCCAGCCGCTCCTCGGCATGTGGGATCTTCCTGGACCAGGGCACGAACCCGTGCCCCCTGCATTGGCAGGCGGACTCTCAACCACTGTGCCACCAGGGAAGCCCCTAAGTATCTTTTTAATACATGCTTTACTGAACGGTTTGCATAATTAAAAAGTTAATTGCTCTGTTTCCACAGTCTTTGGGAGTCATGGGACCAACTCCAGAAGCAGGCTCTTAGTGCTGTATTTTCTCATACACATACATTATCCTTTTCAGTGAAGCACCTTCCCTACCTTGGCAGAAGGATGCAATGAAGGTGTGTGTGCGTGTGTGCATGTGTGTGTGTGTGTAGAATGAACTACCAATGAAGTATAGGCATAAGGAATAAAACTGTGTAGTTTAATCAGTGAATAAAGCACCTGGTATTAATTCTTACCCTATTTTGGGGCATATAGTATTTCTTTAAGCAGCTCATTATATTGAGTCTATTATCTTAGTATTCTGAAGGGAAAAAATAATTAGCATGTTCTTAATTGTTGTGATATGAACACATCTATTGCACTTATGGTCCCAGGTATCATCATTTATGTCAGCCCACAATGTAGAGTATTTCTTGATGATGACACAAAATAACTGCTTTACACAAAATTACAAAAATGCATTGTTTTATAACATGTGCAAATAAAAAGGGGAATTCCCTTAATAACCCTGAAAAAGGGAATGGATTACTGGTTGCCTCAGATAATGAGACAACAAGATCAGTGATTTGCTCAAAACTGCATAATACATTAATGCTTCTGTTATATATAAAATGAAAGCTAAATTTTTCCTACTTAAAGATATTTTTAAAATAGAAATAATTATAATGGCTTTCATAGGCTTTCCTGAGCTTTGAATGTAGTAACATAAATATACCTCTTTGGAGCTGATAGCAACAAAGCAAGAATAATAAATACTAACAGTTACTAAGTTGAGCACCTAGTATTATCAAGTATAAACCATAATTTTACTTCTCTTTTTCTCAGTTACATCGTTTATAAAATGCAGATAATATTACCTTCCTCAGAGTGATTCTATGAAGCAAACGGATATGTAGAACCCTCGGGTTATCACTAATATACTGTAAAGGTATTCATTTATTATTTCAATTTTTCCTTACCCTTTTATCATTTATTTTTAGATACTTAATAAAGATACTATTTCATCATTCTAGTAAGCCTTTTTTGATAGATAGATTGTCCTCTTTATGTTATGTTCCTCTTTTCTGGTGCTTCACTCTTTGTGTGTGTAAGTGTAAGAGGGCATGAATGAATCTATAATTCATTTGTCTCTGACATTAGAGATAGTTCGTGGTGACTTGGTTCATTTAAATTCCCTTCAGCCCTTTATATTTGAATTGTATTGTAACTGGGGTGTTTCATACAGTGATCTGAAAATTATCTCCTATAACTGATAAAAGTTGATTTCTACATTTAAATGTATTTGGCTTAATTAGTAGTTTAAGAGGAGATGTGAATAAGTGTTATGAATTGGTGCCTAATTGGCAGAGTCTATCCGCACTCTGTGATTGGCAGTCATCTTTACAAGGCTTTTCTTACTGCCATGAATTTTTGAGAGTTGGCTGTAATCTCAGTCTTTTAGGAACCACTTGGCTACTGGGCACTGAATGATCTTTAATAATTATTTGATGAATATCTCTGTGAGTTACTGTTTTTTGTCGTTTACTACTCGTTAACAATAAATCCAGGAAAATATATGCAGGCCTCTTAAAAACAGAAGCCATTTAGCTGCAGAAAATAAATGTGAAACTATTAATATGTTTTCTCTGTCTATGACTTTTATTATATTTGCTATAAACACTGGCACTTGTTCACAATGGGTAGAGAGCCATGTGTTCTTAGCCTTGGAAACCGATAAGGAATTCAAAAGGGGCCAGGAAACAACTTACCTTAATGGCAAAATATATGCGAGGCCAGTGAACACTTTTGTAAGCAAGAAAACAATTATGCATTTAAAAATATCGTAAACATCGTGGGTCTGATTTAATCTGGAAAAAAAATAAGAACTACAGAACCAGAAAAAAAATTTAAGGTATCTTTAAAAAAATTAGCATAGCAAAGTAGTTATCTGATAGAATTTTATTAAATGCTAACTATCTAAAAATATATGTTCAGGTATAACTTCACGATAACTCTTTAAGAAAGGGCAATAATTATTATAATTATTGTCTTCATTTTATAAGGGAGTGAGATATTATGTGAATTGATCTAGGTTCCCTTCCCGAAAATGTGATGGAGGTTGAACTAGGACCCAAACTTCTGGTATCAATTCCTTGCAAATGTACATATTGTATTATATACCACAACACAGCAGAATTAAGTTAGGTTTAAGTAGGACTTTTTAAAACTGAAAACTTACAAAACAGACTATTCCAAAAAGTATCCCCCAAAGAGTATAGAAACTTGATAGTCTGAAATGACTCAAACATAATGACTTTTGGTAGAGAAAATGAATTACTTGACCCTCAAAATGACCTAGATAAGGTATTAGAAGGGAGAAAATGTGCATGGGATGGTGAGGTTGGGAGAGGCAAAGGAGCAAGATTATTAGAAGGATAAAATAAAGAAAAAAAAATAAAATCTCAGAGTCAATGTGGGGGACGTTCATTTAATCCTCCTTCAGAAATGAAATGACTGTCAGAGGAGCTCAGAACTTTTCATTAGGGTAAAGAAGAGTAATGCATTTTCCCTGCTATTTTCAAAAACTAAAACATAAAGACCAGAGGCTAAGTAATCAAGTCAGAAGTCTTGTACTTTGTGCCCTGAAATAAAATGTGGT
Organism: Hyperoodon ampullatus; assembly: GCF_949752795.1. Classification (NCBI taxonomy): domain Eukaryota; kingdom Metazoa; phylum Chordata; class Mammalia; order Artiodactyla; family Ziphiidae; genus Hyperoodon; species Hyperoodon ampullatus. The sequence goes on along the minus strand of NC_136914.1, from coordinate 75,387,880 downwards.
TACTTAAGAAAAACACACATGGGGACCTCTAAACCCATGGACAATTGATAGAACTAATTTAATAGCTACTTCATTCTGGGGACATAGATAATACTCAGACATAGACTGCAAAGGAAAAACATGTGGGTTTGATTTCACAAAAGAGGAAAAAAAACAGTCTGGGGCTGAAATAGGCAAGAATTAGATTTTAGATCTTCATTAATTCTGGGAAAAAGAGATGAACCAATGTTGTCCAGGAAACTAAAAGTGCCTCTTAAAATTGAATTCTCAAAGAACTAGTGAAGGCTGAATACAATTGATCACACTAAATAAAGGGCAGTAAGCTTAAGGGGAAAAAATAACTCAGATAAAATATGGTTCTGTGTGCACATGTTGCTTTCCAATCACCTGTTTAAAGATGATGTATGATTCACATTGCCTCAACCAAAGTGAAGGGAAAGGATAAGGACTGGGCCCTAAATTCAATTTTCTCAAATACTTGTATAATTGAAAAATGAGTTCATTTTAGGTGAAAATTATCTGAGAAATTATGACTATATAAATAATGATTTTGAAAATTACATATCAGTCTAGATGTTTCTGATTGACACAGTATTTTGAGAGTCAGGTATTACTTAAGAGTAACCCAGTAAACAATGAAATTGATGGATAATTAATTGAATGTTTAGCTAATGCAGAGACATCTTACAGAATGGACCAGAAGCAAGGAGGGAAACAAAGTCTGGCCATTTAATCATGCCTAAAGCTGATATTGAGAAAATCATTTACATATTTTTTTAAAAAAATTTTCCTTAAGAGATAACCTTAAAGAGAAGAGAAAACAAACAAACAACAACAACAAAAACAACAAACATGAGTTAGAGACACAGAATTGCAGCTGCTGCCTAGTACTAAAAGAGTCCCTGAATCTAGGGCGCCAAAGCAATCTGTTTTCAGGAGAGGATCTCGGCCAACGGTAGACATGTTACAGCAGACCTTATCCGCCTCACTGGGTCTGGATGAAGAGTTCCTTTTCTGATTTCATCCTCGCCAGGCAATCTTTTAAGAGGTACACTGATTTTCCTTGGGTCTCCTTAGAGATAAAGAATACTGCCTTGGAGAAGAAGCAGGGACTTTCCTATTTATGGAATGGGATATTCTCCTGTTCAAAATGTAGTAAACTAATATTCCAGTTTAACACCAAAGTCTTATAATAATGTTTAGAATTTGTTTTGGCTCTGTACAGTTCTGCACACTGATGAAACTGATATTTGGATCTAGAAAAAAGAATTCAGGTACCGCGTAGAGGCCACTCAGTAACTGGAAAGGATGCACATTTCTAGAGGTTTTTGATGAACCAAATAAACATATGCATGATTAAATAGGAGTTGAAGTTTTGTTTGGAAATTATTATGTAGCAATTATTTAGATTATCTTGGGCTGGAAGACTAGTTTTATCAAGGTACTACCTACTTATAATTCCTACTAAGCAACAATGAATACAGAGAAAGGAGAATACATTTATGTGACATTGATAGCTGTCCTTTCTTAGATAAAAACAACATCAAAAGTGACATCTGACTCACAAATCATCATTAGTAAGTCTCCACACATAACACATTTGGAGGCAATTCTTCCCTTGCATGGTGCACAAGCTGTGGTAAGCATCTTTGACCTTGCACTTCTGTGACTGGAACTGGATAGTCCTTTACAATTTGAATTTATTTATCCTGAAAATTCTATTTCATTGTTTTCTGTTTTGAAGCATATCTATTTGCATAATATTACTAACAACTGATAGCACTATTACAGTGTCAGGAATCTTATAATCACAAAATTAAAATGTTTGATGATAACTAAAAATGTTTGATATCAATTATTGGATCTCACCAAAAATGCAATTAGTCACATACTATTTTAATTCCAAGCCAGTGAGATGGACAAATGATGACCTACTATAAAATAAAACATAGAAGTTACATGAGAGGCCAAAACTCACTTAAAAGAGTAATTATTATATCTCAAGGAGAGATAGCAAAAGCTGTTATACAGAAATTTCAGACTCTGTTGTACTTTCAGAACATTTTGTAGAAAGAGCAACAAAAAAATCCTGAACATAACATAAAGTATAAGTTGTTTAGAAATTTATTAAGATTGATGTCAAGGGGTGCAACCATGCCCCTGCCTCTGACAATGACATTATAATGGACTTGCTGACCTTGGGAAAAAATTTCAAGTGTGTTCTTACATTATATCTCCTGGTTTTCTTCTTTCTCAATTGTCTCACTTCTGTTGAATCTCTATTGGCAACACAGGGTTCCTAGTCCATACAACTAAATTCAACAATTTTTTTGAACATCTATGTATAACCTTAATGCTAAATTTCTCCTTAGCCTGCCACGCTTTGTTTGGTTTTACTTTTTAATTTTAAAATATCCTTCTCTGAAGCTTATTTCAGTATTCTCTTATATTTCAGTATTTTTTTCAGATTCTGTGTTGGGTACAATCTCTCTCTTCTCTAGTGTCATATGTTTAATTGAAGGTCACATCTATTCTCCAAGTTTAATAATCATCATAGTGCCAATGGCTCCTAATGCTGTATTTCTGCTACTCCCAAGTTTCTAATATACATTTTAATAGCCTGCTAGATATCACCTGAATTTTTCAAAGGTACACTAAATCTGACATGTCTTAATCAGGTTCGTTCTCCTGGAAAGATGCTATTCCTTCCATTTTTCCCAAGTTGGCAAACAGCACCTCTGTCTTCCCACCATTGGTATCCTTGGTATCACTCACTATTCTCTATAACCTTACCCATTTTTCTGCTTACCAAATTCTAGTCACCCACCCTTCAAAATTTGGCTACGGTTTTTCACATGCCCAACTCATATCCTATTCTGGTTCTGGTAACCTTTAGTCTCTAAACCTAGAGCCTCTCACGCCTTTACTTTTAAACATCTAATTCTGTATATGTCATTCTCCATCACAATAACTAACACTTAGAAGGCAGAGAGAAAGTCTCATTCACCTTTGGATCCTTCGTGAGAATTTGCATAGAGTAAATGCTCAACAAATGGTTATTGAACTTCATGAATTCTCATAATATTCCAAATTCCCTGTTCATTGTATAAAATTTAATCTATGGCTGTGATGACCTTTTGCTACAAATGCTGGGTTGGTGAAATAAAACCTCATACTGAAAAGAAACAATGTGCACAATTCAGTATAGGGAACTATGGTTCACAGGAATGCAACCTCAGAGTAGCACACCACTCTCAGATCATATGTGGGTCCCCCAATGACATCATCGTTGGAAATGTTAAGCATTTCAGAGCAGAAATAAAATCATAGAAGATACATTTTGCAATAGAAATGAATGAGTAGATTATTTTTAAACAATAGGATGCTATTCTATCTTTTTATTACCAAAATATTTTATAGCACTCATTGCAGATTTCTTTTGAATATACAGTATCAAAACTTAGTTTCCTTTGTGACTATCACATTTTAGCAGCTGAAAATCTGTTTTAAAGGAGGCATTTAAATTTTCATGTGTTTCAAATATTTTTTTCATTTTGTAATAAACTTACACTTTCTGTACAGTAATGAGAAGGCATACAAGATAATGAGACTGATGTCAAAAAAATATACACCTGCATAAATTAAGTAAAATTTATCAGAAACAAGATTTAAAAATAAGGCAACCTGTTGTCTATATTTCAGATAGAAAGGGAATGTGACATAAAGACAAATACCCAAATATTTAACTCGAATCTTGAGACAACAATTACAAAAACAATTTGCAACCACAACAAAAGGAATGAATTGGTTTTTCAAAAAATAAACCTAATCTACTCCAGTCTACTCCAATCTAATCATCTGATTTGAGTATTACAATTTGTCTTCTGAAAAGAAATCACAAGAACTTAAAAAATTATTTATAGGCTCTTATTAAGTTTGAAAAGCCTTATTTAAAGCACACGTATTTTTAGTAATTGTCCATATTTATGAGCAGGGAGAGAAAAGAGACATAAAAATAATCTGTTCTGTAGATGAGACCTGAATTTACCATATGCTGACAATTTTATCAATGATAAATTCTGGAGTTTTGGAACTAATTATGTTTAGCACCAAGAAAAACAAAAGAAATAACTTGATTAGAAAAGTAAAACAAACAAATAATTTAACTTCATTTAGCTTGACATGAAGCTTCCAGGTCAATATAGTACTTATTTTTAAATCATGTAGAAGATGGGTAGGTAAAAAGAGAGGCTATGATTCAGATAACATTTCAAGGCCTTCTTCCAGCCCAAGCTATTATTTATAAAATGGAAAGATTTCAGTAAGTGCATTTATAATTGTTTCATCTGAATAATCTTCCTCTCCATTCTCTGTGCTTCATACCACTCTGAACTTCTCTGGTGAGCTTTCTCCTTTTCATGTTATAGTGAAATTACTGAAATCAAAGTTGTATCTTCCTAACCAAAGGACTTCCACCATGAAGGCAGAGACTCTTTCTCGTTCACTTCTACTTCCTCAGAAAACCTTGGCCAAGTTTTATTTTCCACACGTTTCTTGAATCAAAATGAATAACCAGTTTTGTCACTATATAATTACCCCATTATCAAGGGACAGGGAGGATATTACTCTGTTTTGCTTAAGAGAATGCTTTTCTTACAAAAAAAAATACCTGCAATAGGAAAAGTAACAACAGTGAGTGTTTTAACCTAAAAGAAGAATACTGAGATGAAACAGTTTCTCAATAAGTGGGCTAACCTCTGAGGTTTAGTGCTAACTACACTTTAAGTTAGTTCCATAGTTCCTTAAATCACACAGAAGATGCTTGAGTGTTATCATGTTTCAGCAACATCAAGTTTTTTATATATAACTCTAGAACAAAATCAGAGGAAAAACAAAAGTATATACAATGTATAAGCAAAGAAGAATGCAAGTATGGGGATAAAACCTTGACTAAATAAGGAACTTAACATAGAATTCATTATCTAATAAGTGTGCTGAAATTCAGATAAGCAAATGCTTTGAGCGTCTGGAGGCAACAAACCCCCTAACTGACCTCCAAAGTCACTTTGAGATTTGATGAGAGCTTATTCCCTCCTCAAATGTCATAAGGGTTCAGCAGAGTGATCTAGTTTTAAAGGACTAAATTAGAATAAAAAGGATAATATGGCCACACATTTTATCAGTGTTAATTATTAATACTGAGATTTAAAAAAAAAGGGCTGAGAGTTCGGTAAGCATACTAATAGGACACTTTTTTCAGCTCGTTTTCTCTGTCAGTGTGAATACTTTGCGGCAGTTCAAAGGGAAATATACACCTGAAGAATAATGCATTCAGCTGGAAAACTGGGTATAAAATGTAAAAACATTAAAAAAGAAGAGAATACAGGGAGATAATGACTTCTCCTCACCTTAAATGACAGAGCGCAGGAAGAGTTGGGTTGATTTGATACCTCAGGATAGAATCTTTCTCTCCCCTCTTTTTAGTTCCTTGATATTTTTAAATGTCACTGGATGTCACTCCTTGGTATCCCACAAAAATGAGAAATTGACTGGGAAGTATTCAAGGTGAGAATATCATCCTTACCAGTCATTTTAGAATGCTATCTTTGTGAAACTAAACATTTTATGATGTTTTCATAATTACGCCATCATGTCATGTCAAATCTACCTAAAGATAACAATAATCACAAATTTTTTATTATTACTATTTAAATAATAGTAGTAAATAATTTTATCATCAACTAATATAGTAAACTTATTGCTACTCTTTTACTATTTATTTATAAATTATTACATGCTATTATCTCACTTAGTGTCTTCCACAATCCTATGATTTATTATTAAGTGGGGCTAAGAGAAGTCAGAAAATTACACTGTTAGTAAGAGGAGAAATCAGGATTTAACCCAATGTCCTTAGATTTCAAGCCTGTTTCTTAAGCCAGTACATTCTGTCTTCTACATTACCTCTTCTTCTACAGGACAATGTCTTCTTTAGATTCTTTTAGATTGTGCTGCTCATTTTACTGGAAAGCTAGAAAACTGCTGAAGCACACATCTTGATTAGTTGAGACTCAGAGATAATCTCTATTATCACTATCCATAATCACTATGAAGAAGTAGGAGTAAATAAAGCCCTCCAGAAGTGTGTAGGGGGGTGTGGACTTGGGGGTACTTGGGAGGTACAGAGCCATTTTACAGATGGCTAGAAGAGTAAAAAAATGCAGTCAGACACTGGTAACTAGATACAGTGAAATGCAGAACCATGAAAATGAATCTTTCCAAGGTATATGTCTCTTCCTACAGAAAAAAATTTGCAGGGCATTTGTTTTGGGGGTATTATGAGTATGCCATTAACAAGTATATGAGCATCTTTGAAAAGCTGGAAGAGACAGTGTTAATTCAATCTAAATGAAAACAGCACAAACCAACGATAACCAGATGATAGTACCTTACAGATGACTACTGAAAATTGGGTATGTAAAAGAAAAGCAGAAAGTAGAGGGTCCTTTATCCCACACAAGGATATGAGTTTAGTGTCTTTTCTAATTACCCTTGGTCATATAAAAATGATGTTTCATTTCCAAATGATATTTCAAATATACTGTTATTTACTTCTGAAAGCAATGTGAAAGTCCATGGCAGATACCTAAAGACTTCCCAGCGGAATGCACCATGTTTCAACCCTCAAGAACAATGTGCTCTAAACACTAAAGCATGTGTAGTGAGGGGAATGAATAAAACAGTTAAGCCTAATTTACATAGGTTTGAAGAAATAAGAAAGTTTGGAAGTGTGAAATTGAAAAATATTAGCATATAAAAATCAAAATTATATTTTAAATGTCTGCGAAAATCAAAAGCATAAAATTAATTAGGCAGTTAAAATGGCCAAATTTCTGACCATTTAACTTTTTAAAACCTGCCTTATGGATCAACTGCTATTTTCTTATTTTAATTTATTTATATGTTATACTATTTGTAAGTTTACCTAGAGGAAAAATACATACTGTTTTGTACCTTTTGTTCACTCCTAACTCTGACCAAAGTTTACGCTGTGAGGTAAGAAAGTAAATGTGCTTATTCAATTGTGAGATAACTTAGTCATAATTAATGGTTTTGAGGGCACTGTATCCAAAGCCAGATCAGACCTAAAATTGCCTCTCTTGCACAGTGTAATTTGGGGAGGCTCCAAAACTGTCTCCCATACTGACCTGCTGTTGGGCCAACCTTTCCACCTACCTGGACAGAAATCACACCCTTTGACCCGATTCATTTCTTTGATTTATGTAATACATTCATTATCTACTATTAGAATGCATGTGTGTTATATAAGTTGTGTAGAAGGCCCTAGAATTACTTCTGCTTTGCCCATATTACTGCATATTATCAAATTCACTCACCATCTTACTAAGAGACCCAAAGTTCTCTTTCTATTCAGGAGAATAAACTTTGTAAGAAAAATTGGATGTGATAAAATAATTGCAGCTTATTGGATCTGCATATGGTTTTCGAGTTAATTTAGTGAATTGCTTATAGATGATAGAAACAGACCCAGAAGGAGTAAGTGACCTACCCAATCCTAAATGAAAATTGGGTTTAGAGGTCAAGTGTGGTGTTTTCCATATTTGAGTTGTTAAACATATTATATGATCAAATGATATACAGTAAAACAAACTAGCTCCGCAAATATGATTCAGGGGGACTTCTGGAGGAATAAGTAGACCATGGCATGAAGGCAGGCGTCAAAATAAAAACTTACAATAGACTTAAAGAAACTCATAAACACCATTCCAAGACAGACTCTGAAGCCTGCTGCATAGTTAAGACAAGGGCAAGCTCTTGCGTAGTCAATGGTTATCCTTAACGTGGTGGTGCTTTTAAGCCTAATATTTGGTTTTCACTTAAATTATTAATTTATTTTATCATTAAAATATCATTAATGAACAAGTATTTTATCATTACTTAACTTCCTACCATGTACTCCATATTTTAAAATATGTAATACCATTAAATGTATTTTAATAAAATAACAAATAACCAATTTCCCCTATTTTATCAAAGGATCAACTTGAAGTAATCATGCTACTGATATTAATTAAAGGAAAAGAAAAAATGTTAGTGATTTTTTTTCATTAATAAATGCATAATCCATTAGGGTTTTTTAAAAAGTATTTTTAATATATAATTTTCATTGTTCCTTTCCAGAGACCCATGGGATATAAGTACCCCAGATTTGAAATGATCAGAATCGTGGGTCTCACATTAATTAATAGATTCTAGTTTCAAGAAATTATGTTTATTCTTACACTGTATTCTTTTACCTAAGCTAATAAGAAAATAAAGCCCCTTTTATCATTTGGCACTAATGTGGGTTGAAATATAGGGTAAAACTCGTTATAAAGAGAATTAACCCATAAGCTCTTAATAAAATTTTATTATGCTAAAGTATAGAAGGCAGAAATAAAAGCTTTTGTAAAACGTAAGTGCAGTTCACTGCCTATGTAATTAAATTTTCTTGTATTTTGGTTATTTCCTTACTACAGCATCTGTGACAATTTATTTTTATCATTAGCTATCCCAATCTATACCCAGTTTGCATCATAATATTAGAATATCATAAAATTATTGCACTGGAATTTATCTTCTAAATTTTATGAGGAAAGTTAATCCAAAAAATTTAGTTATAACTGCATTGTTTCACATAGGTTAAAATTCAAGAAAAATGTTTGAGGTAATAATAATTAGGAAATAGGGCAGCATCGAAAATGGTATTTTCATGGAAAATCCAATACAAATCCTGATTAAAACCTAACCAAGCAAAACACTGCAGATTACCTGGATTCCAATTAAATGTGACAAATGAATATTTGACAGGTTTCAACTCCAATTCTATTTATGCCAGAATGCTCCATCAATATTGAAGATGAAACTACCAGAATTCAAGCATACAATTGCACTTTACTGCTAGATAATAGTCTGAAAATCTGAACCCAACAAAACTCTTACTCAAATGTCAACTGCTACATTTGGATCACCCAAAATGAATCACATCTCCTGTGTCATTACCTATAGATCAGGGCTAACATGAATCACAGCTAGCAGATGACAAATGGTTACACAAACACTGAATTTCAAGTGTCAGTCACATAAAATCAGGAAAACTCAGTTACATTATTGTGTTCCTTGGCCGTTGACAAGACTGAAAACATGGTTATAAAAAATAACTAAAAGTCTTCCTTGGGAAATGCTTGTCAGTAAACTTTCTAGCCTCTCAACAAGCTCACCAGTTATGTTTTCCATGACATGTATGTTTCCTAAAAAGTAACTGCTATGTGTTTGTATTATATAATTATGTTTATTATTAATTATTTCTTTCTTATTTTAATGGCACTGAATCCTCAAACTCAACAAACAGAAATAACATTAAAACATGATTATAATGCCAATGATAGTTGACACCCAAAAAATAAAGATTTAATTGTACTTTATGTTGTTTATAGTGAGACAAGTACTTTTTAAAACACAAATAACATTACATGATATCATCAAAAGGTAATGCAGATATACTAATGCCCTTAAAGTAAATTAATCCTGCCTTCCTGTGGGGTGGGGGTGGGGTGTATACAAAACATTATTACAGTATTTTTAATTTAATTTTTACTTTCGGGCAAAGCATTTTAAACCTATTTGCCTTAAATATACATTCATCTGCATTGCAATTCATACCAAAATTTTTATGCTTATTTAAAAAAATACTAAAAAAAATGTGAATTCTTAAAAACCATATCAAACTCCCATCCACATAAGCACACACCGCCATACACACAGGTAAGCATGACTTTATAGCTATAAGGCAAAATGTATTTAATCTCTGGCTAATTAATCAAGAAGGTTGTCAATCATCAGACCCTGCTTAATATCATATCTGCTCAACCAGATAACAGTGTGGAAAACTAATTATTTAACATGATTTAATTTAACAACAATTTCACTTAAGGTCATTTATGATGTATTATTCTCTAATGTTGGGTTTTAATTTTCATAGGTAAATGTCCAGAAAAAAAGATCAGACTTTCTCCTGCTCTAATATATTCTATTTGCATATCATCATTAAAGAAACTGGCATATAACAAAAATTTAGAGTATCTTACTTCACTTGGGGGATGGAATGGTGAAAGACAAAATTCACTTCAGGGTTTCACTAGAAATAAAAATGTGTATGATTCCCCTTCCTTTCCCTGCATATAACCAAATCTATTTTTATATATGAAATAATAAAGTTAGCAAGAACTTTACCATTCCATTATTTGACACAAATTTATTCTTCAGGCATTTACTTATAACCTGAAATCCAAAATATAAATCACCTAATTGTCTTTGGTAACATAAACAAATGTGAAAAGTTTCATAAGCACTACTTGCTATCTAACTTTATAACTTAAAGGAAAGTGTACATAAGGCCAATTGTGATAATATGAGAACCATCTCACAACAGGATAAGAATATAGAGTGCTATAATCTTCTTTCCTCCCTTTCCCTTGCACAAAAATGAGAAAAAACATAATTAAATAAGAGGGGAGTTCTAATAGCATTTACAATATATTTTGGAGAATAAGATAATACTGTTCTCCTTCTTTGACTCCACTTCAGTTATCACTTGAAAAGGAGAGGTCTGAAAATATTTTTCTAAATCCCTAGGAGAAGAAAGAATCCAGCAAGGTGTGTTTACTGTCATTTCCTTTTACCAAGACTGGATGATTGCAATTGAAGAAATAGTTGCATGACAAAAATGAATAGAAAAAAAACAATCACAAAAGACCTTTCTTAGCGTCTATTGTTTAGATATTATGGACTAGTTTAGTCTTTTCCATAACAGGTACTACTCTGATTTATTTGTCAATGTGTTCATTTCTGACAGCTTGTTTTAAAATGATGGTTCAAGTTTGGTGAATTTTATCTATAGAGTTATGTTCCTTTATTTGGCATTTCTGTACTTTTAGCAAATATTGATTATTTCAAATAAACCAGGTTTAGTGTCAGCTATTTTATTTTGGTTTTAGACTGACCTTCGCAAGTCTACTTATTATGGCTCCCTAGCGTGATTATGTGTGTGATGTTGTGTTTGCCCCTACCATTTTCCATATGCTCTGCCTCACCAACACTGCCATCCGGCGTGGTCCTTTCATAGTTGTCCTCTGGGAGTGGAAGGGCACCCAGCCTTGGCCCTGATGAACTCTTACTGCTTGGTGTTTCTGACTCCTCCAGCCCGCTGTCATAGCAACTCTGCAGTGACCCCTGATGTGGGTCCTGGGGCTGACTCACAACAGAAAACGTCACTCTACGAAATGGCTGTAAAAGAAAAGATTCTGAATGTCACTAAGGTATAAGATTGTAAATAATCTTATTTAAAAAGTACATAAATTACATACATTAAGGTCGACTGACAACTAATTCAATAGAAAACAGTTAATATAACATGTTGAAATCTATTTGGTTAACTCTGTATTTTCTGAGGCAATACCTAGAGCTTAGATTTTATTATGGAAAAACTGAAAATTCCCTTTCTGAAACAGAAATAAGAAAACATCAATGTCACTAACACACACATGTAAATCTGATATGTTACTTACTTCCACGCATTCACCATTTTTCTATTCTGTAGTCTTCACTTCAAATATGTTTTCCACAAATAGACTCCTTATAAAAACAAGGGTCAGTGATTTTGGAGAGCAATAAATATAGAGCTAATCCACTGTAAGAAGATTTCATTTTTAAATACTTTGTCCATAAGGCAAATGGTTTAAAACTGAGTGTTCTGGCAGTTGACAAACTATTAAAAGTACAGCTGATAAACAGGAATTTAGATGTAGTGCTAGGAAATCAGAATATATTTCTTACTTCATTCATCTTAGATATATTACCTATTGACCCTGAAAGTGTAAGTGTAGTATTGAAATAATAGACAAAAATTTCCTGAACCAGGGAATTCAAAATAAACCAAAATTTTTAATTGTATGTGCTTTTACTATGACTATTCACAATTTGCTCAAAAAAGTAACATCATGTACAGTCTTTAAGTTGTAATTAAAGTGTGGTGCAGATCTTTACACAATTGGACATCACAATTTACTATGTTACTAATGTTGGCTGGATAGAATAACTTAATATATATGGAATTTAAAGGTTATCATAACTACAAAATAAAACAAAAATATTTTAGACTCATTAAGGGAACAAATTAATGCCATACATTGTCAGGGCTATGTAAACATAATATTTTGGGAAAACAATATAAAAAGGTTCTGTAATATTTGTTGGAGATTATTCTTGGCAATAGTTGTAGTTGTATTCATTAAGCTCTTGTATGATTTGAAAGTGGCATAAATGTACAGATTTTTGCACCTATAACTCAGACTGGTTCTTTCTAATATAAAGTATAAAACTAATGTTGCCAGAGTAGTGAGAAAGGTAAAGAACCTTTTTTGTACTTTTAGAACTTGAATACTATTGGTAGAAATCACTAATCACAAGTGGCACCAGTAGAATTTTTAAAATGTTAAGGATTATCTACATATGGTAGGTTATTAATGGGAAAGCTAAGAAGAATTGTGACATTTCCCCAAAATTTATAAATTGGTTTTACTAAAGACAAACATATGGTTCCACAAATCTTCCTTTTATTTTGTCTCATATAGAAGATTGGCCAGGAATATTGTCCTGTTCATATTTCTAACCCAGTACCTCTCCCTCCATGTACATACTTGGAGTATACAGTCTTTATAAAATCTTTTTAATTTAATTCAAAATCAAACTTACAAAGGGAAAACATTTAAAGCACATTCTCTTCTTTATAATGTTTCACTGAATTGGACTGCAGATTTTAAAACTTACAAAGTATTTCTAGTACAAACAGCATGCACACCATGGGCCAAAATTTACTGGCAACTAAATCTCTAGAAACATTTTCCTTATTTCACTAATAATTATATTGCTTTACTGTAGTATGATTGTGATATTTTACCTTATTTCTTAATACACATAGAAGTCAGTTTGTATTTCCCATGCTTTACCTTATGTGTGCATATTTTCTTGTTTTTTTTTCTATTTATTACTCCCAACTGACTGCAGACTCTCTGTGAATTGTTTTATGTTTGGTCTCACCTCAGAAGTAAGACCAGTGACAGTCTCCTAAAACTATACTGTTCTGCACACAGAAGATACTCAGAAATACTACCGAACAATAAAATGTTAATGACAATGTTGAATTTAGGAAAGGATGCCAAGAATCAGGAATACATATTATCACTTCAAGACATAGCAGTGGGTTAAGAAAAACATATAAAAAGAGAAAGGAGGGTCATATGTTATTTTTAATTCTATTTTAATGATTCTCAAATCTTTTAGAATCAGTCCACTAATGCAAGGAGAAAGTTCAAAATGAATACAGAAATACATAAATTATGCTAATAAGTTGACAAAGAGAAATAAGAAATTATGAGAGATAATGTTCCATCTTGATATAAAAATAGAAAAGAGGGTGATGTTTGAACAAAGGTGGAAATCTCAGAAGCTGTGCTTAAATGCTACTTCTACCAAAAGTAATTATAGAATAGCAGAGACAGGTGATCGTCTATGTTTGCAATGAAAAATGTCAAAAATAAAATAATTATTTTTCTATTATGCATTATGTAATAACTACTGTGAATCTGTGCATTTTTTAAAAACTTATTTTATTTATTTATTTTTGTCTGCATTGGATTTTCATTGCTGCACGCAGGCTTTCTCTATTTGTGGGGAGCGGGGGCTACTCTTGGTTGCAGTGTGCGGGCTTCTCATTGTGGTGGCTTCTCTTTGTTGTGGAGCACGGGCTCTAGGCATGCAGGCTGCAGTAGTTGCAGCATGCAGGATCAGTAGTTGTGGCTCACGGGCTCTAGAGCACAGGCTCAGTAGTTGTGACGCAAGTGCTTAGTTGCTCTGTGGCATGTGGGATCTTCCTGGACCAGGGCTCGAACCCGTATCCCCTGCTTTGGCAGGCAGATTCTTAACCACTGCGTCACCAGGGAAGCCCTGAATCTCTGCATTTTATTTTCTTGATTCCGTACCCTATTTTAACTGTGAATATATTGATCCCTATGAATTATTGTAGGTTACATATTACATTTAACGATGGAAGGAAAATGTTGTAATTTTAAAATACTAAGATCAATATATATACTTGCAAATGCTTAGATCCATTAATATTTCCTTTTTATAAAAAGCTTTTTCAGTTAAAGTAATATCTAAATGAGTGGAAGGTGATTCATAATAAAAATCTAAAATAAAGACTATCACACAATGGGTCATAAAATACTCCATCTATCATTTTTATCTACACTTAAAAATATCCCATTAGAGCTCTACATACAATATAAACATTACATTACTACCTCTTAAACTCTATTTTGATAAATTTACATAAATAAAATCTTGTGGCAAACTAAGTTGGTAATGTGAACCAAATTGGTACAGAATTCTGAATTCTGAAAGAGAACCCATTAATGCAAGAATTAAGTTTTAATTCCAGTAATAAATCACACATGTAGATTTAGATAGACAGGTAAATAGGCAGATAGTTCAGGAGACAGAAAAGTATTTACACATTATCCTTCATCATTGGGTTGGGTCTATTGAGAAGATAGGTTTTATGGCATAAGTTATGACACAGAAATTCATATTATTTACATAGTCCAGATATATTGACTAAACCAGAAATGTAAGCAATGTGTTGACTGTGTGACAGAGAGAATGAGTTTGCATTGTATATGTAACTGTCACTTTGTTAATGACTGATACTCTGAAGCAGAGTGGTTTAAGTGGTGATTCCTAAACCTAGATGTGCCTCAGAATCATCCAGAGTACTTTTGAGAAAACACAATGCAAATATCTGGCCTCAACTTAAACCCAGTGAATCAGCATTCAGGGTGGAACTGGATATCAATCATTTCTAAAATCTCTCCAGGTGATGAAGAGGCACAGAGAGGAAGGAGAAACCCTACAGTTGAAAGACTATTTGGTCAAAAAGACTAAACTGCTTCAGGAAGCCAGCTGGTCCCCTAAGTGTTCATAAAATTTCCCTGGAGAGCCAACAGAACCATGATTTCATCTTGGGATGCAAAAGTATAATATGAAGATATTTAGTGACCTGAGGTGTCTGAGCTTTCTATTTTTCTGTCTAGGATGATAAATGACTTCATGTCTTGCAAAGGCAAGCTGGTCTATACAAAACAGGAAAAAGCGGAAGATCTTGAGGAAGAGTGTCAGCTTCCCAGCTCTTTAAAACTATGAAGATGTGCTTGAAAATTGAGTAAGTAATGCAAGAAAGAAGTCTCCAAGAAAATTGTTCCAAAAATTGTGCATGGGACATGTGTGAGAATTATAAACAAGAGGGAGTGGAAATCAAAGATTTTCTTAGGCAAATAAATGATCTAATTAAAGGGGTGAGATTGAAGACATGATCTGACAATTCCCTGCAAAAGAGAAGGAAGAAGAAATGTTGAAGACAGAGGATTATGCTAAGAAAGAATGAGGGAACAGCAAAAAGAATGGCCAGCAAGGCCACTATAAAGCAAAGCTGTGTGGCTGACTGGATCTAGTCATTATACCTACACTTGTTTTGTCCCATTATGTCCCAGGGTTTCAAGGATGTTCCAACAATAATTCTACACATTTAAGAAACCCAAATCTTATATAAAAACAGACAAAATATAATATGATTAAGTTTCCAATAAAATAAAGGTACCCCCAAAATGCCATGAAACCTGCTTAGGAATTTAGGGCAGGCATTGCAAAGGAGGGTTTTCTGGGTCAAGATCTCTAAAATAATTTTGATAGATAATACATATTTGAAGGCTGATAATAGATTTCATATCTGGGACCAGCAGCAAAGGATAAAAAATAGGGTGAGTAAGAAAAACAGGTCACTTTTGAAACTCAGAAGCCAAGGAAGCTGTTAATTTCAGGAAAGACAGTAAAATCTTACGTGATCAAAGTCATCAGAGATGTTGAGAAGAATTCTGATTACCAAAGGTCCATTGGATTCATCCATTAGAAGGGCATTTTTGTTAAAAAATCTCTGAACTCTGGGGAACAATTCTAGGAGATTAAGCCAGAGGAAGTAAAAGACCCACTTGTAAATATATGGAGAAATAGAGAAAGTGGGGACAAACTACTAATTTTTAAAATATGGTATAAGAGAGATGTGGGGTAGCAGTTAAAAGAAAAAAAAAGATTTGTATAAAATTTTTATTTTTTTGTCTTTTTTCATTGTTATTGAAAAAGTTTTGCTTTAGGGTAAATAGTTGAAGATGCAACAAAAAGGGCAAGCAAAAATATGCCTAATAACATACGGTTGTCGGGGAATGAAACAAATCAGAGACTGGAAGTAAACTAACTAGAATTAATAGAAAAATGAAATTAAAAATAAAATCATAAAGGCAAGGTAAACAATAAAACTCATTGAGGAATTGCATGTATAATTTGTGTGTGTGTATGTGTGTGTGTGTATGTGTTTAATGAGAAAATATATTGTGTATTAGAAATAATAGGAAAAAAATTTATTCCAAGCAACATTATAGATTCCCTATTGACCACAGACAACGTAGCTGACCCTTGGCTCTTGTGCCTTAGGCTCAGGGTCTGTAAAATGCAGGAAATAATACCTGCCCCTTACTAACTTAAATTCTCTGAGAAATAATGAGATAGTTTATACAGAAGAACCTTAAGCTTGCTCAAAGACATATACTATAAAATGTATTATACCTCAGGCCACAGCTATATAACTAGAGCTATCTCCCATTAAGTTTTAGTTTTTTTGTTTTTTGGTTTTTTTAAGAAAATATAGAGCTGGCCCAGTAATTTACAAAGTTTCTAAATATAATTTTAATAAGTCATATGAAATTTCAGACCTAATTCTCCAATTCATGCACTAAGTTTTTATTGTTCTACATGCAAGTTATTTGTAAAACAAATAGGTACATACAGTAACACCCACATTTTTCAAAACTATTTGAATCTAATCATTTTTATTGAGCATGAATATTTTTATATTCAATTATTTAAGAATGACATTCATCAATTATCTTTTGTTTCCATTATGACACACTAGAGACTTTCACTTGAAGACACACAGATATTCAAAGGTAACTCTGGATAATATCCAATCCCTGGGGTGTGGGATGTACCTCCATCCTCATGCCAGGCCCCAGCTGACAAAAATGCATTAGAAGTGACTTTGCTTTAAACTACTATAGACTGGGAACCAGTCCATTCTTTATATGATCTTTATCCCTTCTTTATCTAATTTTATTCACTTTCTGTTCTATAAATCTAGAGGTCACATGGGAAGTGGATACAGATGTGAATGGAGAGGTCTTCTCCCTTCTATTCTTTCCCTCATGCTGTGGGAGTAAATAAGTATGGCTGTGTCTTCCTATCCTTCTCTCCTCATTGAGAATTCTGATGAGCTCAAGGTGAGAGACATGTGATTGGCATGATCATTTCCACATAAAATCATCCTCATAGCCTTGAAAAGACAAGCATAGCAAATAAGGATTAAGTTGGGTGCTGTGTGGATATACAATGTAACATATTCAATAAATGCATTTTCTTATTAATATTTTGGATTTTTTTTAATTTGGAAAACATGAACATAAGTTAAAATGGTGTATTGGTAAACTTGGGATCAAGAGAAAGACAGTCTGCATAGATGAGGAGGGGATTTAGAATATGTCTGGATGACAGAAACAATGCTTTTGTTCTAATGATAGTATTGCAAGGGGTAAGGCATTCATGAAGGGAAAAGGTGATGAGCATTTGATTCATTCTTCTTCTCTGTAAATTTTCAACTCAGCAATTGATAATGTGGACTACCAAACAGTAAACCTAAATCTAGGCAGTCTAGCTGGTTTAGAGGTCACATACAAAGTTATCACAATTACCACTGCAAATATGGAGTAGAAGCCAGATCTTATCCTGGTCTTATTCAGAGAGTTCAAAGAAAGTTAAGTCCATACATTTCAAATTCATTAGAAGACTGGAACAATTTTCTAAAAAGTTTTTTTTTAATATCTAGAAAGTTGATGTCAAATTCTAATACTGCCTCATTTTTTATATTGCAGATTCATTTTTAATTTTTTTAAATTTTAGAGAACCATATAACTGCCCTCCTTTTTTGACAGTACTGATATAATAGCATATACTATTTATAATCTACACCTTTAAGAAAATTCATTCTGAAATTAACAATAATATGTTATTCTGTTTTCAGAATGCAATCATTGTCAAATGTGTTTAAAATTTCCAGGTGCTACCTATTTTAAAAAAATCTTTGTCACAAAGTTCATTTATAGTCTCTAAGAAAAGCAGTAAAGACCAGATGCATATTTTCAAATATATGATAATAATGAAAATTTTATTTTTATCCATTCTTAATTGTTAGATTGATTAAAAGGTAACCATCATACCATTAAAGCAAATATTAAGTCCCATAATCAGACACACTTAAAAATATTGGCCTTCTATCTGCATTATCAAAATCTTCTAAGTTGCAACCTGTACAAGAATAATGGATTGTTTTCTCTGATAGGGCAGTGGCCAATTTTTGAAAAGGGAAAAGAAAAGAGTTGAACTTTAGGAATATCCTATTATACACAATGCTTACAGTAAAAGAGAAAACAGCATCAGGTTAAGAAAGTAGAAAGTTTCCCTTGGAGTCCATCAACCTAGTGAAACTTTTATGAGGATTGCATCTGCAAGAGGATAGAACTCTAAGGATGTCTCTGGAAAGAACTTCAGGTTAAATTTCTCTGCTCTGTGTCTTACAGACTACTTTATAGGAAACTTTAAATTTGCACCTTCCTTTTTAGCTTCAATAGTTTCTCCATAAATTGTCTCCTTATCTGGAACTCACATACAGCTGTCTCAGTCACATCAATTATTTCTGAATGGGATGAAAAGGCTTTTTTATTTTTTCCAATTCACTTAGTTATGTCCATCAAACAGACTTCTAATGACTCTCTTTGTCAGTCATAAAGCACTGAAACAGTCATGGAGCAGAACATTGCTGAATTATAAGGAGCGCTGCTTTTGCTTTTTACTTTTAAAGAGGAGCTATCTAAGACAGTGAGATCTTTCCTTGCAAATGAACAGGTACTTGATTAATCTGCAAGCATTGTCAACCAGTGTCAGTGGCTAGTGAACAAACATATCTAGGATTCCATAGTGCATTAGCTGGAATATGTCTGGCAGAATTTGCAAACAAACTTTAATGAGGTCTTTTAACTTTTGGGGGGCATCTTCCTTTGCTAACATGTTTAGGTTGTTCTGTACTTCAAACTGTCTTTCTTTCAAGTCAATAGCAGATGAAAGGGTATTAAAAAGAAACATGCTGAGACATTTGGATTGGTTAATTAAAACACTCATTTGGGGAACGAGAAGTTAAATAACTATATTTCTTTTGACTTGCATGCAATTACATATTTGACATTATTGTGTATATTTGTCCTGCAGAAACTAAGAATGCAGGTTATACTTTATAGTTCTTAGTCCACTAGATCACGAACAATATAATATTGCAAAAGAACAATAATGACAGTAAAAATAGGAGCTATTCATTTCATATGGGTCATGTTGATATTCTGATTTTGCAAATGAAAAAAGAATAATGAACTTAATATTCAAACTACTGCAAGAAATACTCTAGCCTAAAAATACAAGCTTGTCTCCTATTTTTTTCTAATGAAAAATATCAGAAAACAGAACAGACAAAGCCTAAAACTCTTAATAAATATAGGCAAACAGGGCTTCCCTGGTGGCACAGTGGTTGAGAGTCTGCCTGCCGATGCAGGGGACACGGGTTCGTGCCCTGGTCCGGGAGGAACCCACATGACGCAGAGCGGCTAGGCCTGTGAGCCATGGTCGCTGAGCCTGCGTGTCCGGAGCCTGTGCTCCGCAATGGGGGAGGCCACAACAGTGGGAGGCCACAACAGTGGGAGGCCCGTGTACTGCAAAAAAAAAAAAAAATTATATATATATAGGCAAACATTTTTTTCTGAAAACTTCTAAAAAAGTTATTGTGCTCTAAAACACAAACTGTGGGTCCTTTATTTTATGGACACATTGTTTGATCTAGTTTTTCTCTTTTTGCTGGTTTCCATTAAGCCTAGTTGAGGATTTGGCAAACTTTTTCTGTGAAGGGCCAGAAAGCAAATATTTTAGGCTTTGTAGGTCATAGGTCTCTGCCACAATTACTCATTCTGACACTGTCCTGCAAAAACAGTCATTGAAGATACATAAATGAATAAGAATGGTCATGTTCCAATAATACATTATTTATGGAAACAGGAATTGGAATTTCATATAATTTTCCTAATTCATAAAATGCTGTTTTAAAATTTTTTCAACCATATAGAAATGTAAAAAATCAAATGTAAAAATACAACTTTTCTATTTTATTAACATTTTTCAAGTTATTGTGGACTTTTCAACCAGTGTGTAAAGTCCTCATAAACAGTGTGTAGCAATTATACCTCAACAGTGCCTTGAAAATAGTTTTGATTCAATTGTCATTTCTTAGCCTGTTTTAATATTTACTGTCCTTTTTTCCAAATAACTCTGAACTGGAGAATCAGGAGACTTGGAGTCAAGTACCTGCTCTGATACTAAGAGTAATATCTGGTGGAAAGATCCATCTTTCAGTTTTATCTTCAACTTTAAAAGGAAGGAGTTATAACAAATGATATTTAACATCCTTTCCAGTTCCTTAATTCTTTGAAACTATAAGAAGATAGGTTTGTTCAATAAGTGAATAAATGGCTGAAATCCATGATTTTAAAGTAGCCTTTGCTCACTCATTAAGAAATTCCTTAGTACATTGTATGGTCTTGAAAACATGAATGCAACTTGAAGTGCATTTACTCATGAAACGAGAACCATGAACAAAAATATGTATACCAACCAAACATTTCAGTCCATTACCTTGATGAAAAGCTACAAAGATGACAACATCTTTGAGAGAGGTGTTTGTAACTAGTAAAGAAATTCTCTGGAATGTCAGCTCCATAGGATATGCTTATCTAAATCTTCCCTATCCTCTGAAACCACCTCTTCTGTGATTTCTTCTTTGACTCAACCCAAAAAAATGTTCAGTTGAGTTCCTATGGTGGGTTAGATGCTGTGAGATCTCATTCATCGCTTAAACGTATGCTTCAAATAGCAGAGTTTAGCAAGAGTTTGGTATGAAATTGAGTGGTGAAAACATGCTGAGCCATTGATTAGATTTCACCTGCCAATTCATTTGAGACCCTACACAGTCCCTTGGAAGTTTCTATGTTTACATGCACAGAGAAACAGGAAGGCAGAGGGAGTCCTAGTTAGGAAAAGATACTGACAGGCAACTAATGAGAAAAAGACGATCTTTGCAATAATATTCAATCCAACAAAGACTTATTAAGCACTTGCTTTGTGCCTACCCCTGTGCTGAAAAATCTACATGCTGCAAATTTAGACCTTAAGCTCAGTTGGGAAAGTGTAGATTAATCATACAAAAGCACTCACAGAATATAAGCAAAGGTTTCTTTCTCCTTTTTTCTTTTGGCTATTGTGATATTCATCAAAAGCTCAGTTCACAAGCCTCTCAGTTGCTTTGCATGACTACGCTACACACCCATGCAGTTCCAAAAGCAGCTGAATGAGGTCGATAAACCTGTGTCTTAAACTACACAGTTGGAGTTAGTCTGCAGCAGTTCAAGGGAGCAATGCTGAAGAACCAAGTGGAACTCCAAAAGATCTGCCCAGGTTTCCAACTATAAAGCACTAAAAATGAACAAATAAACAACAACAAGAACAACTACTAACCTTTAAAAAGCTACCTCTTAAAATACATAGAAGTTTAGAAGTACAGACAGGAGCCTACCTCATAAACACCTGAATCAATTCTCCCATACTGAAATGAATGAAAATAAAACTTGCATTTTAGGATCCACTCAAACAGATGCTCCAGAATTTTTTCTCTTTTTTTCTTTTCTATCTCAGACATTTCATCGAAACTGCACCTGGTAAAATCTGTTTGGGAAATTACATGCATTTTAAAAACATTGGGTTTTCATATTCTGTGGAATGGAAGTCTGTGTCCTTAAGTAGCTTTTCCTGGTATGGATGGATTAAAGTGTCTGACAGGAGTCAAGACAGACAAATGGAACCAGGCTCCAAAGTGTTACTTAAGCATTTAATTATTAAACTGAGCTGAAACCTAACTAGATTCAATACAGAATCTTCTGCTACCTATGTGAAACTTCTGCTACCCTGGTGAACCCATTTCCTCTGTCATCCCTGCTGGTTTACTTGTTTTATTTTATCTGTACTTTGTTTAAAAGAAAAGTTACCAGTGTCCCGAAGGAATAGCCTATTCAATGCCCACTATATGCTCATTTTCATTCCTTAATACAAGTCAAACGACTCCAGAAAAATCAGTGAAAGTGCTTTTGGAAGGCAGAAAGGTGGACCCTGATGACGTCCACATCCTAATCCCTGGAACATGTGACTAGATGATTTTACATGCAAAGGGGAATTTAAGATTGCACATAGAATTAAGTTTGATAAACAACTGACCTTAAAATAGGGAATTTATTTTAGATTATCTGCCTGGGCCAGGTGTAATCACAGGATTATTAGAAGGAGAAAGGGAAGGCGGAAAATGCGGTCAGAGTGATGCAATGTGAGATCTGTACTCACCTTCTCGAGCGTTGGAGAGGAAGGGGCCACATTCCAAGGAATGCTGGTGGCCTCTAGAAGCTATTAAAGGTAAGGAGGGGAGCATATTTTCCTCTAGAGCCTCCAGTATAAACACTACCTCATGTTGGTTTTAGCCCAGAAAGACCCATTTTGGATTTCTGACATCAAAAACTATAAGGTAAAAAAAATAAGCATAGTTTTAAGCCATTAATTCTTGGTAATTTGTTATAGCAGCAATAAGAAACTTATATAGTGGGTCATGGAGCCTGAGATAAGATGGGAAGAAAAGGGAAGTAAAGCAGTTGGACTTAGGTTTCACATTTATGAAAGAGGTTAGTCATCATTCAAATTTAAATTGGTGTTCCATTCCTGGATCACTCCACTTGTAGGGCATTGAGAACCAGCATTTAATTCTAATAACTGTACTTATTTTATAAAACACTCATATCTACTGTTATGTATTTTATGTTGAAAGTGTTTGGCAACTATAAAAATGTTAAAATAATCTTTGTAACCTTATTTTCACATTTGTTATTCTTTTAATGCAGTGAAAATACCAATACCAAACAAAACGAAATTAAGTGGACTAGGTCTCTGTCCACTCATTCATGTGGGGAAAACCACTTCAAATTTACATTTCAGTCCTCTCTTATCAGATAACTAATATTGTATTTGGGGAAACCCATGGACTTTCAAATCAGGAAACTATAATTTGTTTTCCTGATGTTAACTAGAAGTTGAACAAACTTGGGCTACTGACAATTCTTCTGAGCCAGGATTCAACTTCTGTAAATATAAATGATAATCTCTCCATTTTAAATACAATGAAAATCCAATTTGATCTGTGAGTCATATTTTATATTATGAAGTGTTCTATAAATTATAATGGTGAATTGAGCTCAAAATTTTGTCCATAGGCCAAAGATTTAGGGAGCTGATAACGGTCACTAAGAAAAATTCCATAAACTTGGAAGAAATGAATTCTTCCCACCATGCTAGCATTAAAAAAAAGAAGAAAAAGATAATGAATGTCTTGATTTTCAAGAATAGCCTCATCTATACTGGAGAGTTAATAAATCCTAAATGGAGCCTAACTGGAGTTACCATATTCATAGATATTGCCTCTTGTCTGCTACTTTCTTTCTTATTTCTTCTTTGTTTTATACTTGTGTATTGAAGAAACTTTCTAGGAGGGTGAATTCTTTGTATTAAAAGTTGAACTTTTCAGAAGAAAAATGGAAAATAAATTCACCAAATAAATAACAAGTAAGCATGTTGGCATCTCATGATTCTTTAGGGAAATGAGGATACTCACAACTTGACCCTAACATGAGGACTCAAAAGTGATTCTTCTACAGTAGGGCAAGTGTTCAGAAACACTGACTGGAGGTTAATTTTTAGCCATAATTTGAAAATATAACCAATAGTATCCAATATTTGCCATATATTATTTCAATATTAAATGCCACAAGACCAACTTATCTCAATTCTCACCTCCTTGAGAAAAATGGTCAAATTCTTAAGCTTATAGAAAATGCACCTTTTTAAGCATGAGGGAAAAACAAGTCCACAAAGCAATAACATCAGAAGACCATCATATTTTATTAGTAGTACTACTATTTGGCTTTCTAAGTCTGTTTACATTTCATATTTAGAAGATACATGGGGAGCCATATATAAAATAAAATACTTTATTCTTTTTTTTTAACCTTATGACCGTTTCCAAGTCTCTGATCTTTTTTTTTTTCACACAGCGTTATATACATTGACATTTTGTACACATTGCTTCACTGATATCTTTTTTTTTCTTCATTGATATCTTAATTTTCATTTTAGAAGTGCTAAAATTGTAACACTTTGATGCCCATAGTTTGTGAAATTCATTATAGTCTATTAAAGTTTTTGAATCACCAGTGCTTCTGCCCCTTGGATCTCATTAAACACATTCTGTGTGTTAA
This sequence comes from Hyperoodon ampullatus, assembly GCF_949752795.1. Lineage (NCBI taxonomy): Eukaryota > Metazoa > Chordata > Mammalia > Artiodactyla > Ziphiidae > Hyperoodon > Hyperoodon ampullatus. Next base: position 75,363,158 of record NC_136914.1, on the reverse strand, counting down.
GAAATAAAATTAATAGCAAACCATGTAATCAAGTTAACTCTTGTATTCTGGGGGAAACAAAATAGTCATGGCATGCCTGTTTTTTTTTTAATATTTAACTTCAGTTTTTTTAACAACTGCTTAATTGGCAGATTATGAATTAACTAAACATAGCATGTATTATCTTCACCTAGTTTGACAGAGAGCCCTAAAGTAAAGCAGAGATACTATGTTGAGCAAGAAACTTACATATTGCAACTGATCAATGGGAAGAGAAACCTTTCAAGGTGGCAATCAGTATCAATAATTGGTGGCAGACATTTCCCAGAACATATTGGAAAAAGGCAAAATCTCCTTAATGATATAGCTGATAACATCTGTACTTAAAATGTGTAGTGATATTCCCTAACACTCACTGATTGCTTACCATGTGTCCATTCAAAGCTTATTTAATTTTCACAATAGCACTATGGGGTAAATGTAGAAACCAATACCCATAGAGGTAACTTGCCTGAAGTCACACAGTTGCTAAATGATCCATAGGTTGGTTCTTACTCACCAAGCAATAGCCTGGACTTAATTGAACCCTGACAAATTAATAAACCGACACAGAGACTTCTGCATACATTCACAATAGCACTGGCTTAAAGAAACCATATTCTAGCACAGGTCAGCTCACTCAAAAGCAAAGGATGGTAGAACCTGGACTACACAAGAAAACAAATACTCAGGAGAATAAAGTTGATTATTTTAGCCACTTCTGATAAGGGCTCCTTAGGCTGAAAATTAGACATTCAGCTTTGAACTCCACTGGAGATTATCTGTAGTTTGTTGTTACATTTAAGCCAAGTATAGAAGAAAAGACATATAGTTTACCTTCTACCATGTGGGGCTTAAGTAATTTTCTTAAAGTCCAATAAACCTTCCTGCTTTGTTTTATACAGGTCAGCTGTTCTCAGAACTGCTTGTGCATTTGAATTACCTGGGACACCTAAAGAACATTCATACTTGGACTATGTCCCTGAATTATTTTGGGATAGCACTCAGCCTCTATGTCAGCAGGGTTGAAAATCCACTCTAATTCTAAAATAAAATGGGAAGTCATTCTAAATTTCAATCTGACTTGGTTGCCAAGAATATCAGTACTCAATCACCATCTATTTATAAGCCCAAGTAGGGTAGGTACATTTCCTTATTCTTCTCTCTATGTGGTTCTTGAGGTATTATTTATGTTTTAATATCTCATTATAAATTTATTTTATCATAACATATCCCAAATCCTTTTGGAAGCAGAAGGCCTACATTTTGAAGATGATTACAGAAAAACTTAAAATGAATGTTTCTTATCATTCACTTTATCTACTTTGGGAAAACAAATGACTTGGGTATTATTTTCTAAAAACAATAATACATTCTAGATAAAGTAATTTGTAATTAAAACCAGCCATACTTGGGGTTTTGTTCAAAAATAAGAAGACTAAGAGAGTTTTATTTATTAATTAGTATGGGAATGATCAACATGCCATTAGAATACAAGAAAATTCATCTTCATGAAGTTACCTAATACTTATTATAAGACATGTGAGACCTATTTTGTTCTTCAATTAGCAATCAGTCTTATATAACTAGTAATAACTCTATTTTTCATCATTACAAATATGTATTGCTATTCATGACTTTATTTCCACACAGTAATTTACTAGTTCTTCCTTTAAGACTAGGAAATCCCCAGATAGAATGCCATCAATGGCAGCATTATCAAGCACTCCTAAAACCATGTCTTTAGTATCCCTTCCTCCTTTTAACATTTTTTACACCACATTTTTTTCACTTTCTTTTTCTCCCAAATATCTCGCGTCATTCTACTAACATATTGCTTCAACCACCCAGGAAACATTACCCTTGCTCTGTCCTGTGACCTGTGTGCACTGATTCGTGAATATCCATGGTAATGACAACCAGAATTTGTATGCATTGCGTTCTAGATGGTGTGTTGCTCCCCTCAGGTAATACAGTAACATTAATTAAAATACTTGGTGTCTTAAGAAAATCTTTCATGAGTGATGTAAATTTGAAGAATATCATACCTAAAGATTAAGAGAAATTTGAGGAGGGAGATTAAACTCCTAAAGTCATAAATATTTCATCTATTCTTCCTTCAACTAGAAAAGGCACTGGACTTGGAGTTGATACCTAAGCTTTCTCATTTCAGTAGCAATTCAGAAACATTTCCTGGATCTTTACTTTGTTCACATGAGCTTTACTACTCACAAGCTCTATGATCTAAGGCAAAATACTTAATTCCTCTAAGCCTCAGTTTCCTAATTTTTAATATGGGGGAAAACTGTGAGCACTTACAACAGAGTATAACTAAGAGTTTTAAGTTATGCAATCCAGTGAGTCCTAATCTCCAGGGTGCATAGCATTACTGGAGAAATTGATCAGTACTCAAAAGCTCTCTAGACCCACATTCAGAAAATCTGTTTGTTTAGGAAAAAAACAAACATGATTGTGATGCACACCAAATTTTGAGAATCCCGGGTATAAACCATGTAAAATCCTGAGCACATTATTTGTTTTATTAATATTACAATTGTTATCAGCCCTTCATTATTATGGTTAACCGTGAGAAGCTCCTTATAGCAGTCAATAAGGTGGCAGTCAGGCCCACCCATTATCAGGAAATTTAGTTATGGTGAGAACAAATACCAAGCATTGTAATCATTCATTGCTTTTCCCACCCTCACACACAAACAAATGTATGTGGTCAAGAACTGTTGAAAGATGGGTAGTAGAGTCATAATCAAGTGGGTTCTATTCTAGAAAGATTCCAAGGAATGTTAAAGACATATTTTGAAAGATGGAGGCAACAGAAGAGGCAAATCCAAAAGAGGACATCATGGAAATGACCAGATGACAGCCTTGCCCTGACACACATGCTACTGCTTCCCACTGGCTGAAAGGCCTGAGAGTAGCAGCGGCAGATGAGAGAGATCCTACCTCCCAAGGGCAGCTCAGATGGGATCAGCCTTATGGAGGGACCCGGGTCTCCTAAGATAGCTTTAAGGTACTGCAGATAAGAAAGGCATGGAAAATTAGGCAAGTGGTAATTGTTTAAACAGAAACAACAAAAACAGACATATACACAAACATGTACATCAGGAAAGTCAAAGGAAGGGCAATTTTTACCCTTTACAATCTGAAATACTGCAATACTCCAAGCGCCTCTCTTTAATAAAGTGATTTTATCTATGTTCAAAGTGGATGGAATAGGAATATCTTATACATTTGCATTGTTCTAGACAGTCATTCTCCAAATCTATAATGTAAGATATTCCCGGGGTAGTGGGCTTCAAAGTTGTTGTTATTTTTTAATCACTACCAATAGTAAGAAATAAATTTTGCATTCCTATCCTGTATGTACAGGTACACACACACACACACACACACACACACACACACACACACAAAGGGAAGCATGATAATACAATACTTTACTGCACACAGTGTACTTTGATATATATTTATATATATTTTAATCATATTCCACCTCATTCCATTATCTTATTTAATTTGAAAAAGGTTGTTAAGATCCACTAAATTGATTTTATGCCCCATTACTGGGTCTTAATTACAGGTGAGAAAAAATGGCATTTGTGAAAAATGGAGATTTCAGCTCCACCTTCACCCCAAGATAGGTATTAAATAATTCTGAGGGTGTGTGTCAGGAATGTGCATTTTATAAGTGCCTTAGGTGATTCTGATCTCTCAAAATACTGTGACCTACAGAGTTAAAACTGTCTTCAGATATAGCAGATCTCACCTTCCCTGATGTTTTCTACCTTCCTGCTCCTGCCTGCTTCTCCACCACTAAAAATCAGAATTGAAGCTTACATTAGACCTCACTCAATTCCATGTCTGGCACCATATTTAACAGATGAATAAACTGAGGTCCTAGAAGGTAAGTGGCAGACATAAATTCACAACCCCCTTCAGATTTCCCTGGTTTTTAAATTACTACAGGTTTTGTATAGATCTCAGAGTTCAGCTCAACATGAACAAAAAAACAAAAAAAACCCTTCTCATATGCAATTTATGGTTTATGTCATACAGAGCTTTTCCCCCGAGGCTACCTTTATGGCTAGAAATAGGAAGATATTAAACCAATTTGACTCAAGCCTATTTTTAACGTGTATTTATCTTACTTGGAAAACTTAGCTTCTCAATTTTCTTATTAGGGTTAAACTACAGATGTACCTTTGAGGGAAAAGAGAGAAGATTTCTAATGTACTCTGGAGTTACATGAGTAAAGAAGACCATTACAGGACTGAGAACTGATTATACCAAGTTGTAAAAATATTTCCTATTATTGCCTAAGAAGATTATATATTGTACTAATTGGCTAAAATTTGAAATGATTTCTCAGGAAAACCAGAAGCAATTTTGCTATCATTCATATGGTATCACTACAGAAAAGTAAATACAACCCATTTTGTTTTTCTACAGTATTGACACATATGACTTATTTCAGAAGGATAAACAGCTATGTGTTTTAATTAGCTCCAGTCTTCCTGATTGTATTTACTCTCTATCATCAAGAACAAAATGATTAAATCACGTAGCTTCTGTCACAGAATTTAGGAATCACAGAAGTCTATCCCTCTTTTAGAAGTCTGTAATCAATAGAAATATATCCAACTAATATCCACATCAAATACCTTTGTATGATCTTGCTATAAAACATGTATATTAATCAGTTATTTGATATCAATAATTAAAGGAGATAATTATGTAGCTTAAGAAATATTTTAAACTGGGAATTCCCTTAAAATAACCTTAAAAAACTTCCATTTAGCATGGATATAGAAAGTATCTCAAGTTATTAAACCACTGTTATGATTTAGTGGACTGTAACATGAAATATTACTGAATGAATAAAGGGAATTATTTTAAAATTTTGTATCCTCAAGCACTTTAGATATTTGTATTATCTCTTAAAAAGGAGTTTCTGAGGCAATTTAGTGGTAAAAGCAAAAGGACTGTCAGGGGGCAGAAGAAAAGGGGAAAGTACTTGGCTAATACTTCAAAAGCATGCCGATCTTCCTGTGTGTGCAAAGATAAGGGTAAACTACAAAGAAGTTACATGTTTGTGCTTTAAAAAGTAGTATATATGGGCTTCCCTGGTGGCACAGTGGTTGAGAGTCCTCCTGCCGATGCAGGGGACACGGGTTCGTGCCCCGGTCCGGGAAGATCCCACATGCCGCAGAGCGGCTGGGCCCGTGAGCCATGGCCGCTGAGCCTGCACGCCCGGAGCCTGTGCTCTGCAACAGGAGAGGCCACAACAGTGAGAGGCCCGCGTACCGCAAAAAAAATAAAAATAAAAAATAAAATAAAATAAAAAGTAGTATATGAAGTCAGTACAATGACACAATTAGTTATTAGCACAATATATAGTAAATATTTTGAAGAAATAAAACTCTATTTAAAACTTCTTTCTCAAAATTTTCACTTCATTACAATTTTCCACACAGTTAGTCTGAATTACTGTGGTTTTACTGTACCTAATTCATTAAGTTACTGTCTCAATCACTCATCATCTGTAAGATTAAAAAGGAAAAAACAAATTCCTTGCTCCAGTGATGAGGTTTGTACTATATATTCAAAGTACAAGTCAGTTCATAACATTTATAACAGTAGAGTTTTGTTATTTTTATCATCGTGATGTGTTACAGTCTGGAGGCGGGGGGAACATTTATAGAAACAAAACATTGAGAATCAGTTCAGAATTGGAATAGCTGTCCAAATCAACAAAAGCAATTAAGCTGCATTGGAATAAATAAAAATTTCAAAGATAACATTTTATATTTTGTTTAGTTGCTAACTTCACAGCAAGAATTTAGTGCCTGTTCAAATCCATATAACTAAATTGTGAATTAAATGCTCTCTAGACATACCAAACGTACAGTCCAAAATGCAATATAACTGGATTTAGCCAGAAGTTGTTTATGATGTAGTGAGAGGTAGAAAAAAATGTCATTGGAATATTTAGTTATGTCACAGAGTTCAGAAAGAAACAATAACCTCTGTAACACATCATCACTTCTGTAGTGAAAATAATTCTTGTTTATAAGATTTCATGGAACCCTTTGAATACCCTTGATGTTGACTCTGTAGGGTACATCAGATGAAATGGAAAAATCAAGCACCAATAGTTTTGAATTATTGATATGGTCATTGCACAAAGCAGATATCTCCATTGCACACAACCCTCCATGTGCTCAGTTTCACTTTGAATTGGTTTACTGCCATTTAGATTCATTTGTCATATAAATTCAGGCTGAGTAAGGTGACATCAAATGAGGAGTCTGTCCGGAACTGGACCAGGACAAAGCCAGTCCTTGGGGCAACTGGCATCAGTGTTCTTACATCGTTTTTTGAAGGTGAGGTATATTTTCCATAACCTTGGATGGTCTGCAAGTAGTGAAGTAGGAAATGACTTTCTCAAACTTTTACCACTCATTATCTGAAAAGATAGGTGTTGTTCTGCCTCCTCTTGAGAACAAAATAAATAGGGGGAAATAACTTTCATAATGGAACAAAAGGTGGGAGAAGGGTGAGGTAGACACTATCCTGAGATACAGCTATACACGACTGGCTCCATATTAGAAATACATCACATGTTCCTGTACCCAAACTGTTTGGAAGAGGTTTATTTTTTAAACATCACTTGCATTTTCTGGTTATTTTACATAAGATACAGGAGTTTTTCTATTGCTCTACATATCTGAGATCATACGTCATGAATACTCTAGACGAACACTGTAGAGTACTATATACGTAAGAATGTATGGTAATATACTCAAACATATAGGGATTATGCAGTGCATGTCTTCCTAAGTAGACTGGAAGATTCTCCAGGACACTAGGTTTTACCTTCCTTTGTATCCTCCATAGCTATTGCCACAAAGTGGGTACTCATTATTTTTGCTGAAATTGTCATATTCATATTGAAAATCTAACTGTTTAAATGTAAAAATATATATTGATTTAACATTCTGTAAAGAGAAAGGCTATATATATCCTCTTGGTATAAAAAGATGAAACTGATGCATGACATAACACTATAATAAAAAAATAACAATATAATAAAAACAAGTACAATTTATTTAGCACCTACCAACTTGCTAAGTATAATGTTAGAGGTTTTACATATGTTGCCTCATTTATTTCTCACAAGAATCATATGGCATATGAATTATTACCTCCATTTTATAGAAAATGAATCTGAGTTTCAGAGAGGTTGAATAACCTTCCAACACTCAAACACAAAGGGGCAGAGCCAAAGTGTAATGCCAGGGTCTGGATCATTCTACTCTTAAAGTTGTTTTTCAGTCGTTGTTTGGGGTCCATTTTAAAACTGTATTTTTTCATCAAATATTGCTTGTGACCAATGCTTACATTAGCAAGAACATATACTTGGATAAAATGAAGTTACGACCTCAAAACACAGAATCTTCACACCATATACAAAAATAAGCTCAAAATGGATCAAAGACCTAAATATAAGATGGGAAACCACACAACTCCTAGAAGAAAACATTGGCAGAACACTCCTTGACATAAATCATAACAATATTTTGGGGGGTCTTTCTCCTAAGGTGAAGGAAACAAAAGCAAAAATAAAAAAATGGGATCTAATTAAACTTAAAAGCTTTTGCACAGCAGAGGAGACCATCAATAAAATGAAAAGACATGCTACAGAATGAGAGAAAATATTTGCAAATTCTATTACTGATAAGGGATTAATATCCAAAATATATAAACAGCTCATGCAACTCAATATCAAAAACACACACAACCCAATTAAAAAATGAGCAGAAGACCTGAATAGACATTTTTCCAAAAAAGATATGCAAATGGCCAACAGGCACAAGAAAAGGTGCTCAACATAGCTAATCATCAGATCAATGCAAATCAAAACCACAGTGAGATATCACCTCACACCCGTCAGAGTGGCTGTAATCAAATGTCTACAAATAGCAAATGTTGGCAAGGATTTGGAGAAAAGAGAGCCCTAGTGCACTGTTGGTGGGAATGTAAATTGGTGCTGCCACCATGGAAAACAGTATGGAAGTTCCTCAAAATACTAAAAAAGAACTACCATATGACCCAGCGGTTTCACTCCTGTATACAGCTGAAGAAAACCAAAACATTAATTTGAAAATATACATGCTCCCAATGTTCATAGCAGCATTATTTACAATAGACAAGATATGGAAGCAACATAAATGTCCATCAACAGGCAATGGATAAAGAAGATGTGATATATATACATGGTGGAATATTACTTAGCTGTAAAAAGAATGAAATTTTGCCATCTGCAACAACATGAATGGACCTGGAGGGTATTATGCTTAGTGAAATAAGTCACACAGAGAAAGAAAAATACTGTATGTTATCACTATGTGTGGAATCTAAAAAAATAGAGCAAATGAAGAAATATAACTGAACAGAAGTAGACTCACAGATGTAGAGTACAACTCATGGTTACCAGTGCACAGCGGGGAGGGGAGAGTGGAAAGATAGAGTTAGGGGATTAAGAGTACAAACTACCATGTGTAAAATGAATAAGCTACAAGGATGTATAATATTGCAAGTCACTATACTTCAATAATATGTGTGTGTGTGTGTGTGTGTGTGTGTGTATGCCACAGAATCTTCTTTTCCCAAAGGTAACTGGTCTCCAGAACATGGCCTTGGCCTCATCAATACCATGCTCTAATCAACTGGGCTTCTTTGGCAAGCTAAATTTCCAGCAAGGCTGACAAACATCATTCACTAGTGCATACTTTGACATAGACACAAAAAATATTTTCTACCAATAACTCCTCACCTGATAGGACGTTAATCTAGCAGAGTTGCTCTTTGGGAATAAGTGTTCACTCTAGGGTGATGTTTGGTTTGATGGCAATGAAAGCCTGGGTGCAAAGCAAACCTTAAGCATCTGAGATCCCATATTTTTCACTGGAGATGATTCTTTAGAATGTTAGGCTCATTTACCTACAAGAATAATTTCTTAAAAACAAAATAAAATGTCCCGGGCAGTTAATAAGTCATTATCAAGATTGAAAGATTCTATATCCAACTCTCCCAGGAAGCATATAGGTGTCTGCCTGGTAACTCTGCACTGTCACCTAGAGGAGTATGACTGACTTCAACCTTTAGTGGCCTCCTTCTTCCATATATATTTCTCAAAATCTTAGTGGCGATGACGTAAAATTTACCACTCCCTAGACGCTTATTCTAGTATATTCAGCCATAGTGATACGTGCAGGCGTGTGTAAGCAGTGGAGTCCATTTTTATCATCAGGAGATGAACCTTCCAGGTCATATATAGCACAGTCAAATTTCTGCATGGTTACTAGCTCATATATGAGCAAACCTGAAAATGTGCTAAATTGCTGACTTTAAATCCAAAAGTGGAAATAGCCATAAGTGAGTCCAGAAATAGGAAGACAGACTTGCTACCTCTACTGCAGTCCACTGAATACTGATTATTTGGTGGTATATGGAAATTTAATAGTAATTCAAGAGGAATGCCAATTCACAGATATTTAGGTTAGATCTGTTTTAGAAAGTAAAATTAAACCTACTTATTAAGTTACCACAGACTTTGAAAAACAATGACAATGGTAGCTTGGAAATTTTTAAATTACTGATAATAGTATCATTTTAATACATAGACAGATTATTTTCTGCTTCTTTTGTTATGGAAAACAATCTATTTAAAATTTCCATTTTTAAGATTATATAGTACATGACACAAAACATACAGAGTATGAAAGTAATTTCTTATGAAGAACATAAAAGATTTATTGAGAAAAGTGACTACATACTCATATAACTTTTTGAACAACAGTAATCACACTTCAGTATACTAGTCAGACCTGATGAGGATGCAGCTACCATATGGCTTAGAGTGGTTAGTTGTCGAAAGAATTGTGACCTTTTTAACTGTGGCAAGAAGAAGTGGTCTAGGTAAACAGGAATGATACACTGGTGGAAGGGGTCAGCAATACTGTTAACTGAGAGTCGTCATCCAGTATCCTATTCCATGAAAAGCCTCATCACATATATTTCCATTTTGGAAAAGAGAATACAATAACACATGCATACATACATACACACATACTTTGTCATTTTATTTTCTACATATATTATATTCAACATAGAGAGAGAAAAGTCATATGAATAACATTAGGATATGATTATTCATCTCACAAAAAAAGAATCTTCATTTACTAATCATTCACTATTTAAATCCCTCAAAGAAAAAGTGCTTGGTGTACTTAATATATATGATTTTCACATACCTATGCAGTACAATTTATTACGTAAAAAGACTCCACTTCAGAATTCTGTTTAGAGTGACTATTTTTCTCTGCTAGCGTTATTTGATTCAGTTTTCAATTCACTATGAAATATTCCAATAAATTTTAATACTTTCTCAATTAATTTGGGAATAACTGAATATGGGATCATTCTTGTGAATTTTCTTCCCTTGTCATATATGTATATAGTTGGCAGTTTAGAGAGTCTATCTTTCCACATAGTCTATTATATAACCAAAAGATAATAATTTCCACCAATTTTCTTCCATATCTCACCTAATAAAGGTTTGGGATAATACCATATAAAAACCAATTCACTTATTTAACATTCATACTTTTTGACAGAATATCTCTCTTTTCCTAACTATTCTATGTGAAATGCATGTAAGTTCATGTAAATTCTTGGAAAAATGTTCCCCTGACCAAATCAGTTGAAAGTCTGACAGATAACATAAGTGAAAAATGACATCATTGTAGTGCTCTCTGAAATAATTTATATAGTGCAGACTCTGGGAAGTGCAATTTAACTCTTAATAGAATAAAATAGCCAACTGAAAATTGGGGAAACAAACAAACAAACAAAAAACAAGAAATACACATACACAATAAACTAGTTGGTTGCTACATGTAATTAAGAGTTTTATATTAGTCAATAAGTGACTTTTGGTCATCTTTCCTCCTTCCCTAATAGAATTTGTTGCTGCTGCTATTGTATTTAAAGTTTAAAAACAGTGGATATGGATCAGACAGAATATCAAGTTCATTCACAGGGAGTAATAATTTCCTTGGTAAGGGGAAGAGGAATTCTTCAGGGATACCAAGATCCTAACCAGTCTCTTAATCCACATCTAACTTGGTATTCTAACTATATAAATTATTCCACATATTTATATGCAGTAAATGGCTCTCTGGGTTAGGTCAAAATCAAGCTTAATATTTCTATATCACAATTCATGTTAAAAAGCAAAAAACTAAAATTACAGCACTAGAGTCCAGATAACTTCCAAAGAAAAGCAGCGCTTTCAGTCCATTTAGTAAAGAGCCTACTCCTATTCCCTGAGTGGCTCAAAACAGTTAATGTACCTCCAAAATGTAGTCAATATATTCTCCTATCTCTGGTAAAATAGATATAATCATTCACCGTATCATGAGATTAAACTAACTTGGAAACCCAATTAACTATTTTAATGACTGGAGAGGGGTTTAATAGATGATTCAAAATGACAGCTGGTAATTATAGGCCTCTTCCCTCATTTAAACAGAGTTAGAGAAGGTGATTTTTTAAAAATGCAGGCAGAGGATGTACGAAGCATAATCTTGTATGACCACAATGAGAGCTTTGATTTTTTTTCATCAAGCATTTATGGAGCACCTACTGTGAACCTGTGCCTAACCTTGGGGAACTTTCTGTCTGTGTTGCTTCCCCATGACTAATAACAAAGAAAGTCCGCTTAACTGGGTTGCTACAATGCTTGTACAGAAAACATCACCTATTTGAGTGATGTCAGTTACCTGGATATTATTAAAACATCACTGGTAGCATTACACTAGGTAAATATAAGGTTTTATATATACCTTTAGTAAAAACATGATTTCTTTTCACTAGAAGATTGGTACAATGCACCTCTACCTAGGTATCTCATGCATGCCATTTTCCCAAGAAATCTATCAGATTATTGATTCTTTCTTCTCTCTGATCTTGAAAACTCTTAAGATAAACTAATGACTTGAACTCCATTAATGTGCATCAAAATAGATTCTCCTTGAAAAGATTCTCAAACTGTAAAGAAAACATAGTTGAGCATATATTTAGGTGTAAGTTTTCAAAACATTTGACTCTTGGCAGTTGATATTGACTACACAGTGACCAAAAAAAAAAAAAATAACAAATGGTGCAATCTAACGGAATTCCATCTTTTAGCAGACACATAAAACAAAGTGCACTATAAATCATGTACTAGTCTAAGGTATTTATGTTAAGCATGCAATTAAAATGAAAGTATACTAAGTGTGTAGGACATTTTTTCTATCACTTCAGCTTCAGAATCCTTCAAATTAAATGAGTATGAATTGCATTAAATGAAAATCAGACACACTTGGCACACAAATTATTACTCTCTGACAGTGATTTTCATTTTCTCTATTTTAAAAGAGATCCCTAGAAATAGTGGTCAATGGCAAATATTACTCTAAAGTTTTTATTTCTGAAAGTCTGCTAACAATATCTTAGTTTATGATTTTAAATCACCACAAGGGAACACTGTGCCTATCGCATAGCAAAAACATATAACAACATTTTCTTTCATGTCTGTACTGATGCCCAAGCTGAACTTATCACCATGTTTCTGTGTTCAATACACACCTTTAGTATTGTACTTATCGTATTATCTTGCAATTCTTTATTTCTGTATTTAGGCACCTACTAAGAATATTCATTTAGTGAGGGCTGGTTTTTGTCTCTGCTACTGACCACAAAGCATTTCTTTGTACTGTAACATTGTGAAATTTATTATAATATTATCTTCAAGTCTCATGCTATGGAAATCACTGCAAAAGCTCTCAGTATTTTAGACTCTAAAGATTATGTTATATAGTCTAGCGTCAATTTTCTATAGCTTATAATTATTATTTTTTTTCTTTTTAAAGAAACCAGTAGTGAAATATATTTCCTTTATACATGGCAAACCATTTTTAATTTTATCAAACACTCAGTTACTTTTAAGCTACCCTATAAATGTTTGATTAAGTGCCTCCTCTTTTAAATGTATTAATTCAATACAATTTAATGACAGAACTAAGGTAAATCTATAGTATTCTCAAACTTGTTTTACTATGGCTACTTCCAACCATACACAAAATTCAACAAAATAATAAGTTCTCATGCACACATCAGCCAGTCCTTATAACTGTCATCCCAAGAGCACAACTGCCCAAACCACTCCTCTGTCCACTTTCCTTCCTCTCCAAACACTAAGAAGCAAATCCCAGACACAATTGCATTTCATCCATATTTTAGTACTGATATCTATAAACTATGGACTATCTTAACCAAGCTACCACACCATTATCACTCTTAAATAATTAATATTAATTCCTTAATACCATCAAATATCCAGTGAGTGTTCACATGTCCAATTGTTTCATACATGTAATGATTTGTTCTATGTTTTTAAAGTAGAATCTAAATAGCTTTCATACATGATAACATGGCAATTAATTTCTATGTCTCTCTTAATCTATAGGTATTCTATCTCATTGTTTTCTGTCTCTTGTCACTTATTTGTTGAAGAGGAAAATAGATGTTTATTTATTTATTTATTTACTGGCTACTGCATTATCTCAGTTTGAATTTTGCTGATTGCATTCTTGTGGTCAAATTCAACATGTCCCTTCTATCCTATGGCTGTATATAGGCTTATCAGATCCTGTTTGTGTTTTATAAGACTACTTCACAGAAAGTGCCTACAGTATTTTCAATGTTTGCATTTTAAAATTATGGTGGATCTATTATATAAATCAATTTAGAAAAGACTCATTGTTGCTTCTATTATGAAAATCAGATAAATGCCCCCTGGATACAAACTTATAAATTTCATTGAATCAGCAAGTTAATTTGCCTACATGTTCTGGCATACAATCCTTCTCGTGTAAGATTTAATTTCATATTCAGTTTGAATCATACCTAAACTACTGAATATAAAATTAACACAATAATCTTAGACCAAATTGTAATAACATTTGTTTAATGTCTTATAGAAAAAAATTAAGTTCTAGAAAAAGAAGGGAGTGGCTCTTTCATATGTGTTTCATGCATTATTATGGCAAAATTGTATGTACTTTAGATAATGAATGTGTGTTTATTTTTTAAATTAATTTTTATTGGAGTATGGTTTACGTACAATGTGTGTTAGTTTCTGGTGTACAGCAAAGTGAATCAGTTTTACATATGCATATATCCACTCTTTTTTAGATTCTTTTCCCATATAGGTCATTACTGAGTATTGAGTAGTGTTCCCTGTGCTAAACAGTAGGTTCTTACTAGTTATCTATTTTATATATAGTAGTGTGTATTTAGATAGTGAATGTGTGTCCACCTTTTGCTGTAGCCCTAAAATGCATTTGGCAATTGATAATGTGGTTCATTGTATGAGAAACAGCATGATCATTTATTGAGTGCTTACTGTATTCTAGTGTTCTGGACTCCTGGGATGGAAAGGTGTCTTGAGAAGTATTCAGTATAATTCAGTATAATACGGAAGAGAGACACATAAACACAGATGATTTCTGCTATAATCTTATTACGGTATAAGTATGTTTAAAACAACCTCAGCTTTAAAAATTCAAGTTAAAAAAAACAATGATTATTACAAGATCTGATATTTTTACTATCAATAAGGAATTATTATTTAGACATAGCTGCCTTAGCATACCACTGTTTTATTTGCCGAGATTAAGATTTTGACCCTCTTCACAGCTCTTAAATCACACACGCATACATACACACACACACAAACACACACAGAGCTATCTCAAAAAAGGATAGGAATTCTTTTGAAAGGGACTGAGGAAATAATAATACTTGAATACTGCTTCTTACATGGCATGTGCTGTTTGCACCTATTAACTCATTTAATTCACTCAACACAATACATATGATAATACAAATGACTGTATATGAGAAAACTCAGTTTTATCAACTTGTCTGATGTCTCACACTAATAGGTGGCAGAGCCAGGAATCACACTTAGACAATGTGACTACAGGTTATGTGTTTTAACAGTATGGTAAACTTCCTCCTAAAACATGTAGATGAGAAACAAAGGAGAAGCAGCAAAATGTGTCACCTGGACTGGAGTCAGAGTGCTTGGGCTTGGATTGTGGCTAATGACCTTGTGCAATGTACTTCATGCTTTCTTCTGTCTGTAAAATATGAATGTCGATAGTACCTACCTCACCCGATTTCTGTAAGGATTCACAAAAATGTTTGGCAAGTAGTAAGGTACTCAAAAATGTTAGCTATTATTTTTATCATTATGTGCCCAAAATACAAGCAAAGTTATTTAGATTTTGTTCTGAAAAAGGGGAGCCACTATATCTAATATACAATATTAAGATTAATAGAAAATGAAGTAGTCAGGGGAAACTATTTCTGCTCGTACCTCCCACAGAAATGAAATGTTACAGAAGGAGAAAGAAAATGGTAAAAGGAAACAATTTGTCAAAAAAGATTAAAGAGTATCTGCTGGGCTTCCCTGGTGGCGCAGTGGTTGAGAGTCCGCCTGCCGATGCAGGGGACACGGGTTCGTGCCCCAGGCCGGGAGGATCCCACATGCTGCGGAGCTGCTGGGCCCGTGAGCCATGGCCGCTGAGCCTGCGCGTCCGGAGCCTGTGCTCCGCAACGGGAGATGCCATAGCAGTGAGAGGCCCATGTACAGCAAAAAAAAAAAAAAAAAAAGAGTATCTGCTACTTTCACAGTTACCTCACTTAATATTCACTTCAACCCCACAAGAAAAGTGTTCTTATTCCCTTATTACAGTGAGGAAAACTGATTCTTGTTGATAATTCAAAATCACACAGTAAATGGCAAAATCAGGAGGATTTGAAACCATAACTCTCTGACCCTTATTTTTCTATTACACCGGTACTTTTCATACTATAGGTCATGAAATAGTTTAAATAGTCGTGAAATCATTTTAGTAGACTGTGACCAGGAAATATTAGTGTACATCACGTGAAGTGAAAGCAAATACTATTTGGTCAAAGTATTGCAGTTATATGTCATGCTGTGTATAACCATGGGTCTACTGAGTTGCCATGGAAATTGTATTTCTTAATGTCTGGAGCAGTCAAAAAAATTTAGAAACACACAGAACCATGACACATTCCTCATGTTTGTATAATAGCCAAACAAATATTTATTGATACCCAAAATACTAAAGTCCTGATCCAATAACTGCTTGGACCTACACATATTCTTAGAGTACCTCAAGGTAAAGAGAAAAAAATCAAAATATATACAGACACACATATACACACATACATGCATATAGAGTAGCATACAGTTTTCTGTTTTGTCTCATATTTCCAGAAAGTACTAGGAGAATTTGGCTTGATGGTTATACCATCACTAACAAGCTGAGTGGGTTGACACATCAATTAAATTTTATGTGCCTTGGGTTTTTGCTCTATAAAAAGGAGATAACAATCCCTTCTCTCTAATTACCTCTGTGGGACTGTGAGCTATTTAGGCAAAAGTCAATGTAGTGATTTAGAGAAATATTTGAGGGAAAGGTGTGTTTGTGTGTGTGAGTATGTATGTGTGTGCGCATGTGTGTGCTTGCTTAATGGAAGAAACCAATGCTAACACAAAGATGGCAAAGTGTGAGATAACAAGGCAAAATATGTGTCACAATGAAAGAGAAACCATAGCTTCTTGAGATCACAGGTTCTCGCTATCACCTGGCTGGGTTTGTGGACAATAAAATGAGTGATAAAATGGAAATACGAAGTGCTTCGGAAATGAGGTAGTCTCCACAGATATAGAAGGATATATGGTGTGCCAGCTAAGAAGCACTGCCTACTAACCTCTGGCATGGTTTCGATCCCCAGTAATTGCAGCTATTGCTAAGGCAGTGACTTCCGAAAGCAAAAGTTTTACTTTGTTTTTATCTTCTTTCAGCTCTTCAAAGAGCAAGGCACACAATGAAAGATTTATTTCCCCACATGGCCAAAGCTCAGAGGTGGTAGATTCACTGACTGTATATTTCATTTATTTTACCAAGTGTTAACAAAGAAAAAAAGTGTTTCTAGCTAACACCCTCTGAGAATAAGTATTCTCAGAGTTACTGGCCTCAAGTTGTGGCATCCAAAATAAGACTTGCGTCCCCACTTGGTAGCCTGTAAGGCCTGGCCCCTTTGCTTTTTGGCCAGTTATATTATTAGTGTTTAAAAAGTTTTGCATCTGTTACTTTATATATGAACCACATTTGTATTTCAGCCTGGTTAAAATATAAATAAATAAATAGGCAGAATAATGCACAAAAACACAATCCCATCAATGTAAGGACTATTTTGCAGAGTTAGTTTCAAACAACACTGCTAAAAAAAAAAAGTGAAGGTGAAACCTACAAGTCACATTAATGAAGATTCAATTTTGGCCATTTTTAAGTTAATATGAGAGCAGCAGATGGTATGACTTTAAAATTTCCTTCCAAAGCTGTTCAGGGACCTAACTTGCAGTCACCAAGCTAGAACTGGTGGTAGGAGACAACCAGAACTCACCAAAATTGCCTCTTAAGTTGTGTGAGAGCTAACAAGTTCTTCAGTGGTCTCTGGATGCCGTATATATCCATCTTGTTTTTATGCGTGTGTGGATTGTTGGATAGCTATTCTTTTGACTTGCCACCCATCCATCTTTCTTCTTCTGGGATGAGAACTATCGTTTCTGAGGGAACTCACTCCTCTCCTACTCCCTGGACCTGTGGTGATGTTTTGCTGATTCCACCAACTACTCCAGGATGGTTAACAGGACCTGGTCAACCTTTTTCCCATCCATCTTGTCACAGTTATTGGTCCAGTTTGAGAAACTGTCCTGTTAATTCATACTGACACTGCTCAAAGAAACTGATTCAGAAGTTATGTGATCTGAGTTTGTTCAAAGAGAGCTAATCTGATGGTCTTGGGGTTGAGAAGTTGTAAATCTGAGTTTATAGAGACCACCAAGGAAGAGGAGAGTGAGGCCAGAACAGAGAAGAGCAATGAAAACAAAGAAGCAACCAGATCTTTTATTTTATTATTATTTTTTTTTTTTTGCGGTACCCAGGCCTCTCACTGTTGTGGCCTCTCCCGTTGCGGAGCACAGGCTCCGGACACGCAGGCTCAGCGGCCATGGCTCACGGGCCCAGCCTCTCCGTGGCATGTGGAATCTTCCCGGACCGAGGCACGAACTCGTGTCCCCTGAATCGGCAGGCGGACTCTCAACCACTGCGCCACCAGGGAAGCCCGCAACCAAATCTTGATGTCATTGTTTGAGTCCCCAGGGCCAGCCATACCTGTGGCAAGACAGTGCCTCTGGACTCGCAGTTGAGTTTGCCAATCAGTTCAGTTTTGCACTCTCTATGTTTGTTTTACACAAATTCACTTCTCCCTCTTCTGATCATTGTTAACCCATACTATTTTTTTGTCACTCAAAGAGTAAACCATTTGCTTGCATCTTTGCTAAAAAAAAGAGAGGATGGCCTATGAGGCTTCAGGTAATTTAAATAAGCAGGAGAAGAAGAAAAAAAAATAGAAATATACTTTTAAGGATATAGAACTCCTGTTCCTGTGTTTGTTTTGTTTTGTTACAGAACTCCTGTTCCTGTGTTTGTTTTGTTTTGTTTGCTTCAAGTTGTATGACACAAAGCAGATGCTACCTCAGTGGAGACAGAACTTTATGAGAAATTCAATGCAGAGGTGTTTCTACTGAGCTATTCTAATAGTGATTTCACTGTTTTTCAATGAATCACCACTACAATACCTCTGTGTCCTATAACAGTTATGCATATTCTACATATTGCTTTAAAACTGTACATGGATATTTGGTTATTGAGACTATTTTAATTAAGTTCTTTATATGAAAAGTCCTTTGCAATATAAACTTTTTATAGAAAAGTTAAAAGCTGATTTTTTCTTTTTCTTGTTTAGTTGTGTTTTTCTGTGTGACCATAGATGATGACAACGTACACATTAGAGATCCTCCCTGGAAACAATATAAACCACCTTTTTTCACTGGCTATTTTCCCCAGTTAGTTAAAACTTTTAGCTTTCTTCAACTATTCCTATGTATTACACCTTGCCAAGAAGTTAAAATTCATCCTAAGCTGTAATATATTTAAGGACATTCCATTAGGTATTCCATGAGTCAATCTTATATATTAAGAGTGGAGGTGCCTAACATTTGGTTCTAAAATAGAAACTATGAAAGAGCTTTAGGGAATCTGTTGACCACTGAAGTTGTGTGAAAAATATTTCAGAAACATGTGTCTGAGTATATTTTTCCCCCCAAGGAAAGTATCCTAGCTTTTATCAAATTCTCAAAAAGTCTATAATGCAAAAAATGTTATTAAATAAGAGTAAGAGAAATTTTGATCTTTAATAGGAAAATCAAGAGAAAAGGGATGCTACCGTGTTCTCAGAATTTCCATCTTCTATTTATCTTGCTGAAAAACAGCTTTAATACAGTGTCAGCGTCTGCAGGTGGTAGGGTTATGAATATGTAAAGTTAACCATGATATAATCTGCTCAATATTGCATATCATCATAGTAATAATTGCTTTTTTGTTCAGTGGTCAGTGTGCCTGCCAGGAAACGTAATCCAAATATGAATTAAATGCAAGAAGCATATCTCCATGATATCACAATTAAGCTCAGTGCAGACAGACCTGAATCTTAATATCAAATTTATAAACTTTCAAGGATATTGTCACATAAATGGTAAGCATTCAGGGCTCAAGGATAAAATTTTGCAAAAGTACACTAGAATCATTTATGTGATCACAGTTCTGAAATTTAAAATTATCTGATATAAAGATTTCCCTCTTAATGAACATTCTGTTATGTTAATCCTGGAAAATAATCACTCTTGGTGCTTTTGTGTCTAGAAAGCAGGGTCAGATCACTGTTTCAAGTCATTTGTTGAAGGAAAAAAAGGGAAGCACCAAGATGGAAGGAAGGAGGGAAGAAGAGAGGAGGGTGGAAATAAGAATGAAAGAGAGTATTTTTACACTAACTGCAAATTTGCAGAGAAATTTCCATCTCCCTCTAAGTTCAGCTGCTTTAATTTTGCTCCATTTCCTAATTATCTTACAATATTCAATGTGTATATTTTACTTAATACTGTTAAAGGATCTACTTTTGATATTTTTCCCACTTAACTGTATTAGTTAGGAGACTGGCAGATTAGGCAGCTGAAACGAAGAGACTAAAAAACAAAACAAAACAAAAAGGCAGGGTAGCTTAAAAATATCAGAAGTCGGGCTTCCCTGGTGGCGCAGTGGTTGAGAGTCTGCCTGCCGATGCAGGGGACACGGATTCGTGCCCCGGTCCGGGAAGATCCCACATTCCGCGGAGCGGCTGGGCCCGTGAGCCATGGCCGCTGAGCCTGCGCATCCGGAGCCTGTGCTCCGCAACGGGAGAGGCCACAACAGTGAGAGGCCCGTGTACTGAAAAAAAGAAAAAGAAAAAATATATATCAGAAGTCTATTTTAAACCAAGGTCTAGAGGTGAGTGATCCAAGCTGGCAGTGTAGTTCTGCTTCAGATGATTACTTGGATGCCCAGATTCCTTCCATCTTGTTCTACCACAATATCCAAAAACTCCGTTTTGCCCAGGGTCACTGGCTGTGCCTCACTATCCATTCTAGCCTTCTCTCTCCCATCACATGAACCCCATGGAATGTCAGAAAGACCACATTTCCCAAGCTGCCTTGCAGGTAGGTAAGATCATTTGATTAATTTATGGGCAATAGCATGTGCACATGCACAACAGCATGATATACAAAAATTGGATCACGCTTTTAAAGGAGCAGAGGTGACCTCCCGTGCCTTTTATTCTCTAACAGGCATCATGGAGAGCCACAGCAACACAGTAAGGGTGGTGAAGGATGAAAACACAGGAGCCTATACCTAACACCGTAGAACCAAGACACTGTACTAGCAAAATGGGTTCTTATATGAGAGAGAAATAACATTCTACTCTTGTTTAAGTCGATGTTACATAAACAAATTTATGTCACAGCAATTGAGCCTATATCCTAACTGTTGCATCAATACAATACTTGCTGTACTTCCTCCCACTGTTCTTCTGACACAAGCATACTTGTAAGTTCCCGCCCATCCACATTTTTTTTATATTAGGTTATTTGTTACAAGCAAAATAAACGAAGGCACCATAGACATTTAGAGGTCCCATTACAAAAAAAAAATAATTGTCTCCAAAACTTTTACTTATTTAGCCATCCAAATGTCCGTATCCAGAAGAGAATCAGCTGTGACACCTTTCCAGTTCTATTGATTCCAATGCAAATTGTCTAAGAACAGAAATTTTTGCCTAAAGCTGTATGTACTAAATTTTCCACTGAATACCATGTAGCAAGCAGCATAAAAATAAGAATGAAATAGTAGGAAAAAATAGATTATGAAAAAGATAATGGGATAGATTTGAAAGTAGTATGTCAGAGGTGTAAATTATGGGTGGGAGCTAGAATGGTGAAGCGAGGTGTCTCTGAAGAAGGCAGAGGGATAGCTGATCTGCCTTTATCATTGGCTTGCTGCCTATTTTCTTTCAGGTTAGGTCTTATTTTATCTTATTTTATTTTTATTAAGCACAAGCATGGTTGCTTTAGGCATGTCCTTTTTTGATGGCTACAACTTCCTCTTCCTACCATTCATCTCTCACTAATCAATACACAATGAAGTGCCAGAGTAATTTCGTATTTATAAGACTCATACCACTTCCTGACACTTTTCACATTTCTTTGCTAATTATTTTCTGATTTTGACACCAGATGGAGAGTTCTCATGCTCACTAACAGGCATTTGCTCTCCACACATTGGTCCAACTTCTTTTGTTCAGGCCTGGCCTGTCAAGCTTTTCTGGGGGTCTTTATTCCTGTCACCCTCCCCAAAAAACATCATGTCCTAGTATAACTTTGTCCTTACCTCCTAAGTAGTTGTTTTTTTCATCTAATATTCACTACTATTGTCACAAAACACTTCTTAAAACTTTCATAATACCCCTCATTTATTACTAAGGAGACTTTTCATGGTGGAAAAAAAAAAAGATGAAAACAAGAAAGTGTTAACATCTGTCAGGGCTGGGGCAAAATATATTACAAAATATATGTCGTAGGTAAAAGACTTACAACCTGTTTTTCAAGTAAATACCTACCCTGTGCGGTCTAAACTAAGTTTTAATATTAAACTATAGCTCTTAACAAATGTACCTCAAAATTTGATTGCAATATTATAATACAAATGTACAGTATTATAACAAAGTATCCTTCAGAATGTGTTAAGCATAATGGCTGTATTCCCACTACTATCTACACAATCTTTACTTCAGAACATTTTTGGATCTTAAATACAAAAAGGTAATAATATGAACAGTTGTTTTAACTTCTCACATCCTATGCACATTAAGCCCAAAATAAATATAAATTTAATATATCACATACTTGGCATATATTTACTGCAACTTTGCCTATAAATAATTTCCATTCAGATGTGCTTTCCTATTCCTTGGATAAAAAAGATAAGAATACTAACACTATAGGGTGATGTTAATGCATACTGCAATCTGTTACCTCTGCTGTCTGATACACTTGTGAGTGGCCCAGGGTGAAGTGGAGGGAAGGTAATTGAAATTTCCTGGGACTGACACTCTTCACAGACATCACGGGGACACCTTCAGTACTCACGGATGTTACAGGCATACTTGGTTAGAAATCACAAATGCTCCTGAGAGAACAACAGACCTCAGAAACTACTTACATAACTGTTAGACAGCATACTCTTTAAAATCAGGGAAACTAATTTTCACCCTCCCTCACAGGACAGAAGAGAACATTCACAGGCCCTGTTGAAATTAACAACCTCAGGTCTAGCCAGCCTCAGGACTACAAGCCTTCTTAATAAATCTTTGCTGAATGAATAAACAGTAACTATGTGTACAAGATACATAGAAAATTTAATTAACACATTCATCTTTAAGTAAAAAAACCTTAAGATAAGAACCAACAAAGCAGGCATAGATTCAGATGAGCCTCCATCACTTCCACATAAATTCAAAGGGAACCTGAGTGAGTCCAGTGTTGAGACTTCTTTGGTTTATTTGTGTAGAACAGGTTTATGCATTAATGTAGAGAGAAGGGCAACAGAACACTCTGGAAAGTAGAAAAGAAATTAGAATCATTATTGTGATTCTGCCACAAAGGGAATGCAGAAGCTTAGACTAGTCGCTTAGATGCACCAGTCTTTCTCTAAAGAGCCTGTGTTATGAATTGAATTGTCTTCCCAAAATCCATATGTTGAAGTCCTAAACCCCAGCACCTCAGAATGTGACCTTATTTGGAGATAGGGTCTTTATACGGGTAATCCAGTTAAAAGGAGCACATGAGGGTGGACCCTAATTCAGTGTGATTGGTGTCCTTTTAAAAAAAGGGAAATTTGGACACAGAGAGATATGCATACAGCGAGATTACCATATGAACAGGAAGATGGCCATACAAGCCAAGGAGAGAGACCTGCAACAGCTCCTTTCCACACAGCCTCAGAAGAAACCAGCTCTTGAATTTGGACTTCTAGCCTCCAGAACTTTAACAGAATACCTTTCTGTTGTTTAGAACATACAGCACAGTACTTTGTTACAGCTGCTTCAATAAACTAATACAGTCTCTAGCTCTAAAATACTATGATCTAGAGGAGGGTAGACTTCAACAAACCTGGGAAAAAATCCTACTGGATGTGGACTGGGAAAAAACATGTGTGCATTTGGGGGATTTGTATGATACACCAAGTCTGAAAGCAAGCAGAAGCAGTAATATATATTCAGGAGACACAGTAAAAAAAAGAAATAATAATAATATTAATTTTAATTAAAATCTCCAAAGGCTATAGCTGAAGAGCAAATGCTAAATGCTTTTAATGAGGCTGAAGTAGCCAAGTAATGGGCTCTGCAATGGGAGAAAAGGAGGGGGGAGGGAGCCACCAAGAGAATCAATATTAGAAGATTTTTAAAGATTCACAATGTCTCTACATGAAATAAACAATAATGGCATCTTTTTCCCAAGTTCACGATTTAACATAGTCTGGCTGAAACAACTAGGAACTTTCTGAACCATTAAATTAAATAATTTTCAAATACTATTAGAATGATTCCCACTTTTATTCTTTAAAATTTAAAAAAAGTCACCAAATATAAATAAGTAACAAAAACACACAAGTATATTTCTATTGATTTGAATTTATCCAAACCAGTGTAAGGTGGCATTTACAGTATGAACATGGAGGCATATCACATGTCATAGTCAGCATAAAGAAATAAAAATATCAATTTTAAGCTGAACCTCATGACCCCATGAATATATTGCAAGACAACCAATTGAAAATATGACTCACATTTCCTCTCTAAGGAAAGAGAGAAACTAGCTAGATAATCATTGTAATTAGTTCTCTGCAAGTGGTTCTCATTATTTAGAAATATGTATTTACAAATTGAATTTACATGTTTAAGTTACTAACAACAAAGTTTAAGGATTTTAATTTGTAATTTTCTATTTTACTACTCTGATTCTAATTCTATATTACTACTCTATTTCTTCTGAAAAATCTTCATCATTATTTGTTTCCAAAAGAACAAGGCAAGTTTCTGAAAATCATTAAGTTAATATAACCAAGTAAGATACAGTAGCCATGTGATTATTCTCTGCTACATAGCTAAGAAAACTTCTCAAGTATATGTTAGTAACATTTTGAACATCAAAATGTTAGCCAATTTTATACATTCTTTTAATCGAAAGAATTTTTAAGATGGTGTTCGAATCCCCAGATGTAATAGATAAATAGTTCATACTAAAGTTGGCTCTAAAGCAGGATTCCACTTATTGAATTTCATTTTCCTTTTAATTCTTATTGTAATGTGCAAAAAACTTCAGGCATAGTGCGACTGGAGGACAGAGTGGTTGCCTGAACAGTCTGATGCTTTTGTTCTCCCTTGTTGAGTAGAAATAGTACAGAGAATAAAAGAGAAACCATCCTTTCATCCTAATATAACTGATAAATCCAAAAAAGAAATCACTTAGGCCTGAATAATCATAATGTATTCGTATAGTTGTCTCGATATAAATTCAGCAAAAATAAAATGCAACAATACATCCTATTGCTGAGTAAAAAGAGAAGCCAATTATAACAATGATGACCAATACGAGTAGGCAACACTTACTGAGTGCTTAAGTGCCAGGCACTGGTCTAATTGCCTTACATGTGTTAACTCACTGAATCTTCATAAGCAAGCTAAAAGGTTGACAGTACGATTACATCTATTTTAATGATGAGAAAAATGAAGCACAGAGATAGTAAAGAACCTGCCCAAGATCAACACTAGGAAGGGGCAGTCTAGCTTCAAAGTTCCTGCTCAGACCCGTTTTGCTACACGGCCTCTGCAAAGAAGACATATATAGACAGCTCCATCTGAATGCCTCCAATGAGCTAAGCACTATGTGTTTGATTTATGTGAAATGTCTGTTGATGAGGGACTAGCACTTACTGAGGTTAAGCTGTTCAAGGTCACTGCTACTCAGTGATGGCAGGAATTTGAATTTATGTGTATATGAATCCACAGCTGGGGTTCCTTTTACAATGTTCACCTCCAGGTTATAAAGGACCATAGGCTAGCACAGCAGTCTGAAAACTACTGCCCACAGGCAAAATCTAGCCTGCCACTAGTTTTTGTAAATAAAGTTTTATTGGAGCTTATATGAGCCTTGTTCATTCATTTACTATTCACTGTGGCTGCTTTTCTGCTATAAGGACAGAGTAGAGTAATCGTAACTGAGACTATACGGCCCACAAAGCAGAAGTGATTGGTTGTCTGGGCCTTTACAAAAAATGTTTGCTGACCTCTGGTATAGGATGTCCCTAGCTGAGATCTTAGCAAGAACATTGTTGTGATTATAGTTGCTATCTTTTTTTTTTTTTTTTTTTTTTTTTTTGCGGTACGCGGGCCTCTCACTGTTGTGGCCTCTCCCGTTGCGGAGCACAGGCTCCGGACGTGCAGGCTCAGCGGCCATGGCTCACGGGCCCAGCCGCTCCACAGCATGTGGGATCTTCCCGGACCGGGGCACGAACCCGTGTCCCCTGCATCGGCAGGCGGACTCTCAGCCACTGTGCCACCAGGGAAGGCCTATAGTTGTCATCTTTTGTATTTAATTTACTAATAGGTAAAAATTGCTAAAGAAATTAAAAAAAAAAAAAAACTAAGGAGACCAGAGTTCCTGCTATGGGTTAAATTGTTTTCCCCATTAGGACGTGTTGAAGTCCTAATCCCTGGTACCTATGAACGTGATATTGTTTGTAAGATAGAGTCCATGAAGATGAAATCAAGTTAAGACGAGGTCATTCGTATGTACTGTAATCTACTGTAATATGATTGCTGTCCTCATAAGAAGAGGACAACACCAGGGAAGACTGAGACACAGAAAACGAACAGCATGTGACAATGGAGGGAGAGATTGGAAAAATGCAGCTGCAAGCCAAAGGATGACAAGGATTGGTGGCACCATCAGAAGCTGGGAAAAGGCAGGGAAAGATTTCACCCAGAGTCTCTGAGATATCATGGTCCTGCTGACACCTTGATTCTAGATTTTCAGTCTACAGAACTGTGAGGGAATAAATTTCTATTGTTTTGAGCAACCATTTTGTGGCACTTTGTTATGGCAGCCCTAGGAAACTACTACAATAATCTTTAGGATATGCAGAGACAGAGGTTATCACTAAATTTCTTACTTTGAATAGTGTATCACTGGTTACCAGCTGACCATCAACAATTTGTTTTTCTTTAGTAGACTTATAATTGGGAGCTATCCATTCAGCCAGAGACAACATTTCCCTGCCCCCTGCCAGCTTTAGTCAGGGTCAGAAGACTTGTACTCATCAACAGAATATCAGTAGCAATATAATGACCAAAGTGACTAAGGAAGCAGTCTGCATTCTTCAGGCTGGTTGCAGAGGATCTAGCAGAAGATTCAAAAGCCCGAGGGATGGTGGAGCCACAAGATGGAAGGAGCCCGAGCCCTGGGAATATTCATGAAATAAAACCCTCCCCTCTGTTAACTGATCTTTATGTCAGTGAAAAGTAAAACTCTATTAGGTTAAGCCGTTAGAATGCTTTTATGTTATATCAGCTAATATTACATCAACTTCATTAACTATTAAACACAAAATCTAGTTTGTAGAACTTGAACTCCTCATAGGTGTTACATTATGACAGCCCTATAAAAACCAAATGGAGAAGGACATCACCAATGTAAAGTTCATAGACATATCAACCCAAATTCAAGCAATATTTGCCATCAGTGCAAAGATCACAGAAGAGCCATATAAAATATTTGGCAAGAGGACATCCAAACTACGGCTACATGGTGAACAAAAAATGAGTAAACTCTCAGAATTTTGGCCAGATGTTTAGAGGTAACATGAAGTACAAAATCTAGCAATAAGATTTAGTTGGGGACATCTGGGAAAGAAATGCAGCCCAAAGATCAATGTGATGCATAGCCAAGACTGGGCTTAAAGCAAAGTGTGAAACAAGAGGTGAGGATACATGAGTCACAGACAACTCTCCTTCTTGCAAACAATGGTTTCTAAGTGATGCCAAAATGTGATATTTCCGTGGGTGCAGAGAGGAAATCAATTGGTGCTATTTTTGCACCTCCTAGATGAGATAACACATGTTGAGAGAATGTCTGTCAAGGATGGGTCTTGAAACCTGCAACTCCATAGAGGCTATTTGTAACTAGGAAGAAGATTTACCTGACTTGAGTAAAGAAAGATGAAATATTAAATGCAAAATTTTCCAAATGAGACATTCTATGTTTTTCCTTTTTTAAAAAATTAAGTCTACTTGATTATTTTCTGAATTTGCATAAGTTAAACTTTGATTTATGAATTAATTTTTATTAATGTTTCCCTTGCATGTGATTGCAAACTTCTTTTTTGTAATAAGTCCTAAAGAGACTGCAGGTTTATGTCCTGGGGCAGCACGCTACTGTACCATCAGTGGCTATGCCACCATCTTGGAACTGGCATTCTCCCTTGAAATATTTCTGTGCTATCTAACAGAAGGAATCCAAGATTATCATGTTGTTCTCCATCACTAGCTGGGGTTAAAAAAAAAAAAAGAAAAGAAAAAAAGGTTGGTAACAGCCTTGGTTTCCTTTTGATTTTGTATATTTTTAATTCACTCTTTTTCATTTTACTGATTTTTCTTCATATGGATGAACTATTTTTGCAGATGAAAACTCAAAAAGTAAAGTCAAAAATCTTTGAGTGGAAGTCAAACTGTACATCAGAAAGCTAGAGTTACAGATAGAAACATCTGTCAACATATGGCGATGCAGATGCATCGTAACACCTTTGGGTTTGACAGCTTTGCACTGGATGTGCTCTTGAGTAAAAGAAAAAATTGCTTTTGTTTTCTTGGATTCTGAAACAACAGGCCTATGCTAAGGATCAAGAATTTTCGTTACTAGATCCTGGCTTTCATCAATCACACTTGCATAAACATAGATTTTTCTTTTCTCCATCAGGGGTCTATCATTTAGTTTAAATGGTTTAAATGCATACAGGGAACAAAAGGATAGGGAAAAAAAGCACTTGGAATTTCTGTTACACAAACAGAAGTCTTTAGATAAGCATCATAAAATGGAAAGCACTGAAGTTTCCTCATCAAAGTAGCTACCTCAGAAAATATACAATGGCTGTTCCCAAGTGTTCAGAAAAAGGCAGACAATTCAGCAAGGAACTTAAGTCAACAGTACAATGTTTAAAATTGGAGTTTTGCAAGCTGTACCATTTTGTATGATCCTAACATGCAAATGAACCCAAATCACCATTTCTTCATCTTTAAAATAGCATTATAATAGGGATTAAATGAGGTGATGTATGTAAAACACTTAGCACCATGCCTGGCATACAGGAATTTTGCCAGAAATGGTATCTTGAAAAAGTGAATATTCATAACAGTTGGTATCATTAACTGAAGTCCTAGTTAGTAGTGCATGAATTTTTATTTCTCTCAGAATACATTTCTGACAGCACTATTGAAAAGTAGTGAAAATGATGGATTTTACAAGATGTGTAATGATGGATAATAACTATTAATAATAACTAATATGGCTTCAAATTTGAGCCTTTTCTGGGGAAAGGTTTTGTGACATCCTCTTATAGAAACACCAACACGATTGACAGACCTAAATGTTAACATATATTAAAAATACCATGTGATTTTTAAAGCGCATCTTAATCTGAAACTATATGTTGTTTCATATAGTTTGAGTTTCTCGAAATGAGAATTTCATCTCTGATAAAATTCAAGCAGCTCTTTTGAATAGTCCTACAATCATACTGAAAAATGAATGCTATTTTCCCCTCAGGTGATCCATATGGGTGACAGGGCAAAATAGGCATATTCCACATCATCCCATGCAGTCTGTCTTCCCCCTTTCTCACAAGGAAAGTGGCAACACCAGTGAATCACCAAACCTTCTGTGGGCTCCTACTGAGTGAAACGCACTGTGCCAGGCTCTCAGATGTATTCACGGATGTATAAAACCTTGCGTTTCCTTCCTCCAAGAAGTTTACAACTTTGATGATAAGACACAGGAGAAAAACATGAAAATATGAATGCAAAAGTTATTGGATATGTCATGTACCATCTCAAAAAAGTCTATTTTCATTGCTTTTAGCTCATCATTTATTTTATTATTAAGTGCCCTGGAGTGTATGACAAATGTTCTAGATTATCACAAAGCACATCACAAAGCATACAGATTTTCTCCCTGCTTGGATTATATCCTTTAAAAGTCAAACAGTTTCCTTGAGGGGGGGAATTTGGGAAATATTAAATTGGCCCTTCACCTCCAGCACCACCTTTCTCCTACCTGAACACACAGAGGTTAATTCTATATGGAATAACTGAATCAAATCAGAACTGAACGTTCAAACCAGCAATAATTCTTAATCTGTGGTTTGAGTTTCTGGAAAGCCGCAGAGAGAGCTGATCTATGCACCCTTACAGAAAGCCTGGGCTGACATATCAATTTGATCTCTTCACCCTAGGCAAACAGAACCTCTGATAGCGGCAACGGAGGGTGTTAGAGAGACATTTGTCATTTCTACCACATGAATCTTAGTTTTAACTCACACTTAAGGGTAGAGTTATATTTCCTGTTCCCCCTTCTGTCTAGCTCTATGTTCTGGGGGAAAAAATATTGCAAGTTTGCTGCCCTATCAAA
This sequence comes from Hyperoodon ampullatus, assembly GCF_949752795.1. Classification (NCBI taxonomy): domain Eukaryota; kingdom Metazoa; phylum Chordata; class Mammalia; order Artiodactyla; family Ziphiidae; genus Hyperoodon; species Hyperoodon ampullatus. Next base: position 75,332,737 of record NC_136914.1, on the reverse strand, counting down.
TGAGAGCTGCATACAGAAACTTCTTTATTAGCTGTTGGAGGGCTTCCTCTGTTCTTTTAAAGCCCTATTTCTCTATAAACTATTGTCTTATTCCAGTTTACCATGTAAGGATTTCAGAGGAGTAAAAACCCATCAAAAAGAACAATACTTTTTTTTTTGCCCAAGATACTATTTGTGGAAAGCATTTTCCTTTTATGGCCATGGCTAGAAAGCAAATGATTACTCAGCAAAGCTATCTAAGAAAAATATTCATTTGCTTCATTTCACAGAAATGCAACCTGAAAACCTGAACAGAAAAGTTAGAAAATAGAGTAAATTTGATCTAACATTATAGCCACCTGGTGTAAAAATGACTTGATTGAAAATGTCTGAGTCAAAAAAGGGAGGCAGTAGTGTGTGACAGAAAGCATATGGACTTTGGGGTCAAACAGATCTGTATTTTCCTCAGTTTCAGTCTATTACCTTAAGTTTACAATGTTAATAATAATAATAATAATAATAATACTTTCTTGGAAATGTTTATAATAATACGTTCTTGAAATCATGTAGATTTCAAAAGTAAACCTGTTAGGTAATAAGTGAAAGTAAACTTCTCTAACCACCCCTCATTAGTCACACGTAAAAAAAGGCTAAACTTCCTGATATAGTACTTTAGCATGGAAATACCAGCATCATTCATTTTGCCAAGTAAAGCAATGAGGGTAAAGGAAGTAACTGGAAGGAGTCATATGACACTGAGCAGAAATAGCTCAAGATTATCAGCTAATAACAGAGCTTTAAAAAGGCAAGAGTGGAGTCATAGCATGTTCAATTAACAAATGAGAATTTAACTATACAGCTTCAGGGAACAAAACAGAGGGAGACCAGGCTGTGTACAAATTTTGTCCAATTTTCCACCCCATGAATATATGCCCCCAAATGTGAGAGGATAGCATTGGATCTGCTCTTCCCTCAGTCATTTTAGTTCCAACCTTCTGCTCAGCATGTGAGGATCTTTCCATGCCAAGTGTGATTCAAGGGTCAAATAACACATGGTTTCCCTACAACATATTCTATGAGTATGCCAACTACTTTGGCTGGTACCTAACTTAAGAGTCCATTACTCATCACCAGAGAAAATAACCACTATGTTGGAAAGGCAGAAGGTATGTACAGTTGTATCAGTTCTTTTTTATGAGGTTTTCTAAGGTAATTTTCCTCAAAGTATGATGCCATTGTAAACCACTAAGAATATGTATAAATTATCATTTACTTTCAATGATTGTCTCATGACCTAAATGTCATAGCTATCAGAACTCTACAAGTTGATGTTTAATATGGTTAAAGCAGCCATTGCTCAGAGGCTCAGGTCCCCTCTGTGATGATGATGGTCCAGCCTCTGTTTAAGATCCTGAAAGATTGGGCCCTCACTACTTGCCAGGTTTCCCATTTTATTTCTGCATATGCCCCATTTGAATGTTCTAATACCGATCAGAAGCTACTTTTCCTGTAACTTTTAATTACAGTCCTAAATACTACATCTTAATTCCTCCTAAACATGACAAATCTTCAAATATTTGAAATTTTAAAATGAAGTCTTATAAACATCCCAAGTCTTATATTCTTCAAGTCAAACATTATTAATATCTTCAACCTTTCTTTGCATGACCCTTTCACTATCCTGAATTCCTACCTCTTAAAAATGATTCCAGTTTTTTTAAGTGTATTTTGTCACTTGTTACCTGAGATGCCTAAAAAGAAGCACAGTTGTTGGCTTGAAATTTTGGGAGCTTTCCAGGTAAAATCTGAAACTTGCCTCTGTACACAGAAGGCAAGGAGAGACCAAAGAACGAGGTAAATCACCTCAGCTTGGAAGGTGACAGGTTAAATAAGCAAGGGAACTTACATATGATGCTTGTCTTGGGCAGTGACAAGACGATGAGTAAATCTCCACGCCCACTTGCCAGAGTCTTAAAAGTTTGTATAGGGGCTTCCCTGGTGGCGCAGCCCCGGTCCGGGAAGATCCCACATGCCGCGGAGCGGCTGGGCCCATGAGCCATGGCCACTGAGCCTGCGCGTCCGGAGCCTGTGCTCCGCAACGGGAGAGGCCACAACAGTGAGAGGCCCGCGTACCGCAAAAAAAAAAAAAAAGTTTGTATAGACTTTCACTGGGTTCAGTCACATATACTGTCCAGATGATCTCAACAACACCTTGCTCTCTCAAGACTGCGTCCTTGAAAATGGCGCCCGCTGTGGAAACAGTGGGTAGAAAGTACATTTCAAGGATGGAGGTGGGGCTGAGGAGCCTCTGACTGCCTGGGTCCGGTTTTCGGGTCAACCAGAGGTCTCGTTCTCTTGGTGACCTCGCCTGACAACAATACAACTAGTAGTGTCTGACCAATGTGGTACCATCTCTCAGCTCCTATTTCTCATATGCTATAATCTTAATCAAGCACTCTAAAATCAATGGGCTCATTTTGTTGTGAGAGCTACCCTCAGTGCTAACTTATGTTAAACTTATAATCACATGCAATTCCTGAAGATTATTTTCATATATGTTCCTCTCAAAGTTTATCTCCCTCATTCTTTATTTGAATATTGCCTTTTTAAAAAGTTTCCATTATCCGTATTAAATAACATCTTATAAGACCCCACCCTTAATCCAGCCTGTAAGAACCTTTTGTACTGGTTTGCTCCGAGATGTTTACACATTGGATCAAGCCATGGTATCCTGGTAACCAGGAATGTGGGACAGCATCAGAAGTTTCCTCAGCTGAACTTTGAAAATACAATTTTTTTCCTTCACCATATAAGACGACTGTTTTGGAGAATACAAAAGCACCTAATTTTTATGGACTGACTTTATTGTGCAATAAACAGTCTGTCATCCATTTAAGTTTAACATAGAGTCTATAGCCCGCAGATTCAGAAATGAACAAAAATTAAACCACTTTCCTTAGTAAACTAAGCTCCGTTGACAAAAACACGATTGTGTGCTTATGTATGGCTGTGTGTTTTCCAATAATTTGTTTTTGTAATATAAAAGTTAAAGGACTGGGCCTCCCTGGTGGCGCAGTGGTTGAGAGTCCGCCTGCCGATGCAGGGGATACGGGTTCGTGCCCCGGTCTGGGAGGATCCCATATGCCGCGGAGCGGCTGGGCCCGTGAGCCATGGCTGCTGAGCCTGCGCATCCGGAGCCTGTGCTCCGCAACGGGAGAGGCCACAACAGTGAGAGGCCCGCATACCACAAAAAAAAAAAAAAAAAAAAAAAAAAGTTAAAGGACTTTCTCACAGTAATAGTTTACTAACTTTGAGTCTACAACTTCCTCTTTTTTCAAGGAAGGAAGAGAATTAATATTGCACTTATGGGTTTATTAACATGTCTGTCTCTCACTATAAGCCCGAATGTCCTGAGAGGTGAGGGAAAATGTTTTAATTGGTTTTTGTTTCGAGTGCAATTAATATGCTCCTACTGTAATTAACACATTCCACTGAATGAATAAATATATTAATGAATGAATGAAAAGGTCATAGAATTCAAAATCAATATGGGAACAAAGAGGTGGTCTTGGAGTAATTAGCCAACTTCCCCTCTGGTTGCAGAATCCCTCTTCCAGTCTTTTGTGCCGCTGTGCTGAGCCAATTACAGATTAATTACAGTGAATTCTTGATTACTGGCATGCGGTCTAGCTATTTTGTGGATTACCTATCACAACTACTGCTGAATTTATCTGCTGCCCGCCAGCGTATGTCTGAGTTACAGTCAGCTTCAGTGATAGCAGCTGCATGCTTCAGGAAAGCACATTTATGTTGATAATTCTGTACAGAATACATAATTATGAAATTCATTCTGGTGGGGGCTGGAGAGAACCAAAAGGCATTCCAAAATAAAATGCAAAGATTGTTTTTTAATTCCCAAAGTAGATGAGATGACTTGGATAAAGAGGTTCAAACAATTTATCTGTATCTTTCCATGATAGCTTGATGGAGCATAATTAGTATGCAGCCTATTCCTCACTCTGAAACTGGCTACCTGTCTCTGATAACTTATAATAATTGTGCTTTATTAATTCATGCTTTCTTCTAACAAATATTTACGAAATGCTACAGTGTACTGGGCAAAATGTTATGTGTTAGAGATCAAGCATTAGGCAAGAATAAGTATGGTTCCTGCCCTTAAGGAGCTTAAAATTTATTTATTGAAATAGACCTTGTGGTAGGCAAGAATGGCCCCCCAAAGATGTCCACACCCTAATCCCTGATACCTGTGATTATGTTATGTTACATGTCAAGAAAGAACTGAGGTTGCAGATGGAAGTAAGTTTGCTAATCAGCTGACTTTAACAGAGGCAGATGATCCTGGATTACCTAGGTGAGTCCAATGTAATCGGATGGGTCGTTAAGTGGGGCAGAGGGTGGCAGAAGAATCAGAAACAGAGAGATGGCATCAGGAGAAAGAATTGATTGGTCATTGCTGGCTCTGAAGATGAAAGGGGACTACAAGAAGAAATGCAGGCAGCCTCTAGAAGCAGAAAAGGCAAAAAATGGATTCTTCCCTAGAGCCACCAGAAAGAAACGCAGACTTGCCTGACACCTTGATTTCAGCCCCATGAGACATATTTAGGACTTCTGACCTACAGAGTTGTAAAACATAAATCTGTGTTGTTTTGAGCCACTATGTTTGTAGTAATTTTTTGTACATCAGGAATAGGAGACTAAGACAGACTTTCAATAAATAATCAATCAGATTAGATTTTAATTGCAATTGTATAACGTAGAATAAAGACTGCAGAAGATGTTATAAATATGTACCTAGGAAAACTTACCAAAATTGAGGTTTCAGGAAAAGCTTCCCTGAAATTTAAGCTGAGATTTCAGGAAGGAAGAGATTTCAAACCAAATGAAATGAATGTGGAAGAGATTTGCAGGAACAGAGAATAGCATGTATGAATGATCTGAAGAGAGAAGAAAGGTGGTAATACTCAAAACCTGAACAGCCTCTGTGGATGATGCAAAGTGATTTTGTTAAGAAGAGGCCTAAGGCGATGCTAGGAAAATAGCTGGAGTTCAGACTATGCACGGTTTTATAGACCATAATACAGATTTTCACCTTTATCCTATGGACAATGGAACTTTCTGAGGGCTTTATACAGGAAAGAGATATAATCAAATTTGTATTTTAAGATCATTCAGGCTCATTTTTGGATGACTCACTGAATTGTGAAAGAGAATGTAAACATAGAAAGATTGTGCTGGACACTCATAGCAGTGTAGATGGGAGGCAATGGAGGCTGGTACTGGGGTTAGTACAGCAAAAATGCAGAGGAAAGGATGGACTCCGGATCCCTTTGAGACATGGACTCTGTAGGAATTGGTGATTATTTGGAGGTGGGATGAAAAAAGAAGAGCTCGCAGCAATGATTCCTAGTCACCAGTATTAACAATGGTTCCATACACTGAGATGAAAAATATGTTGGCAAAGCAGCCTAGGAAAAAAGATCAGGGGTTCCTTTGGGAATCTGCTCAGTTTAAGATGCCTATGAGAAATCTATGCAAAGCTGGTTCAGAATGTAACTGGAACACTGGCCTTTTTAGTGTCCAGCAAGATGGCACATACTTGGCATGTTTGCTGCCACTCCTTAATCAATCTGCCGTTGGCCTCAGAAATCTTCCCAAAATAGTGTTCCCTATAACAATCACCAAGTGAAGGAAGTTGGTATTGGGAATAAATTTATTTTCTATCCATGATCTAGACTATAAGTAGTGGCAAACCTTAAATTGCTATTGGAACTACTATGAAAAGGAAAAAATGCTAGTACTCACGGGAAATTTTTAAATTATTTTTCCACTTCTCTCCTCTTTTTGTGCTTCCTTCCACTTTTCTATTTGAATTTGATTTTAATGGTTTCCATTAGAGACTTCATCATAATGGGGAACTAATTTGTTGGAATAGATATGTGTCAACATAACTCATTTGAAAAAAAAAAAACTCAGTATATAATCCTAGTGTACTTTACCATCACCACTACCTTTCTCCTACACACACACGCACACACACACACACACACACACACTTTCTAAAATAGAAAAAACTTCCATTTCTCTTTTAAAATTTCTTTCTTTGGTATCAATAAATTGATTGGGTGTGTGTGTTCTTTAAACCTGAAGATGTTTTGCATCAATAGTTGCTCAAAGCGGTAAAGAATGTCTATTTACATGGTTCTGTATGAAAAAGACATATTTCCTATGAGAAGTTTTTTCTGGCTACTAGATTGTAGTCATCTATAGCATACTCTAAAAAATTGAATAATTCCGTTATGCCATTTCCATCACTTTTTACTGAGTACATAATTTTTTATTGGAAGGAGCCTGTGACTATGAGCCCAAATCCCAGAGTCCTAGAGCAGCCTCAGCCCCACTACTAAGTAGCCATTTTCCTTTGGACAAGTCACTTTAAATTTGCCCATGAGTTTCAAAAGTAAAATTAGAGTCTTGCACTAAATAATTCATAAGTATTTTAAAGCCTTAAAATGCTATAAGCTTAATACATAAGATTATAATGTCTTAAGTGTCACTATGAAATTACACACTGCATGTTAAATATGATTTCTCTCAAAGTGCCCAAATAGTACCATGTGTTATTAATATATGGCTGTAGACACATGGAGTTCAATTGGAGGAAAAATTACCATGATGAAGTGGAATAAAGATGATCTGATTAAGGAAAATAAAAGGGGAAAAAAAGCAGTGGATATACATGTGGACCAAAGGTTCAAAATAGGTCAATAGGTAAATGGAGCATAGTGGAGACGTGTGTCTTATGGGGAGGGGTGGTTAACATAAGTCAAGTCATAAATATCTCTTATTTAACATTAGCTGTTGTGAAATCAAGTCACAGTGGCTAAGCCTATGTTATAGCAGAATCAGGAAGGCTTGAAACAATAGGAGACTCTGAAGATGATAAAACTTGAGCTTCTCATGTACATAAATTTCTGCCTCAGTCACTGATGTTTGAGGTTATTTTTTATCACAAGTAGCAACAAATTCCTCATAAACTATACCTATGCTGCAGTAGGAAAAAGAATTATTTTGCCTATCTTTCCATATGATCATGACTCTTATATTTCAAGTTGAACATATGCATTTCCCTATGATCCAATAATTTCACTTTTATTATATACCCAACAAAAATGTGTGTATATACACACCAACATACATGCACAAGAATATTTATAGTCATATTAACTATAATGGCTTAACACTGGAAACAACCAAAATATCCATCAACAATTAAATGAATAACAAACATGATAAATTAATCCAATGAAATACTATTCAGCAATGAAAATGGACAATTTACAGCTATACATGATTTGGATGAATCTCCTAAACATTCCATGATTTTGAACCAGAAATCAATTTTAAAACAGGAAAATCTAAGAAGTCAGGATGGCAGCTACTAGTGGAGAAGAGGTAGGAAATGATGTTTGGGCAACACATAGTTTATGGCAGGCTGGCCACATTTATTTGTTAATCTATGAGGCACTTATATTGATGTGTTCATTATTTTAATGATTTATTGACTGGTACACTTAAAGTTTGTACATTTTTTTGTGACAAATGGCAATACAAAATGTAAGCAATGATTTCCAAACCTCACCAATGAGTATATGGAGAAAAGTATAATTAGGTAGAAATCACCGTCAGACTTACATTTGAGTCATTCAACAGTCAATATTTAGGAACTCCTATTCATACTGAGAATACTTTAGGAGGCAGAAGGCTAGTCCTTGACCAGTAAAAATCTTACAAGCCAATAAAGGTTAGATAGAGGTAAACAAATGATTATGATACAATGTGATACACATTAGGAAGGGGTTCTCTGCCTGGGAACTACTGACATTTTGGTCTGGGTAATTCTTTATTGTGGGAACCTGGCTTGTGCACTGTAGAATGTTTAGCGGTACCATGCCTTCTACCCACTCGATGCCAATAGCACCACTTCTGGTTGTGACAACAAACAATGCCAGAATGCCAAATATTCCCCTGGTGGTACAATAACCCCTCGTTGAGAACCACTGTATTAGAGCCATATATGGCAGTTTAGGGTTACCAAATGGGGAATAGCTAACTGCTTAATCAGAGGATGAGGCATCGTTTTCTGGGCAGGAAACCAATATAATATCTTCTTCACCCCATTAAATTTTGGAGCAAGGGGAAGTTAGTCCATAACTACAGGGCAAAGGTCCAATTTCCCTTAGTAGCACTCTAATCCCAGGACACAAATGAACTTGAAGAAAGCTTTAAAAATTACAAAAGGGAGACATTTATTGGTAATGTTAAAGCTTTCAGGCCAAAACATCTCCCTTATCTGGTTTTAATAAATATGAAAGAATTTATTTTACTCTAGTGTTTCTCTCTTGTATATGACCAGAAAATCATTTATTTACTTATTTTTTCATTTCTTTAACTCACTTTGGGTAATAAGTTTTTATGAATTATGTTTCCATAATCATGTGGTTTGGAATTATACTAAATCAGCCTCATGGTATTATATAAAACCTTTAAAAATGTAGTGCTGCAGATATCAGAATGTCAGGAGAACAAATATTTTCATTTCAAGTAAGAAAGACTAAAATCACGTGATGCTCCACCTGATGTCACTTATGACCCTTTTGTTGTTTAGCTGAGAAAATTACTGAGAAAAGAGTAAAAAGCAAGATTTTTCTCAGTGTATTTATTTAAAACCTGCAGCAACTAAAGATTCAGCAGAGACGGCAAACTCTAAAAGGATATTTACAATTGCCATAAGATATCTTGGTAAAAACACTGTACAAAATATACTATCAATTCTGAAACATAATTCTGTGGTATCTCACTATATGTACACTTAAAAGAGGGCTGTTTCAGAGGCAAATTTCTTCATTTCACAATGGCCAAGGCATTAGGATGCAAACCTCTTCTTATATGAATAAGGGTTACCTCAGCATGACTTTATACATTGCTAGGTACAGATTGTTAATGGCAAGAAAGTTTTCTGTGGGGAGAATAACATGATTCTGACAATTCTGGGTCCTATAAAGGAAATATGTTAAGCTACAGAGAATTTCACACTGCTGGAATTTTTCTCTGAAATTCTTGGACAGCCCAGAACAATTTTTGGCCTGCATCACCTCTAGGAATTTCCACTGGGTTTATACACTAAACATCATCACCTTATTACTAATTATTTTCCAGTTTAAAGAAATGTGTCATGGATAAGCTGGAAGACTAAGGATTAGAACTCAAAGGATCTGGGAAGCTAACTAGAGGTACAATATTGTTTTAACCTGTTTCTTCAACCATAAAGTGAGGGCTTAAAGGTTGTCATTTCTATGGACCTTTTCAGCTTTCCTACAAGATAGAACAGACTCCTTTATGTGCCCTTAATAGGATTATATGTTTCCATGCTTAGAATTTATACATAGCTTATAATTTGAAACTAATAAGGACCGAAGTGAATCAGAAGTTTAACGCTGAAAAAAAAAAGTCAAATAAAAAACACACAAAATACTTCTATGTTACTTAGACATAGTGTGTGGCTGACTAAAATATGATTATTTTCTACCATTGAAAATATATCAACTATAAATAATCTGTATAATGTTATTTTGACATGTACATATATCCAAAGATAATTATAACATTGCGCTTATTTTCTAAACAAGAACAATAAAAACAATGTCCCTAAAACATTAAATAATATAGTACTATGTAAGGAATTAATGTGTGAAAACTATTCATTTAACTACATTGAATTTATGAACCATAAATTTTTAGAACTTGAGAATAGTCAAAAATCATCTAACATAAATCCCTCAATTGACAGGTAATGAAATAAGGGCTACAAAGCAGAAAATATAAATCTTTTTCATTTTTTTCTTGTCATTTTGTTGCCTTTTCAACATAATGTGTATATATAGCTATTTTGCTCAAGTGGTTATTATAACATAAAGTGTGGACAAAAAAGAAATACATGCATTAATTGCTCAGACCATTGTTAAGAGAATGTAATGATCACCCAGCCAGTCATGCTATACATACATGCAGTATATCATTAGGGAAAAAGAACCAAGTGAGTGGGGGTGAATCAGAGAAAAGTAATTACCTCTACCAGAAAAATGACTCAAGATTGTGTAATGCTAATGTTGAATCATTAGAGGCATCATCTTCTTATTAAAAGAATAGAACTTTAATTGGCTAAGGTGGGGCTGCCATGTAATACAGCTGATTCCACAGAAAACCCATGAATCTTTCTGTCTCTCTCTTGCAGCTCTGCAACAACTTTACTTGATAACTAGGAAGTAAGCTCTAACCACAAACTCCAGAGGTCTATCCAAAGCCAATACATTTAATATACTGTAAAATATGTAGACTAAAATGTTTCCTTTTTATGATTTTGATACAGAAAAGTGTTCTGCTTAAACAGCACAAAACAATTCAGTTCAAAAGCAGATGACAGCATACTGGATGCTAGAGATTCAGACAAGTTTAAAATGTTTTCTTTCCTTCATGAGCCTAGAACCTAATAATCAAAACTGAAATTAGCCTGCATTTGTACTGTGAAAGAGTAACATGCTAAATTTTGAAAGATTAAAAAGAAGAATCCTAGTATGTTCATATTTACTTTTGCATAAACTTTTAAATACATTTAATAGCTTCAAAATTGGAACACTAAAAAAGAGCAAATGATGTTAGTTGCGGCCTGGGGCAGATTGAGAAGGAAGGTGATCACTTGAGAAGATAAGATTCTGGGCATATAAACAGAATAGCTTGGAAGAGTATACGCTTGTTCACATAGATTCTCAACATATGTAAGGAATGATGCATGATCTGAAAATTACAATAAATAGACAAGCGCTTGTTCACATAGACTCTCAACATATACAAGGAATGATGCATGATCTGAAAATTACAATAAATAGACAAGCCATATTTGGAGACTATAACCTGAAATCTTCCAATTTGAAAATACAGGTGATATTAAAACAAAGAAACAAACAAGAAAACATTAGGTAATCATTCATTTAAACCTACCAATATCCTGTCTGCTCTACTTCTTCAGGGTAGCACAAAGAGATTTTCTTTTTTTCTGTTCGGTAGTGTATGTTTTGACAATCTGAGAGTTCACCACACCTGTTTGTTTCTCTGGAGATTTTTCTTCTTTCTAAGACCCTCAGAGAAGACAGAAAGATCATGTTTTTGAAACCAGAGAGACCTGGCACTCCACTACTAACTAAACACATTGCAAAGTATTTGATCTCTTTGACCTAGGTGTTGACCTCAGATTTCCCATCTGAAAGATGAGAGCCATCTTTTACAGCTCTGAGAATCCAATGTCTTATTGATGTTCGTTTGTTGGTAGATTGTCCAACAAACGTTAATTCTCATTTCGTTCACTAGTTTTAGTATTTACCCTCCAAGAAATGTAAAAGATTCCCAGCTTCAGTCACATTTTAATAAAAATTTTACTTTTTATTGGTTTTCCCTCTGAACTAGTGTTCAAAGTGCCAACTCATTGAGAGAATTCTTTCTCGTACTTCTCAATGAGATTTACTCAGTCTTTATATTAGCTTGGCCAAAAAGTTCGTTCGGGTTTTTCTGTAAGATATACTTTCCTATATCTGCTAGAAGCAAACCTCCCTGGCTTTTAGTATCTTTTCAATCATCTCAATTCTTTCCTTTTCTAACCTGGAATGATTTTGCCCTCCAAAAAAATCAAAGCCCTCTCCACTGCACATACAGCGGGACAAAATTAATATCTTCTGTTTTTAAAACATGGCTTGTCAAGAGGACAATATACAAGCATTAGGGCAGACTGACTGGCTTCACCTGATGTCAATGTGATCTCCTAATTGTAATGCAAAAGTTGATAAAATCCTTAAATGCTGAATCGTCCTTACACATTGACCATGTCTTTGTTACCCAGAGTTCCACTTGACTTCATTGGTGTCTGAAGGTGCCCAGGATGAAAACAACAGAGTTTTGAAGAGGCAAAGTCCTTAAAAAAAAGCATGCACTGTATTAAAAACAAAATGAGAAACTTCACTACAGCAAGAGTAGTGACAGTAAAGAACAAAAAAAGCAAAGATAGAAAGAAGAGAATGATCTGTAGAAAACATCAGAGTCATAAGCTGTGAGGCTCAATACGACAGATAGAGAACATTAATGCTGTTGACCAATAGATCTGTGGCAGCCAGCCTTCAGACAATGCAGAACTCCTGCGGGTAAATGATCTTATTTCCACTATTCAATGATAAAATAGCATATGGCAAGGTGGAAGAATTCAAGGCAGGAATTTAATACATTCAGCTCAGAAACTACTCTCACCCAGAACACACTTAAGGTAAAAAAAAAAAAAAATCAAGCTTCATGTGGAGTGTCAGTACAACAACAAGATGAAGAACTAAAAGCCCAAGGGATACTAACCCAATATAGGAGATCAGTAAACAGCTAATTAGCTTGGTTACATATACTTGGGCATTTGCTACTCTTGCCTAATAAAAGACGCACTCCTGGTTACAGAGATATTATCAATATTATTTACCTATTATTTTAAAAACAATTCATGGTATTATTAACTATTAACTTGCTTATCTATGGGCTTATCTCTGAATATAATTCCAGTAATTGAGTACCTGCATGGTTTAGAATAATAAATGTATCCTCACTACAAAGGAAAACTTATGGTGGCGAAAACCAGAAAACAACAAACAAAAACAACAAAAGAAGACATAACAAGTTGGAACTTTTTTTTAAACTGAGAAAAATATTTGCAAAATATCATATATAAAGAGTAAATAAGCAAATAGATGAGAAATTTAACAAATCAGTAAGAACCAAAAGGACATGGTTGTGCTCATACAAATAAGAACAAAAGACAGGAAAAGGCTTCTGCTGACCTAGAAAAATAAAATATGTTTTTTCATGTAGATCAGAATCGTAAACATTTTAAAAATTGACAAGGATCTGTATTAGCCATGTTAAAGGAAATGGCAACCTCAGGCATTACTGGTGACATATTATGGTATGAATCAATGCAGGCAAAATTTCATGTGCATATGAATAATAAAACTTTGCATAGACATATGACTGACAATATGTTTGCCAAAATATTATTCATGGGTTTGAGTGGCTGGTGTAATTTTTGTTTATTTTTAGCATTTTTTTAAGATGTTGGGGGTAGGAGTTTATTAATTAATTAATTTATTTTTGCTGTGTTGGGTCTTCGTTTCTGTGTGAGGGCTTTCTCTAGTTGTGGCAAGTGGGGGCCACTCTTCATTGCGGTGCGCGGACCTCTCACTATCGCAGCCTCTCGTTGCGGAGCACAGGTTCCAGACATGCAGGCTCAGTAGTTGTGGCTCATGGGCCTAGTTGCTCTGTGGCATGTGGGATCCTCCCAGACCAGGGCTCGAACCTGTGTCCCCTGCATTAGCAGGCAGATTCTCAACCACTGCGCAACCAGGGAAGTCCCTATTTTTAGCATTTTTTTTCATTTAAACCTATATTATTTTAAATTTGTGCCCAAGTATGTACCACTTTTACAAAAGCAATGATGCTACTTTTATAACAAACCTCATTTCAGTTCATGTTAGAGTTTAGCCCAAATAAATCATTCCATAAAGCAGAAGTCTGAGATCTTTGCCGTGATTTAACATAAACAAAGGAGAAATGATCCAGAACAAAAAGGCTAATATAAATTACCTGGTTTTCAGGATCTCAAAATAGTCTGACAAAGGTACGACTGGAGCAAGAGGGCAGGATGTGGAAGAGGGAAAACATATTTGATGAAGTGTCAGGATATCATAATAGAGCTTGTCATGTTGCTGCTGTTTGGCAGGACAACCTGAGTTTTCGGTTCCCTCATCTCAAAAGTGAGGAGTCTGGGCTCAACTCTAATGTGCTAGAAAACTAAGATCCCAAGAACACCTATTCACAACCCAACCATGCTTTGCTGACACGAAAAAGCCTTCTACATTTTATAGGAAGTTCTACAGACAGATATAAACTGAAATTGTATTGGAAAACAGCTCCACATAAAAAGTTAACTTGGTGAAACCACATCCTTTATAAAGGTTAAGGGGTCGTGGTCTTTAACAAATAAGATGTTCTGAGTGAGGGGAGATAACTTCCTTATGTCACCCTCAATAATAATGCTAACGACTTGATGAAAACAGCAACCAGACAGTCTAAAATGGTTAGGTTCCTAGAGCATCGCTGATCTGAAGCAGACAGCGAAATTAGATTTCTAAAATATGCCTATTAAATGAAAAGCATTCGGAAAACACACCCTAGAAGGGAAGTCGCTGTAAAAGGTAGCAAGGTCGCGATGAGAGTCAAACAAGAGGGGAAAAGAAGTCGTGTTTTGACAGTGGGTTTGAAAGGGTTTCATTCAAACATCACCATTAACCTTGTTTTCTAATTTCAGAATGTATTTCATTACCTCTCTATTTCAACCTTCACGTTGACTCACCACCACCACTGCTGTTCCTTAACTGAAATACCTGACAAAGTGAAGTCATTTGAAGATTAAAAAAGAAAAAAAAAATCTTCCCAAATTGCTCTGAGTTAGATGTACAATTTCACAGTCAAATATTACAGGATTTTGTTTTCAGAAAGTAAATCTAATTATCTTTCTTTTTTAGCAGTAAAAATGTGGATTTTGAAAGTCATTAAACTCATATTTTCAGTAAGCCTCATATATACACCTCTGTTTAATCTTACTATGTGAAATTATAGTCTTGGTTACACTGATTTAAAACATATATAAGAGAATGTAGTAAGTACTTGCAAAATGACCTCCAATTCACTTCAGTTATACTCCGCTAAGCATTAATAGGATATATATACATATATGTGTAAAATTGTTATTTCATATTTCATAAATATAAAACTGTTATCAAGCTTATATTGGTATATGACAACTGCAGAATATGAATTCTGTTTTTAATATCTGACTTCTAAGCTTTAGTAACATCTTATAACCTTGAATTATTTAAGAAGCTCTAAGTTTAATCTATATTTCTTCTTTTGCCTGCCTAAATTCTCAGTCTAAAAGAGAAAGAGAACATATTCTATTATGAAAAGTAGGTTCGGGGGCTTCCCTGGTGGCGCAGTAGTTGAGAGTCCGCCTGCCGATGCAGGGGACATGGGTTCGTGCCCCGGTCCAGGAAGACCCCACGTACCGCGGAGCGGCTGGGTCCGTGAGCCATGGCCGCTGAGCCTGCGCGTCCGGAGCCTGTGCTCCACAACTGGAGAGGCCACTGGAGAGGCCACAACAGTGAGAGGCCCGCGTACCAAAAACAAAAACAAAAACAAAAACAAAAAAAAGTAGGTTCGAGCAATATCAAGAATTAATAAAACTCCTGTACATCCATAGAGGGGGAAGAACCATTTTCTATTAAAAAAATAAATGTAAATACTCCAAAAGATTACTATAAAAATAGTGACTTAACACAGGATAGAGTGTGTTAAAAATTATAAAATTACATTTTTTATTTTTATTTTTTTTGGTAATCTGTTAATTCCTTTTGGCATAACCTCTCAGATGAACTAAATTTAGATGTTAAGAGAGAAACATTTTGTTTAAAACCAACGTAGAACTCACTGAATTTTCCAAAAATGTTCTCATTCCATCCAAAGTAAGAAAATGGGTTCAAGGGAAAAAATCAAGAGGGTTAAGTTCTCACTTGGTCCTTCAATAGAATTACTTGTCACTGCATTCAGCTGATGATCACCCAGAAGTGCCCCTTCCATTAACAATGCAGAAAGATCTGACATTTTACTGATGGCAGTGGCCATCCTGCAGATTAAAGCACAATTTAGATTTAATTTCCCCAATGATTTGATAGCCTCAAATGAAGGATTCTCAAATTTCATGGTTCTGACCTATTCAGGGTGAATAAGCATACAATAAATTGCCTATCCCCTGACTCTGTAACAAGAAAAAGAGCAGAATTGGACTATTCCTGGATTAACTCCCATGTATTACCAAATTTACCAACATAATCTGCATGCTGCAGAGCAAGAGATCACCCTATTAAACAGATTTCAAGACATTAACTTGCACTGATATATGACCATGTTTGATGCCAGTATGGTAAGGTGGTAGCAGCAGGTTACAGTGAAGCCAGATTTAAGAGAGGCCCATTTGACTGGTAATTAAGGATAACTTCCAGTAAAAGTGATTTCTCATTAGGGAGGAAAGATACGTTTGCTGCAAAAAGCAACAGTGCCCACTGGCCAGCTACAGAGTTAGTTACAGTCATACCAAATGTGCACACCACAGTCATGCTGGAGAGTCTAGCTAAAGGGACAATGACCCACCAATGTCTTAGGAAAAGACAAGAGTTAAGAAACAGAACAAAGCACAACTGTAAATGAAGAAGCAGGTGTACCTTGATGTTTTGCTCTGAGCATGACAAATCAAACATTTTTAGAACGCTTTAATTTATGTTGCTCTCCCTAACTCAGGCTGATTAAATTAGAATCTCTATTATCCAGCAGTAGTGCTGCCAATGCACAGGCACTTCACCAACATGGAGCTCCCTGTCCTTGTCAACAGACCCAGAAATACCACAACAGCAGATTTTGTGCACATTAAAAATTAGCAATGAGACTTCTGGCTTCAGAAGGTAAATGCTTGACCTCCACTCCTTGAGTACAAGAAAAGATTCTTGAACCAAGGTAATGACTGGATAGTGATTTTAGGTGAGTCACTTAACTCAGAACCACAGAGATCTTAATCAGAAATATACAAATAATAATGCATGCTTTGCCTGAAAATAGCTTTTAAAATTATAAACATTACATAGAAGGTAAATCTTTACTTCTTGAATGCTCCTAAAATTTATTGCCCCTCACCTACCGCCACAGTCTTCCATCCATCCCTTCCACTGCTCCCAATTCCTTCAAACAGATTTCCATGGCAACCAAGAACAACTATAAAAATTCAGACTCCTGTGTGACATTCACAAAGAATATGCATGACTCCAGTAATTTTACTTTTGCTGCACCAATCTTAACCCATGTTTTCACAATTCTTTCAGCTTAACCCCCAAGGACCATCCTCAAGGACTTTGTCTCTGGAACATTATATTTTCCTTGAAGAAAGTGATAGAAAGAGCAAACTGAAGAATTTTAGAACTGAATAAGATATGCAAAAGCCTCACTTATTTAAATGAAATCTGGGCCAGGAAGAATATGTAACCACAAAAATTTACACAGTTAGTGAGTGGTAACCCAGTTCCCTTAATCCCCAAATCAACGCTCGGTATCTGGAGACATTTTTTTTTGTAGCACATCTGCCAAGGGTGGGAAGGAGCAAGTTGCTACTGGCATCTAGCAGGTAGAAGCCAGGGACTCTGTTAAATGTCCCACAGCACAAAGCACAGCCCCTAAAGAAAGAATTATATGGTCCAGAATGTCAATAGTGCCAAAATAGAGAAACTTATCTAGACTATGAGGTGGGGAAATTGAAAAATGTTTAATAGAAACTGTAATGAAGTTTAAATTATATCTTGAAATGTCAAAGCTAGTGTATTAATAGTGGTTTTCCTTTCAAATTTCCACTCTCTGCCCAAATACACCATAAAACAGAATATGTTTCCAATTCTTCATAGAACTGGTATTTACTATCATCACATTTCCTTTTACCTTGAAATGTTAATTACTGTACAGCAGGACTCCATGGTTGATTTAAATTTACATTTGCTTTTAACTTTGATTAATCTAGTCTCTTAGAAGCCCAGTCTTCCATAGCTACCCAGAGGAAAAATAGGCTTTTGAGTACACAATGGTTTTAAAAAAATCCTGGCTGATTTGGTAGTTACACTTTTACATTAAAGTCACTTTTACCTTTAAGTAGAAGAAATAAGGGGTGCTAATAGAAGAATAAAATATATCCTCATTAACCCTGGATATCTGTCTTGAATATCTTAGGCATACTGTGACACAGTTATAAATACAAGAGAAAATACAGCTTCAGCTTACTTCCCCAGAAAATATTTTTAAATATTTTAAAATTTAAATATTAAAAAAATAAATATTTAAAAATTTCTTTACTCAGAAAATATGCTACCTTTTATGAATATCCTAATGTATTTAATTAAAAATTAAATATAAATATATAAAAGTTGAATGATTCCTCCTAGGAACAAATATGGTGCCTTACATAGAACCACTTCCTCTATCTAGCTTTCTACTCACCTTCCCACTCTGCCTTCTGGGACTCTCTCACTGCTAAATCCACTGTAAGAAGATTCTTGCTGGCTACACCGAGAAGAAGTGGTTAATGATAAATGGAAGATAAATAACATTGCTTAAATACTTAATTCTCACCAAGCACTCTCCTAGACATTTTATTTCAACCTAGAAATGTCAAGTATTGGCAAGCATCCTCTCCATCACACTCCAAGGCAAGTCTCTCTAATCAATCATGTCACTTTCCCAATAACTTGGATTTATCATGAAGTCCTTCTCAATGGGGCACACCAGCAAGCCATTACCAATTAATCCTTATGAAGGGACAGGTTGAATGAAACCCATTTGACATCCCTGATAAACATTAAGAACATAAATACGAAACACTTTGCTGTTCAGTGAGGCTGGTCAACATTGTTGAACAGCGATTTTTCCCTTGAGATTGGTGGGCCTGAGTTTAAATTCTGATTCTGACAATTCCACATCAACTTCTATGATCCTCTCCACCTTATCCCCCACCCCAGGCCTGAGTACCTGAAATTCTGGGATGAAGGTATTGAAATTTGGAGGGCACGATATTATGAAATAAGTGTTTCATGTGCAAAGTTTTAAAGTCCTTCCTCCTTCAAGAATTTTTCAGAAGGACTATTATGATTCAATAAAGAACATCAAGTAGTGCTATTTGATTTGATCACCAAGAGGTTTTCTACTCTACCACCATTTTGGTTAACATGTTAATAATTTGAGACTACTTCAAGGAGTCTCAAGAGAGAGTTTAGGAACCTGGCTGATTAGATGAAGTAGTATTGCTGAAGGACAGATTCTCCTCTGATATATCTGAAGCCCTCAGTAGCTTGGGCTACTGCCTAGATCTGGAATAATTATTTCCCCTACTCTCTATTCCTCTACACCCCTGTATCCATGTCTTTTACTTCCCTGACTTTGATGCAATTGCTAAATTGTATACTTTTGTCCATATATAATTGTATTTATGTATACATGAATCTCTCTCTCTATATATATACACATATATATATGTATATATATATATATATATTCACATGTAAACAAATGGCCTTTATTGAATCTGATGTGACTCTGTAACTTGGTAACCCGTGCCTTAGCATGGTATTATATATTTTGACATAGCCTCTTAAATATAAAACTTTAAAGTGGCACAAAGAGACTGAATTCCCTAGCCAGAAATAGAAATGTTTACATCATAACTTTTTTAGATAGGAAAACAGTACTCTTAGGTGCTTTGTTGAACTAAACACCATAAAATAGCAGAGTATTAAATGACAATTTCTGCATATTTTATCTCTTACTTTCCTTCAACAAATCTCTTTTCCTAGATTATAACTTTGGTTTTCTTTGAAGGAAAAACACTGAGCTTCATTACTTCCATGTAGCCATAATATATAAGCTGATTTTCTTATGTATGTATTAGTTTTCAGGAGTAAATTATTATAAATTACCATTCCTATTTATCTCATTAGTGATTTATTTGAAATCAATGGCTATCAAATTCATCATCTCAACAATATACTCAGAAGTCAAATTACTGATAATCTGCTATGGCCTGAATGTTTGTGTCCCTCCCCCAAAACTCACGTGTTGGAATCCTAACACTCAAGGTGATGGTGTTAGGAGATGGGGCCTTTGGAAAGTGATTAGGTCATGGGGATGGCACCTTCATGAATGGGATTAGTGCTCTTATAAAAGAGACCCCGTAGAGTTTCCTTGCCCATTGTGACATGTGAGGATACACTGAGAAATCTGAGAACCAGAAGAGGGTCCCCATCGAACAGTACTAGCACGATGATCTCAGACTTCCAGCCTCTAGAACTGTAATAAATAAACTTCTGCTGTTTATAAGCTACACAGTCTGTGGTATTTTGTTATAGGAGCCCAAAGAGACTAAGTCATAATCATTACTTAAAAAAAAAAAAAAACTGTACCCTTCTCAGTTTCTTAGGATGGAGAGAGGGTAGAATGATAGTTCTATTAGTGCTATATCTAAAAGACATCTTTCACATACATGATCTTATTTTAACCTTACAAATATCTTTTTTTTAAATTTTTACAAAAATTAGTTTTATTTATTTAATTTCGGCTGCGTTGGATCTTCCTTGCGGTGCGTGAGCTTCTCATTACAGTGATTTCTCTTGTTGCAGAGCACAGGCTGTAGGCACGCGGGTTTCAGTAGTTGTGGTGCACATGCTTAGTTGCTCCGTGACATGTGGGATCCTCCTGGACCAGGGATCGAACCCACGTCTCCTGCACTGGCAGGTGGATTCTTTTTTTATTATTATTATTATTAGTTTCTGCTTTATAACAAAGTGAATCAGTCATACATATACATCTATTCCCCCATCCCTTCCCTCTTGCGTCTCCCTCCCTCCCACCCTCCCTATCCCACCCCTCCAGGCGGTCACAAAGCACCGAGCTGATCTCCCTGTGCTCTGCGGCTGCTTCCCACTATCTATCTACCTTACGTTTAGTACTGTATATATGTCCATGCCTCACTTTCGCTTTGTCACAGCTTACCCTTCCCCCTCCCCATATCCTCAAGTCCATTCTCAAGTAGGTCTGTGTCTTTATTCCCGTTTTACCCCTAGGTTCTTCATGACATTTTTTTCTTAAATTCCATATATATGTGTTAGCATACGGTATTTGTCTTTCTCTTTCTGACTTACTTCACTCTGTATGACAGACTCTAGGTCAATCCACCTCATTACAAATAGCTCAGTTTTGTTTCTTTTTATGGCTGAGTAATATTCCATTGTATATATGTGCCACATCATCTTTATCCATTCATCTGATGAGGGACACATAGGTTGTTTCCAGCTCCGGGCTATTGTGAATAGAGCTGCAATGAACATTTTGGTACATGTCTCTTTTTGAATTATGGTTTTCTCAGGGTATATGCCTAGTAGTGGGATTGCTGAGTCATAGGGTGGTTCTATTTTTAGTTATTTAAGGAACTTCCATACTGTTCTCCATAGTGGCTGTACCAATTCACATTCTGACCAGCAGTGCAAGAGTGTTCCCTTTTCTCCACACCCTCGACAGCATTTATTGTTTCTAGATTTCTTGATGATGGCCATTCTGACTGGTGTGAGATATCTCATTGTAGTTTTTTTTTTTTTTTTTCCTTTTTTGTTTGCAGTACGCGGGCCTCTCACTGTTGCAGCCTCTCCCGTTGCGGAGCACAGGCTCTGGACACGCAGGCCCAGCGGCGATGGCTCATGGGCCCAGCCGCTCCACGGCATGTGGGATCTTCCTAGACGGGGGCACGAACCCGTTTCCCCTGCATCGACAGGCAGACTCTCAACCACTGCACCACCAGGGAAGCCCCTCTCATTGTAGTTTTGATTTGTATTTCTCTAATGATTAATGATGTTGAGCATTCTTTCATGTGTTTGTTGGCAGTCTGTATATCTTCTTTGGAGAAATGACTATTTAAGTCTTCTGCCCATTTTTGGATTGGGTTGTTTGTTTTTTTGCTATTGAGCTGCATGAGCTGTTTATAAATTTTGGAGATTAATCCTTTGTCAGTTGCTTCATTTGCAAATATTCTCTCCCATTCTGAGGGTTGTCTTTTGGTCTTGTTTATGGTTTCCTTTGCTGTGCAAAAGCTTTGAAGTTTCATTAGGTCCTGTTTGTTTATCTTTGTTTTTATTTCCATTTCTCTAGGAGGTGCGTCCAAAAGGATCTTGCTGTGATTTATGTCATAGAGTGTTCTGCCTATGTTTTCCTCTAAGAGTTTGATAGTTTCTGGCCTTACATTTAGGTCTTTAATCCATTTTGAGCTTATTTTTGTGTATGGTGTTAGGGAATGATCTAATCTCATGCTTTTACATGTCCCTGTCCTGTTTTCCCAGCACCATTTATTGAAGAGGCTGTCCTTTCTCCACTGTACATTCCTGCCTCCTTTATCAAAGATAAGTTGACCATATGTGCATGCGTTTATCTCTGGGCTTTCTATCCTGTTCCATTGATCTATCTTTGTGTTTTGGTGCCAGTACCACACTGTCTTGATTACTGTAGCTTTGTAGTATAGTCTGAAGTCAGGGAGCCTGATTCCTCCAGCTCCGTTTTTCGTTCTCAAGATTGTTTTGGCTATTCGGGATATTTGGTGTTTCCATACAAATTTTGAAATTTTTTGTTCTAGTTCTGTGAAAAATGCCAGTGGTAGTTTGATAGGGATTGCATTGAATCTGTAGATTGCTTTGGGTAGTAGAGTCATTTTCACAATGTTGATTCTTCCAATCCAAGAACATGGTATATCTCTCCATCTATTTGTATCATCTTTAATTTCTTTCATCAGTGTCTTATAATTTTCTGCATACAGGTCTTTTGTCTCCTTAGGTAGGTTTATTCCTAGATATTTTATTCTTTTTGTTGCAATGGTTAATGGGAGTGTCTTCTTGATTTCACTTTCAGATTTTTCATCATTAGTGTACAGGAATGCCAGAGATTTCTGTGCATTCATTTTGTATCCTGCTACTTTACCAAATTCCTTGATTAGCTCTAGTAGTTTTCTGGTAGCATCTTTAAGATTCTCTATGAATAGTATCATGTCATCAGCAAACAGTGACAGCTTTACTTCTTCTTTTCCAATTTGGATTCCTTTTATTTCCTTTTCTTCTCTGATTGCTGTGGCTAAAACTTCCAAAACTAGGTTGAATAAGAGTGATGAGAGTGGACAGCCTTGTCTTGTTCCGGATCTTAGTGGAAATGGTTTCAGTTTTTCACCATTGAGGACAATGTTGGCTGTGGGTTTGTCATATATGGCCTTTATTATGTTGAGGAAAGTTCGCTCTATGCCTACTTTCTGCAGGGTTTTTATCATAAATGGGTGTTGAATTTTGTCGAAAGCTTTCCCTGCATCTATTGAGATGATCATATGGTTTGTCTCTTCAATTTGTTAATATGGTGTGTCACGTTGATTGATTTGTGTATACTGAAGAATCCTTGCATTCCTGGGATAAACCCCAGTTGATCATGGTGTATGATGTTTTTAATGTGCTGTTGGATTCTGTTTGCTAGTATTTTGTTGAGGATTTTTGCTTCTATGTTCATCAGTGATATTGGCCTGTAGTTTTCTTTCTTTGTGACATCCTTGCCTGGTTTTGGTATCAAGGTGATGGTGGCCTCATAGAATGAGTTTGGGAGTGCTCCTCCCTCTGCTATATTTTGGAAGACTTTGAGAAATATAGGTGTTAGCTCTTCTCTAAATGTTTGATAGAATTCGCCTGTGAAGCCATCTGGTCCTGGGCTTTTGTTTGTTGGAAGATTTTTTATCACAGTTTCAATTTCAGTGCTTGTGATTGGTCTATTCATATTTTCTATTTCTTCCTGATTCAGTCTTGGCAGGTTGTGCATTTCTAAGAATTTGTCCATTTCTTCCAGGTTGTCCATTTTATTGGCATAGAGTTGCTTGTAGTAATCTCTCATGATCTTTTGTATTTCTGCAGTGTCAGTTGTTACTTCTCCTTTTTCATTTCTAATTCTAATGATTTGAGTCTTCTCCCTTTTTTTCTTGATGAGTCTGGCTAATGGTTTATCAATTTTGTTTTTCTTCTCAAAGAACCAGCTTTTAGTTTTATTGATCTTTGCTATTGTTTCCTTCATTTCTTCTTCATTTATTTCTGATCTGATCCTCAAGATTTCTTTCCTTCTGCTAACTTTGGGGGTTTTTTGTTCTTCTTTCTCTAATTGCTTTAGGTGCAGGGTCAGGTTGTTTACTTGAGATGTTTCCTGTTTTTTAAGTTGGGATTGTATTGCTATAAACTTCCCCCTTAGAACTGCTTTTGCTGCCTCCCATAGGTTTTGGGTCGTCGTGTCTCCATTGTCAGTTCTTTCTAGGTATTTTTTAAATTCCTCTTTGATTTCTTCAGTGATCACTTCGTTATTGAGTAGTGTATTGTTTAGCCTCCATGTGTTTGTATTTTTTACAGATCTTTTCCTGTAACTGATGTCTAGTCTTATAGCATTGTAGTTGGAAAAGATACTTGATACAATTTCAATTTTCTTAAATTTACCAAGGCTTGATTTGTGGCCCAAGATATGATCTATCCTGGAGAATGTTCCATGAGCACTTGAGAAAAATGTGTATTTTGTTGTTTTTGGATGGAATGTCCTATAAATATCAACTAAGTCCATCTTGTTTAATGTATCATTTAAAGCTTGTGTTTCCTTATTTATTTTCATTTTGGATGATCTGTCCATTGGTGAAAGTGGGGTGTTGTCCCCTACTATGATTGTGTTACTGTCGATTTCCCATTTTATGGCTGTTAGCATATGCCTTATGTATTGAGGTGCTCCTATGTTGGGTGCATAAATATTTACAATTGTTATATCTTCTTTTTGGATCGATCCCTTGATCATTATGCAGTGTCCTTCTTTGTCTCTTCTAATAGTCTTTATTTTAAAGTCTATTTTGTCTGATATAAGAATTGCTACTCCAGCTTTCTTTTGATTTCCATTTGCATGGAATATCTTTTTCCATCCCCTTACTTTCAATCTGTATGTGTCTCTAGGTCTGAAGTGGGTCTCTTGTAGACAGCATATAGATGGGTCTTGTTTTTGTATCCATTCAGCCAATCTGTGTCTTTTGGTGGGAGCATTTAGTCCATTTACATTTAAGGTAATTATTGATATGTATGTTCCTATTCCCATTTCCTTAATGGCTTTGGGTTCGTTATTGTAGGTATAGTCCTTCTGTTGTGTTTCTTGCCTAGAGAAGTTCCTTTAGCATTTGTTGTAAAGCTGCTTTGGTGGTGCTGAACTCTCTCAGCTTTTGCTTGTCTGTAAAGGTTTTAATTTCTCCATCAAATCTGAATGAGATCCTTTCTGGGTAGAGTAATCTTGGTTGCAGGTTTCTCTCCTTCATCACTTTAATTATGTCCTGCCACTCCCTTCTGGCTTGTAGAGTTTCTGCTGAGAGATCAGCTGTTAACCTGATGGGGATTCCCTTGTGTGTTATTTGTTGTTTTTCCCTTGCTGCTTTTAATATGATTTCTTTGTGTTTCATTTTTGACAGTTTGATTAATATGTGTCTTGGCATATTTCACCTTAGATTTATTCTGTATGGGACTCTCTGTGCCTCCTGGACTTGATTAACTATTTCCTTTCCCATATTAGGGAAGTTTTCAACTACAATCTCTTCAAATATTTTCTCAGTCCCTTTCTTTTTCTCTTCTTCTTCTGGAACCCCTATAATTCGAATGTTGGTGCGTTTCATGTTTTCCCAGAGGTCTCTGAGACTGTCCTCTGTTCTTTTCATTCTTTTTTCTTTATTTTGCTCTGCATCAGTTATTTCCACTATTTTATCTTCCACCTCACTTATCCGTTCTTCTGCCTCAGTTATTCTGCTCTTGATCCCATCTAGAGTATTTTTCATTTCATTTATTGTGTTTTTCATCAGTGCTTGATTCATCTTTAGTTCTTCTAGGTCCTTGTTAACTGTTTCTTGCATTTTGTCTATTCTATTTCCAAGATTTTGGATCTTGGAAATAGAATCTTGGATCATCTTTACTATCATTATTCTGAATTCTTTTTCAGGTAGACTGCCTATTTCCTCTTTATTTGTTAGGTCTGGTGGGTTTTTATCTTGCTCCTTCTCCTGCTGTGTGTTTTTCTGTCTTCTCATTTTGCTTATCTTACTGTGTTTGGGGTCTCCTTTTTGCAGGCTGCAGGTTCGTAGTTCCCATTGTATTTGGTGTCTGTCCCTAGTGGCTAAGGTTGGTTCAGTGGGTTGTGTAGGCTTCCTGGTGGAGGGGACTAGTGCCTGTTTTCTGGTGGATGAGTCTGGATCTTGTCCTTCTGGTGGGCAGGTCCACGTCTTGTGGTTTATTTTGGGGTGTCTGTGTACTTTTTATGATTTTAGGCAGCCTCTCTGCTAATGGGTGGCATTGTGTTCCTGTCTTGCTAGTTTTTTGGCATAGGGTGTCCAACACTGTAGCTTGCTGGTCGTTGAGTGAAGCTGGGTGCTGGTGTTGAGATGGAGATCTCTGGAAGATTTTTGCTGTTTGATATTATGTGGAGCTGGGAGGTCTCTTGTGGACCAGTGTCCTAAGTTGGCTGTCCCACCTCAGAGGCACAGCACTGACTCCTGGCTCCTCAGTTTCGGATGATTTGTTGTCTATTCATGTATTCCACAGATGCAGGGTACATCAAGTTGATTGTGGTGCTTTAATCCGCTGCTTCTGAGGCCGCTGGGAGAGATTTCCCTTTCTCTTCTTTGTTCTCACAGCTCCCGGGTCTCAGCTTTGGATTTGGCCCCACCTCTCCATGTAGGTCGCTGGAGGGCCTCTGTTCTTTGCTCAGACAGGACAGGGTTAAAGGAGCAGCCGCTTTTGGGACTCTGGCTCACTCAGGCCGGGGGGCAGGGAGGGGCACAGAGTGTGGGTGGAGCCTGCAGCGGCAGAGGCCGGCGTGATGTTGCACCAGCCCGAGATGCGCCATGCGTTCTCCCAGGGAAGCTGTCCCTGGATCCTGGGACCCCAGCAGTGACGGGCTGCACAAGCTCTCCAGAAGGGTGTCGTGGACAGTGACCTGCGCTTGCGCACAGGCCTTGCGGTGGCGGCAGCAGCCCGAGCGTCCCACGCCCGTCTCTGGTGTCCGCACTTTCAGCCGCGGCTCGCTCTCGTCTCTGGAGCTCCTCCAAGCAGCGCTCTTAATCCCCTCTCCTTGTGCACCAGGAAACAAAGAGGGAAGGCAGGTGGATTCTTAACCACTGCGTCACCAGGGAAGCCCAGCCTTACAAATATCTTTATCTCAGTGTTACAACTGAAGCAACTGAAGCTCAGAGATGTTCAATAATTTGACCAATCATTCAGTTTTCAATCATTTACCTTCAGGTAAGTTGAAGTCCATTTGCCCTTCATGCTAAAGGCAAAAAACCATGAACAGTCTTCTCTTCAGTTACATTAAATGAATCTTCCCAAGCAGAATTTTGTCTTATGCCATGGTGTGAGAAAAACATAGGTTTTTAGAGCTTGGTAACTTTGTGTTTGAATTCTGACTCTGGCACTTAACATATAATTTTTCCAAGTTATTAGAGGAATTGCGTTCCAAAAAAGGTGAATCTGATTCCCAAAACCAAACTTAACCCATTATAACAATGCCCTCAAAGGAATCCCTCCAATAATATCATGTTTTTTTATCACTTGTGTCATACTTCAACATAAACACACACACACACACACACACATTTACTTTTACTTTCTTGGTCTCATAAGAACTGAAGGAAATTTGCAAAGCCATGAAGAACATGTTCTCTACCCTAAACAAGATTTAACATTTCCAAAAGCAATCCTTGGGTCACTTTATAAAAATTTCCAGAGAAATTGGCCACCTTCAATATCTCCATCAGTCAGAACAAATGATAAATCAAAAATAGAAACCAAAGCTTCTCTTATGCAGACAACTGAAGAAAATGCAGGAAGTCAAGGAAAAGAAGCATGGTAATTGAAGCACAGTGGTAGGTGATATTGCGAGAAAACCAAGAAGGCCTCATGGAGCCCACATAGAATTACCAGGTGGAGAGTCAATTGGGGAGGCAAAGTCTGCGTACTAGGAGAAAGCAGGCAGTGGGCATTAGGCTAGTCTGGGTCCTGGCAGTGAGTACCCAACTGTGGAACGGGGCCATAACATAGGCTCCCAGTCCCTTGGGAGCTTAGAAAAAGAAAAGTCATGCCTTGAACATAGATGCCAGAGGTAGCAACCTAGTTAAACAACTAGATACAAAGCAAGGATGCAGAGTTAGAAATTCCAGCAACAAAAAAACCCACAAAAACCTGATTTCTAGACCTGACTCTGAATGGATTTGGCACAAATGACTTAGGCTCTCTGAATCTCAGTTTTCTCACATATAATATGGGATGAGACTAAATTATCCCAAAAGCTATTGCTAACACAAATAGTCTATGGCGTGGTCAGAGGAATGAGGAGAAGAGCAGTTCTTTTTTTTTTTTTTTTTTTAACATCTTTATTGGAGTATAATTGCTTTACAATGTTGTGTAAGTTTCTGCTGCATAACAAAGTGAATCAGCTATACGTATACATATATCCCCATATCTCCTCCCTCTTGGGTCTCCCTCCCATTCTCCCTATCCCATCCCTCTAGATGGTCACAAAGCACAGAGCTGATCTCCCCATATGATGCAGCTGCTTCCCACTATCTATTTATTTTACATTTGGTAGTATATATATGTCAATGCCACACTCTCACTTCATCTCAGCTTACCCTTCCCCCTCCCCATGTCCTCAAGTCCATTCTCTACATCTGCGTCTTTATTCCTGTCCTGCTGCTACGTTCATCAGAACGCTTTTTTTTTTTTTAGATTCCATATATATGTGTTAGCATACAGTATTTGTTTTTTTCTTTCTGACTTACTTCACTCTGTATGACAGACTCTAGGTCCATCCACCTCACTACAAATAACTCAATTTCACTTCTTTTTATGGCTAATATTCCATTGTTTATATGTGCCACATCTTCTTTATCCATTCATCTGTCGATGGACACTTAGGTTGCTCCCATGTTCTGGCTATTGTAAATAGTGTTGCAATGAACACTGTGGTACATGACTCTTTTTGGGTTTTTTTGGCTTTTTTGTGTTTTTTTTTAGAGATAAGAGTTTAATGAACCATATCACCTGGCTCATCAATTATTATCACTCCAACAATTTTGTTTCATCTATAGGAAATCTATTCTTTTACTTTTTACTTTTTTTATTTTTAAATTTTTTATTAGTTTCTGCTTTATAACAAAGTGAATCAGTCATACATATACATCTGTTCCCATATCCCTTCCCTCTTGCATCTCCCTCCCTCCCACCCTCCCTATCCCACCCCCATGACTCTTTTTGAATTACAGTTTTCTCAGGGTATATGCCCAGTAGTGGGAAGTGGGATTGCTGGGTCATTTGGTAGTTCTATATTTAATTTTTTAAGGAACCTCCATAATGTTCTCCATAGTGGCTGTATCAATTTACATTCCCACCAACAGTGTAAGAGGGTTCCCTTTTCTCCACACCCTCTCCAGCATTTATTGTTTGAAGATTTTTTGATGATGGCCATTCTGACCTTTGTGAGTTCATACCTCTTTGTAGTTTTGATTTGCATTTCTCTAATGATTAGTGATGTTGAGCATCCTTTCGTGTGTTTGTTGGCAATCTGTGTATCTTCTTTTCAGAAATGAGAAGAGCAGTTCTTAAAATCGAAGGTAGAGTGAAGGGAAAATCAATATCAAAGCAGTCTCAATGCTTAGCCATCAAATTGTAGTTTAAAAGCCCTTTCCATTTCTTCCATGAAGACTGAGCACAGACGTAGAGATCTGGTAAAAACATGCCCTCCAACCACAGATGATATATATATGCATCAAGAATACCTTTTCAGTTGAAGTCTTCACAAAAAAAGTGTAATCTAATTGTGTTTGCAAAAACACGGGATTATATCAGAAGAGATAATAGCTGGTGTCTGTGGAGAAAGACACTCGAAACTGTATGAAGACACAGGTAAGAAAATTATAAAGGATCGAGGAAAGAAGGAGCAGACAAAGGAAGCAGAGGAGACTGGTTCTGTTCCAGAATAAAGGAGATTATGCTACAGGCAGAATAATCTTATAGACAAAGACTAGAGACCTCACAGAATTTTAACTTTCAAGAGAACAATTTTAACCTGAAGCCACAAAGTATAAACCTAGGTTTCAGAGTAACACAGATGCATCTGTGTTCACAGAAGATGGGGAACCTAGTCTGCCTTGGATTCAGGGAACAGAAGTTAAAGAAGAAATAGCAAGGAAGAAGAGGGACCTCAAGAGTGTGGGGTTTGAAGAGGAGGAGGCCATTGTGGAGCTCAGTGGTGAGTGGAAGAAAACAATTAATGCTTTGAATTTAGTGAATTAGCAGTCTCAGAACAATCAGCAGGGTTCTGTTTTACAGACAAAGAAAATGAATTCCCAAAAGGCAAAGTAAGTTAAGAAAATGATGTAGCTAGTTAATTTGAATAAGCAGAAGTTATATATCTGTAACTAACTTAATCCGCATACACACATGCACACACACATGTATAATATAATACAGTATAAGAGTGTCATTATCATTAGTAAAACAGACCCTCTAAATTGCTAAAAATCTGGCCTATTATACCTTGGGCAGTCAGAGGAAAGAAGGCTGAAAGTAATGTGAAATGGACAAAAACCCTAAATTATCAGAGACTACCTATTCTGAGAGTCAGGAAAGCCATGTTGTGATCTGACAGCTAGTATGCTATTATTCGTGTGATCTGGAGGAAATAGCCTCATCTTTAAAATAAGGAGGTTGAACTACCATGATTTTTCATTACACCAGCCTATGATTTTTCCAAGCATGGTCTTTGGTGCTGGGGAGGGGGGGAGGGGTTAGTCCTCTTCTGTACACATATACACAACTGCCAAAAGGCCAGGTTTCATCTAATGGTATGCTCTCTTGGATGGTGGTTTTCCACATGGCCATTTAAATTATAAATATATAGATATCCCCATGCTATTTTTCTGTACCCACAAACTACAAATAAATGAATGGTTTTAGTTGGAATGGAATGTTAAAGGCCAATTACTGACAAGGCAAAATAATGTTGAAACAGCTTCATTTCTGAATCTATAAAGAACCTAACATGATTTCTCCAAAGGGTTTAACTTCTGTAGTGTGCTTTTCCATTTTATAATTAGTAATGAGAAGAGGTCTTGAGGAAAGAAAATAGTATTTCCAAAGCAACATAGTGAGGGACAGTTTATCACCTAACTAAAATAGGACAATTTTAATCACATGTTTAGGTCATTGGCTGTAACCGCTGGTAAGCTGTTACCATGAAACATCCTAAAATCAATAAAAAAAATGTTAGAACGAGAGAGAAGTTGTAAACGGAAATGTTAAGAGATTCTTAACTACATTGTCTTAAATGTTAGTAATGCTTAAATGCTGAACTTTAAGCATGATTTAGCACAACCCTGAAAAGAAAGACCTCTGAACCACAGCTCTTATTTTTGATTGTACTGAAAGCTAGCAGTGCTGTGTTTATGCCAGACCAATTTAGTCAAGAGTAAAAGTTTTCATTTAGGCACACAGCTCTCATTGCATCTGTCTTCATCTGAAAAGAAGAAAACCTAAATGATAAAGGAAGGAATGCACTTTGCTACAGAAATCTTTCAAAATGCCAAAAAATCACCATTTAGTATGCCAGGACTGTGATAAATACACATTAAAAACATAATTATGCAGAGAATTACTGATTATATATTATCTGTACTGTATTTTTTTTCTGATTGGATCACATAGCTGTTTATACAGAACACTTCAAATTTTAAAATATGTTTAGAGTTGTTACCTGCAAAGTTTTATGTTCAAGTAAAAATTTCAGATTGCCACTGCTACACTCACTCAAACTATATATATATATATATATATTTTTTTTTTTTTTTTTTGCGGTACGCGGGCCTCTCATTGTTGTGGCCTCTCCCGTTGTGGAGCACAGGCTCCGGACGCGCAGGCTCAGCGGCCATGGCTCACGGGCCCAGCTGCTCCACGACATGGGGGATCTTCCCGGACTGGGGCACGAACCCATGTCCCCTGCATCAGCAGGCGGACTGTCAACCACTGCACCACCAGGGAAGCCCACTCAAACTATTTTAAAAGTCAGTTGATGTGAGAAGGTAATATGATGTCACAATTGCAGAAGTTTGTGTTTATAGTGTATGTATATAATCCATTTATATACAATTGACTAGATGTACATTTTATGGGAGTGAAGATAATATTGCTCCCTAAAGACAGAGCAGGCATATGGCAAGGTGCTTCATTAAATGCATATTAATAGCAGCTGAATGAAAGCGGTGTTGCATTTTTCTCTTGAAAATTGTTTTAAAGGAATGTGCTAGTTTTATTGGTGTCGACTCTAAATTTCAAGTTCACATTGATATATTACTCGATTTAGAGATGCAATAGTAGTAGGAAATATGAACAAAGTCATAAAGGAAAGGTAGGAGAGAGGAAAGGGTAAGGAGATAGGATAAAAATATATAATGTAATGTAAAATATATAATGTAATTCTGAAAATGAGTTAAATATTGTATTATAATTTATTAGTAAACTTCCTTTTTAGTATTAAAATCCACTGCAAGATTAACTTAGAATCATGATTCTCAGCAACAATCATTTCCATCTAATCATTTCTAACATTATTATTATAATGTACTATATAATTATAATTTATTATATTTGTTTTATGACATATAACAAATATAATGAATATATTATATTACAAAACATTATAATTTATTTATGATTAAAAATAATTTCTAAATTATTTTCTTCTAAAATTTCAGCTAGTTATTTCCATCATAGTTTTAAAAAATGTTCACTAAACCATCTATGTTATAATTGGACACATTCTAAGTTCACCTGGTTGGCTAAGGGAGTGATAATTTAATGGTATACTGTTCACGTTTGCATTGTGACTTTATCTATGTGAAGGCAAACAAACATTTTGGCAAGTCGCACATTAATGCACATGGATGTGGGCAACAGTTAGTATCATAGGACAGCTGGATGTATCCTATAAAGATGTTTCGGCCAAATGGTTTTTCTAAAGTCTTCTGGTGTGAAGCACAGAGGAAAGCTGCAGCCCAACTAGTCTGAAGCAGCCCCTAATGCAGAAAGGAAAGCTCAGTCTACTTACTGATAGGAGGTTCCCCCTCCTTCATGTTCTTTGAGCAAGAGGGTAGAAGTCTGCATCCATCATTTGCTAATCTACCACACCGAAAAGAGAGGCAAAAGCACAAAGTATGATAGTAGCATTGTAAATTTTCAACAAAAAAAGAACTTTCTTTTTACCTCTGCACTCTTGGCTTTTAAAAACCTGATTTCTACACAGAGAACTGGGAGTTTAAACACACACGCACACCACATATTTTGAACAATAAAGTATAATTGTACACATTTACCTTACAAACAATAGTTCTCAACAGAAGGTAATTTCCCATCAGGTGACATTTGGCAAAGTCTGGATGTATTTTTGATTTTCACAACTTGAGTGGCACTATTGACATCTGATGGATGGTTACCAAGGATATTACTAAACATCCTACAATGCACAGGACAGTCACCCGCAAACAAAAGAATTACCTGGTCCAAGATGTCAATAGGGCCGAGGGTGAGGAGCCCTGTTATAAACATAGTCAGACATGCAGCTGTCACTATTTAAGTCAAAATTTAGTGTGTTGATATAAAAATAGATTTTATTTTTTAGAACAGTATTGGGTTCACTGAAAAATTAAGCAGAAATCACAGAGATTTCCCATATACATCCTGCTCTCCGCATACACACACACACACACACACACACATACACACATGCCCCCACTATCAACATCCCCCACCAGAGTGGTACTTTTGTTACAATCAATGACCCTACATTAACACATCATCATTACCTAGACTAAGGTAGTTTACCTTAGTGTTCACTTTTGCTGTTATATATTCCATGGGTTTGAACAAATTTATAATAGCATGTATCCACCATTAAAGCATCCACAGACTAGTTTTATTGTCCTAAAAATCCTCTCTGCTCTGCTTATTTGAAATTATTTCCTGTGTTTTTAACTTTTATGCACATCACAAAGTAATTGGTATAGTTTCATAATGAATTCATATATTGATTAGATGCATCATAAGGTTGGAATAGGTTTTACTAGAAGAACTGTAACTTCAACTCCATAAATAATAACAATTTAATAAACATTAAACAAGTATTCTACAAATTTTTGAAGTTACATTTCAGTGTCAAAATAAACATCTCACACTAACATTCAAAGTAAACATGAAAGACAATATTTCCATCCATCTGAAAAGGCTTAACGTCCTGTTAAGAGAACCAATGTGCTTTTAATGTGTTCCACCTTTTGAGACCAATGTGTAATAAAACCCTCAAATTAAGTAGATTGCATTTTAGCTTAGATAAACTAATAGCACAATTAGAGCACCACATAATTCACCATTACTTCTCCAAGGGAAATCACTTAGGTATTTAAGCTCTTTATAAGAACTTCACTGATAAAGTAATGACTATCTATAAAACCCCCCTGAAGATTAGTGGTATTGGTACCCATGGTAGGTGAAAAGAAGGTGGGATGGGGTGGGGGAGAACAGACACGACACATTCTAAGACGCACTTTAAAAATCACATAGGACTTTTTTAAGGACATTGCTGTGTTTCTCCCCTCCATCCCCCTCAAAATGTAGAAGAAAGGTGGCTTGTCTAGTCCCACCTGACTTTTATCATATGGAACAAAATGAGAAAAACTGGATCTTAGTTATTAGATATATTAATTTGCACTTTTTTCAATATCCCTCATCACCATACCAGAACTAGTTTGCTTATGTTGTTAATATGCAAATTTACATGTGCTCAAATACTTTTTGAAACAAAGGATATATGTATATATCCTTCCTTGTTTCAAACAGAATATACATATATATATATATATATATATATATATATATATATATATATATACACATACATATACACACACATATTGTAGATAATATGATTTCTGTGAGTACATGATTTGGGGGAGGAAACTTACATCTATAAGTTTCTACAGAAGTTTTGGAACTTCTTTCCAAATACCTTAATTCTAAACCTACCTTAGAAACAACTATAAAAGGCTCTTAAAAAGTTAGGAAAGGCCAAGTATGAAATAGAAATTAGGCAGTGAAAGTCTATGAAAGTCAACACTTACATATCTGGAATCCACAGAGTTCACAGATGATTGCTTAGAATGTAACTATTTGAAAATCTTATTTTTCTGATAATTATAGCTAAGTATATAAGAAAAAAGTAAACTGATGATCACATTTTTTGTTTACTCCCATAGCAGCAATTTAGCAATAATAAGCTGAGTTTTTCATTTCTTGGTAACACTATAAGACTTAGGAAAACTGTACACAAATAGTTAATTTTTCAGATCATACTGTTCATGCCTAATTGATACGAATTTACTTAGTAAGAGCAAATAAACATGTCCATGTGTTACAAAGAAGAATCCAGTGTTTGGGAACCATCCACAGTGCAGACTCAAAATGAGCCACATATGTAAATAAACTGATTTTCCCAACTTTCCAGTTGAGAAAATTCCTAGACATTGAAGACAAGAGAACCATATTTTAATAGAAAATAGAATTTCATTGTCAAGGTTATTTATTTGCTTCTGGGTACTGTGATTTCTTTCATAACAGAGACCTGCAAGAAAATCAACACTGTGAATTTCTGCCTGAGGTTTTGAAAGAATTTTAAATGCTTAGGCACAGAGAAGTATTTTTTTGCCATTGGGAGAAAGTGCAGTTGTAAACTTATTTAAATAGATTATTGTGCTGATAAGAAGAGGCTATTCTAATCTTGATGAAAAGGTAATTTGCAATCTCAGCCCAAATATACCACCAATCTCTAAAGAACAAAATCTAAGGGGCTGCAGGAGCAAGATTGTTCTTTAGATTATGTGTTAAAATTAGCTTGAGTAGCTTTTTTCTTTGTTTATTTATTTGTTTGCCTCATGTCTAACAGAACACAAGCTGAAAAATGTGAAGACAGAAGTCAGAAAGTGTGATAGTCTTTGAAAATTATCGCTACATCCTCAACTGGAAGAATTACGTCTATTTTACTTAAAGTCTCCAATCCACCCACAATGCAAGGTAGGTTAAAAAGGATAGGTAGAAATAAGATATACTATATAGCTCAGCAGACATTTATAAACTTCTCCCTAACCATGTTCAAGTTTTCAAAAATACTATTCACTTATTTATTCAATAAATATTCATTGAGGCCCTAACTTATGCTAGTATTTATAATTGCTGGGGCTACAGCATTGAGTGAGACAGACACTATCTCTTCTCTCATGGAAGGATAACAGGGTTTGATAGACAATAAATGTATAAATAAGCAAATATCAGGGAGAAGTGAGTATATGAAAAAATAAAACAAAGTACTATGGTAATTACTACAAGTACACTTCCAGTGTCTCCATGCTGCCCTCTCTCCCCTGATTCTTCCTCCATATAACCTTCACAGTTGTCTGCTAAATCATCAGTCTTACTGTGTCACATACCTGATAAAGTTCTTTCATTAACCTCCTACAGAGCATAATCTAATATCTGTGGTATTCTAGATCCTCGAAACCTCCCTTCCCTACCTGTTCCCCTTCCAACTTCACATTCCATACAAAGTGTGCCATGTCACATTGAATATAACTTTCATTTATCCATTCATACATCTACCCATTCAAGAAGGCATTTATCAGGATGACTATGTGTGCTGCTGACACAATGTTGAACATAAATATTCATGGTCCCTTCCATTATAAGACCTAAACTCTGGTATAGAAAACAGATCCAACAAAGAAACTACCAATTGCAAATGTGAAAAGTGTTTCAAAAGAGGAACATGATACCATCAGAATTAATAAAAGGGGATGCAATCCTCAGATGAAGTGACAATTGGGTATCTATTGGCATGTATCTTTAGATGTTTTTTTTTTTTTTTTTTTTTTTTTTTTTTTTTTTTTTTTGCGGTACATGGGCCTCTCACTGCCGTGGCCTCTCCCGTTGCAGAGCACAGGCTCCGGACGCGCAGGCTCAGCGGCCATGGCTCACGGGCCCAACCACTCCGCGGCATGTGGGATCTTCCCGGACCGGGGCACGAACCCGTGTCCCCTGCATCGGCAGGCGGACTCCCAACCATTGCGCCACCAGGGAAGCCCTCTTTAGATGTTTTAATTAAGTGTTTTTATGTGTTCAATAAATTTCTGCACTCCTCAAGGGCAGGTTATTTCTGGGTTTCCAGCCTAGTTTATAAAGCATTATATACAACAAATGATAAAGGAATTATTTCCAATGGGTTTATATCTCTTCCTAACATTTTATAGATAGCTGAGATTACTGTTAAAAGCAGAGGCGAAAAAAAACAAAAGCTCAGTTTTTATTGTTGTCAAGTTTGTTTTCCACATCAAGCTCTTCCCTCTTCCTCACAGCAAACTCATGTATCCAATGGCCTTTGTCTTGAAAGCTTATGAAACTCTGTTGCCAGATTCTGCATTCTTAAAGAAAATATATTTACCTGCTGACAACTTCCCTAGGGCTAAAGGCCTTAAATGTACAGATAGGAAGATTTTATATCTGGCAATAGAACACTTTAGAGAACATTAAACTTGCTCCATCCTTTTTTGTGGGTAGTGACATCTTCTTTGTATGTACACTATTCATCCCCAGACGGTAGACAAGATCCACTGGAAATTATAAGGAGATGAAGAGAATTCAGAGTTAGATAACTCTGACCTGGCCTAGTGTGGCTTTTATTTATATTTTTATATTTCTGGGTATATGTATCATTTTACATTTTCACATATTTAGGGGATAACTACAAAACTCCAAACCCACATTTGGAGGTCAAGCACTCAAGCTCTCACCTATTTCCATCTATTTGTGTTTAATGCTTAAGGCTGAAAATGTTTCAACAAGATCATAAAATCACATCATGTCCAAAAAGCAACTTTCTTAGAATGTCTGGAGGGTAATGTTTTGGATAGATTAAACTAAAACATCATATCAAGGAAGTTGCTGTCCTGCAAAACATGTTTGGTTTTTTTTGGTTTTTTTTTTTTTTTTTTTGCGGTACGCAGGCCTCTCACTGTTGTGTCCTCTCTCATTGCAGAGCACAGGCTCTGGAAACGCAGGCTCAATGGCCATGGCTCATGGGCCCAGCCGCTCCACGGCATGTGGGATCTTCCCAGACTGGGGCACGAACCCGTGTCCCCTGCATCGGCAGGTGGACTCTCAACCACTGCGCCACCAGGGAAGCCCCCATAATGTTATTTTTAACTATAAAGATAGAGCCCAGAGCTGCAGAACAAGAATGGCAAAGACATTTTTTTTCAACGTATAAAGGATTTAGCTCCTTGAACTCATTATGAAATTTGAGAAATCATTTTTGCCCTATAAAAACCTCTGTAAAAATCTTACTATGAAGAAAATTGTGAAGTCTTAAGGTAAAATATGTGGCTTCTTTCATAGTCTTCTTTTGCTCCTGTCTTAATCGAAGATTATTATCTTGAAAAGAACCAAGTAATACCAGAAAATTAATGTTTCTATCTTCAATTTAATTGTCTCTTTTTTGGAGTACATTAGAGCTAAAGTATTCTTGGCAGGTACAGTACTTCAAGGTATGCATATCAAGATCAGTTGCATTTATTTAAATCCTAGTATATTTTTTAGTTGTTATTTTAAATGCTTTAGCAAAGGAATTTGAATTCCCAAAACTGGGTCCTTATGCATGGCAGTGTTTCCCTTTATATGAGAGAGCAAACTCTTGATTTTGCAGAAAAAAAGGGCCAAAGAAATTATATGAGAGCAACTGTATGTCCTTTTACAGCTAGAAGTTGGCTTTACACATTCCACGACTCATAAATAAACAGAAGAGTTCTGTGAACTATATGCAGATGGCTGGGTCTACACTGGGAGCCTTTTGTGATGACTTTGGTTTGATTCCCTGTTTTGCCATCTCTTAAAATATCTGCAAAATTTTTTTTTTTGCTCTGCTCCTCAGAAATAGGACAAATAGAATTCTGTAACTTGAGAATGTGCCCTCTGCTTCCTTGAGGCTTTATAAAGCTTGAAGAAATCCATTTTTCATCCTCATTTTGTTCACATAAAGCTATCTGGCCCTACGATTGGCATTAAAAAGGCTTTATGTTTTAAATATTTATTGTTCTATTTGTAAAAGATCACACAATAACTGAAGTACAATGAGAGAGGCGAACCTGCAAGGTGGTAGAAGGAAGTAATAAGCCAGAGAGGGGGAATAATCCTACAAACCACATAAAGGAAGAGATGAGATCAGCCACCTTAAGTAAGCGAGTTTAAGGTTACCACACTGGCACTGAGCGAAAGTGTGCCTGCCAAGCCCCAATGAGAAAAGGAGTGGGAAGAATAGGGGCATTTGACGGAGCAAGGCAGGGAGACAAGGTACCAAAGTCAAGTGGAAATGCTAAAACAGCAGTTACCTGTCTTTTTTTTCTTTTTCTTTCACCTGATTATGGCACAAATTCTAGCAGGCTGGTAAGAACATTGGATTAAAAAAAAAAAGAAGAAAAGAAATAATATGCATACCAGTATTTGTCATTTAACTGTTGCAAACACTTTTGTTCAACTATCTCCACTCCTCCAAACACACTTATCTATAAAAATACACACACACACACACACACAAACTCTTCTCACCATTCCTGCTATAGCAACAATCATTTGCTTAGGTAATCATAAAGCTTCTTCTCAACAGCAGAAGCCTAAGGGCTTTGGCAATGTAAAAAGTATTGGCATTTCTCTGATGTATATTCAAAAATCTATATCATAATTCTTAATTCAGCATGCATGAGTCAGCAATAGATATACTGTATCTTTAAAAAGACATGAAGGTTTCCAGTCAAGCCTTTTAAAGCTTTACAAATAACATTTCAAGAGGGTTGAGAATGTGGGCTAAGATAGCAGATGGCTTTTAGTACAATACTGCTCCAGGATCCTTTGATTTTATTTCTTTTGCTTTTTGATGGTGCTCTCTTCTGGTTTGTTTTGATGACTTTGTGGCCTAATGGACTGAAATCAGACAGCGAAGCCGAAAACCCGTAAGTCTTAACGACAGAGAGCAACTTATTGGGTGACCTTGAGTAAGTGTTATGTTTCCCTTATTGCAGTTTCTATGGCAGAAAATAAAAATTACCCTGACCACTTCCCCCCCAGGGATGGTCCAAGGAGACTAGTAATTATTACTCAACTTGCATAATATGAAATAATAATATTAGCTGCCATTTATTAAGCATTTCCATGAGCCAGACACTATTTTAGGTACCTAGCATATTTTGTGACTTTTAATCCACACAATAGCCATATGAACTATGAATAGTTAACCTCATTTTACAGAAGAAATGAGGCCCAAGAAGTGTGAGGACTTGAACTTAAGTCAACTTGACGAAAAGTTCCCTTTTCTTTCCTTTACATGACCTGATCTCTGCTAATGAATAATAATAATGAAGATTAAAGTATTTAGTAATTAACTGGTTATATTATATATATAGCAATTATATATACTGTGTAATACACGGCAATTACTACACTTATACATAGTATGTATATAAAAGTTATTAATTGGTAATACATTATTGTGAATTCAGGGTGGCCTTTTAGCACTAGCATTCTATTGTTACTTGAAAATAAATACTCAAAAGAAAAGAAGAATGGAAAAATGGAATGAGGGAAGGAAGGACAGAACACAGCTATGCTTTGTTCACAGTCCATAAATTACTATTAGATTTCTGAATGTGTGAATGATGAACTGATTTGCAAGAATGGTTGGTCCCTGGTTTGAGAGTGAAATCCTGGACCCTAGACTTTGTTTGATTAGTGATCCTTGGTGGAATTATTTATCCTGTAAATCACTGTTCTGCAACAGAAAATAAGATCCACAGTGCTTTCCAGTTCCAGGGAGCACATGGAGAGAAGGAATCTGAATTTTCAGTAAAAGAAAAGAAGAAGGAAGGCAGGGAGGCGGGAAGGAAGGAAGGAAGGAAAAAGAGAGAAAAGAAGATTCTTAGGCTGGTCTACCAAAGCCAGGGACTCACTTGTTAAATGAGGGATTTTCTTTCCAAATGAGCCTTCTGATAGATCACTTTCATGTGGCTAAATGTATTTTCTGTTTTTATTTAAAATTGCAAAGAAAAAAAAACTTTAAAATATGTTTAAATAGTGGTGATAAGTTAAGATGATGTAAGGAGTTTAACTGGAATGATTACAGCCACTTCTGAAAACTGAGGTATCTAAAAACTGCCTAGGGCTTCCCTAGTGGTGCAGTGGTTAAGAATCTGCCTGCCAATGCAGGGGACACGGGTTCAAGCCCTGGTCCAGGAAGATCCCATATGCTGCAGAGCAACTAAGCCCATGCGCCACTACTACTGAGCCTGCACTGTAGACACCGCGAGCCACAACTACTGAAGCCCAAGTGCTGCAACTACTGAAGCCTGTGCGCCTAGAGCCCGTGCTCCGCAACAAGAGAAGCCATCGCAATGAGAAGCCCACGCGCCGCGACAAAGAGTAACCCCCACTTACCACAACTAGAGAAAGCCTGTGCGTGGCAATGAAGACCCAATGCAGCCAAAAATAAATAAGTAAATAAATTAAAAAAAAGAAAAAAACCTCCCTAATTTCCATATATCTCCCAAGAATTAATTCCAGAAAAGGAAGGATCGAGTCCTTGAGTCTCTTCAAACTCCTACTTCCGGTGCATGGGGAGAACCACATGCCTATGATTTTTCAAAAAATATGTTTTTCTTTTTCTTTCATTCTGCTTGTCATTCATTCAGCAGGGACCTCAAAGCATATTAGAACATTAATTTATAATACTTATGCATATGTAGCGGAATCCCCTAAGATTTTAAGGACTAACTTGCCAATGGAAAACAGGCCATATGGAGCGCCCAGGCATTCTGAACACAACTGAAGTCGATTATCTCCCCTAGCCCCCAGCCCCAGCATGATGAAGAGAATATTTGGCTACAATATTTTGGAACCTAAGATGCTCTTGTGGATTGTGGATGCCAAATTGGAATGGAATTGATAAGACAGTACTGGATTCAAACACAATAATGTTATACATATTTCTGATCAATTATTTTTAAAATATGCACTTTGCTTAGTTTCATTTACACAGACATTAACAATAGAGTGAGAATTAATTTCTAGAAATTGGAGAAAATATGTTTTCAATTGGCATGTATATTAGATTCAACTTATAAAATAGCACCTTTTCAGGGAAGTCATGTAAGTTTGTCAGACTGTAAAGGAGAAATTGTGTAATACCTCTGAGTTTAACAATGTGAAAAACTGATGGACATTGGTAAAATGAACCCCACCCTCTCTTAAAGACTCTACAGACTCACATTTTTCTTTTTTAGCCTCCATTTTCCATTTTGTTGTTCATTTCCTTCCTTGTGTAACACCACCATCTTGCATGTCATGGTTTGCCATATTTTTTTAATGACTTAACACTTTCCTAGATAAAATGGTGGGCAATTATCTCTGGAATGTTGCTGAAAAGAATTCCTTAAGCCTCTGGCTAGTTGCAGAAGGGCTTACATTAATCACTCTCTCTCTGCATGCTTGTCTCCTCTTAGTAGTGTCCAATGTCAAGTCAGACAGTCCAAGCAGGGCCATGGATAGAACGTTAAAAAGGCATTACTACACACTGCAGGTGACCAACAGGAACAAAGCCTTTGGCCCCGAGTAATTTTAATAATTTCTGCCCAGGTCTAATCCAGTGCTTTGGGGCATGTTTGTTGCTGAAATACTTGTTAGACTACTTACCATACAATTGCTGATCCAACACACACACACACACAAATGTGGTTCTTATATTCCAAACCACTCTTGGTTTAGACTTGGTGTGTCTGTCACTTGCTCTTCATT
Organism: Hyperoodon ampullatus; assembly: GCF_949752795.1. Taxonomy (NCBI): domain Eukaryota; kingdom Metazoa; phylum Chordata; class Mammalia; order Artiodactyla; family Ziphiidae; genus Hyperoodon; species Hyperoodon ampullatus. Next base: position 75,289,961 of record NC_136914.1, on the reverse strand, counting down.
TTTGAAAATACTGACAGCCAAAAGCTAGCTTCTCATTGTAACATGTTTTATTTGTGTCTCAGGGAGGGACCCAGAATGCCCTACTGTGCTAGCCTGTGTGGCTTAAAGTGAGTCAGCTGCAATGAACTCCTCACTCGTTCAGTTAGTGAAGTTCAACAGTTATTGAACAATGATTTTGACAACGATTCAAGGTCACGATAATGTAAATAGGTGTATTCTTCAGGAGGATTTTCCTCTAGTGTTTGAAACCTGCAGATATTATAAAACCATATTGAAATGATCTGAACCAGCTAGAGCCAGATATTTTTTCCCATTATCATAACCTCCAGGCTACAGGTTTTTATCATAATACTATTTTTTCTTATACTCTCTCTCTCTCTCTCTCTCTCTCTCTCTCTCTCTCTCTCTCTCTATATATATATATATATATATATATATATATATATATATATATATATATATATCCAGATTGTTAGTTATATAGTTTTCTATTTCATATGCTCATTTCCTCCTGTGAATCTTCACAGCCATTCTATAGCACTCATACATCTGGCCCTGGATGCACGCATTTTATCCCTGTTATCACTAGTAAACCATACTCTCCATAAAGGCACAGACTACATCTTATTTTTTTTATTCATCTCTACATTATTTCTAACATCTTATAAATAATAAAAGCCCAATAAAGCGATTAAAGGACTCAAACAAGTTAGCTTCATGTTTTGCCTTCTCTACTGAGTCAACCAAATACAAATTATAAATATAAGACTGTGAATTAAGGAATAGAGTAAATTAGCACTGCTCACATCTTCAATCTTTTAATTTTGATCCAATAGCAATCTGAGTCAACTGAATATGGGTTACATAAGGTAGTAAAATAGAGGTGAAAGTAATGTAGCTGTACTTAATGTGAAATAAGGCTTCTTTTTTTATACTTTGTGATTTACAGCCTATATCTTGTTTGGAGTTCTACTTAGTGCAAGAAAAACACCTTAGTTTAATATCTCCCTCCTCCTCCCTTTTAAAAAAAATTCAAGATGCATTCACATTCATGCCACTTAGTATTTACATCACTTTGTGAAGTAGGTAGAAAAGATATTATTACCACCACTCTACGGAAGGTGAAATGCAGATACTGAATGTATTTGGGCTGTGAGCTGCCCAAAGTTACACGTTATCAGTTGATAGAATAAACATTAAAATGTCCAAGTGCTGGCCTCAGGGTCTTACTATGCCGGCTCTTCCAGCCCTTGTTACAGAATCTTTCTGATGCAACCTCCATATGATTGGATCTCTCAGCCTGTAGGACTCTGGGCTCCCTGAGGATGACTTTTTATTATTATTACTAATATAATTACGACTACAATTTCCCTGATACAGCCTAGCATTAGCACATACAGACTAGCATTAGCACATAGCAAACCCTGGAAAATGCATATTAAATTGATTTGAAGCCTAACAACCAACAAACCCTCTCAACTGCTCCTCCCACCCTAACGGTTTATTATTAAATATGTCTTTTCTATTTTTCACTCTATTGAATATACATGAAATTACACTTCTTAGACTAATTTTATCAATGGATTTGTATAAAACCATTGTTTCTAAAATTTAAGTTTTTTAAGAATAAATTAGGACAGTGGTAAAATATTGCTTTGTGTAGTTTTATCAGATCTCTCCAGAATATTTTGCTACATAAATCTAATATTTTGCTATATAAATCTCTCCAGAATATTTTGCTATATAAATCTACTGTCCTCAAGGTCAGCCAGGCTCTAATAATAAATAATGGATTTTTGAACAAGGGAATATCCTTAGACATGTGATTATGTGAAGGGAAAAAAGCCAATTTTGGTCTGTTTGAACAAATGTCTTGGAAAAGATTCAGAATTTTTTGTTTTACTTTCATCTCTATTAGTTGAAAAATGAAATGAATATTTTTACCAAAGACCATCAAATATAATTTAGTTCAACAAGCACTTAGCAAAAGTTAACCATGTAGCAGACAGTTGGTCATAGTTGGGAAGAAGACATTACCTCTGCCTTCAGAGAAGCAGGAGATGGGTGTGGTTCAGAGCTCACTCTCCTCAGGTTCAAATCCTGGCTCTCCTTCAGGCCATCAGTGTGACCTTGGCAAGGTAACTCTTCTCTACCTCAGTTTCTCTTCTACAAAATGTTGGTAATAATTTTATCTAGTGTATAGCTTTAGTGTGATGAGCACAACCAACTACATAGTTTATAGGGCCTAGTGTCAAATGCAAATGAAGGGTCCCTCATTATAAAATGATCAACAATTTCAAGAGAGTAACAGTGAAGTATTAAACCAAGGGCTGGGGAGGGGGCTGTAGGGAGGGGTTTCTCAGAGTGGGGCCTGTGTAACCAGATAGGCTGATGCCCAAGAAGACAGCCCTGGTGATGAATAAATTATTAATATATATAAAGCAGTTTGAAGAGTGCTTGGCACATAGTAAGTGGTATAGTGTTAGTTTATAATTAAAGAGTTTACAGTTTCTCTAAACATGGAAGAAATATAAAGGAAAATGGTAATTGTTTTTAGACACTGTCTAGATCTCAATTTCGAATGAGCTCTCAAGTTTGTAACAATGTTCTTTTCATCTGCCCTGGATTTGGGGACACATTATTGACATGTACCACCTCTTATTTATTTCATAGAGATCATATCCTTCCATCTTTCCTTCACACAAAATATGTACAATGTGAGTTCCATCCTTTTTTATATGGCATTTATATGATACTTTCCATTTGTTTACTTGCATAGTTTTTGTCTCAATATGGCACACAGTATATGTAACAGGGAAGTTTCTTAACAGGAGATTCAAGTCCTGGTCTTCTCTCCACTGTGTAGATGGAAAGAGACTTTCAGTTTATTACTTATGTCTTTTTACATTTTCTCCCTAATATACAATTTTTAACTGGAAAAATATATACACTTCTGTGGTATCAAAATAAAGACCCCCTCAAAGATATCCACATCCTAATCCCTGGAATCCATGAATACGTCATGTCACCTGGCAGGGGTGGGGGGCGGTGACATTAATAAGGTTGGAGGTGGAATTATGGCTGCCAATCACCTGACAATAAGATAAACTATCCTGGATGATCCAAGTGGGCCCATGTAATCACACTGTAGTTTAAATGTGGATAAAGGAGGCAGAAGAAGTTGGTGCTAGGGTGATGTGATGTGAAAATTCCTCTACCGGTCATTGCTGACTTTGAAGATGGAAGAAGGGGCTATGAGCCAAGAAATTCAGCCAGGCTCTAACAGCTGGAAAAGGTAAAAACAGATCCTCCCCTAGAGCTTCCAGAATGGGATGCAACCCTGTTGGTGCCTTGATTTAGCCCACTGAGACTCATTTCAGACTTCTGATCTCCAGAATTGTAAGATAACAAATTTGGGATGCTTTAAGACACTCAGTTTGGATAATTGTTACAGCAGCAGTAGGAGAGTAATATAACATCTATATGTAGATGTATGTGTGTAAATACCTTTACACACACACACATGCACCACACACACTCACTCCAGATATACTTTTGAGCATTTGAACGTTGCTGTCCTCAAGGTCCAGTAAATACTCTCATAAATACTGTTCTTTCTTGAAGTCAACAAAGAATCTCACTCCACACTGGGCGCCAAACAAGTTTCCACCTCGGCTACAGAGATATCTCAGTAGAAATGCAAAGAGCCTGCCTTCTTTGACTTAGACTGATAATTTTGAACCTCCACATGGTTCAACTACACTGAATCTACTCCTCTATTATTGTGTTGGTCACATGAGCTGATAGTTAATATACTTTTTTTTTTTTTTTTTTTTGCAGTATGCGGGCCTCTCACTGTTGTGGCCTCTCCCGTTGTGGAGCACAGGCTCTGGACGCGCAGGCTCAGCGGCTATGGCTCACAGGCCCAGCCGCTCTGTGGCATGTGGGATCTTCCTGGACCGGGGCACGAACCCGTGTCCCCTGCATCGGCAGGCGGACTCTCAACAACTGCGCCACCAGGGAAGCCCAGTTAATGTACTTATCTGTCTTATTCACTAGACAGGGAATGCCTGCAGGACAGGAACTGTGTCCTTATTCATATCTCCATATCCATGATGTGACAATGCATGGCATATGGAAGATCCATCAGTGTTTCTTGATTTTTCTTGATTTAAATTAATGAATGAATAGCTAGAAATTTCTTTAAGCATGCACACACACACACATCACACACGTGTACACCCACACACCACAAACACACATTGCACACACACCCCACACAAACACACACATCACACATACACACCCCACACATACACGTGCACACATATCACACACGTGTACACCCACACACCACAAACACACATCGCACACACACCCCACACAAACACAGACATCACACATACACACCCCACACATACACGTGCACACACATCACACACTGACACAGACACCCACATACACATCACACAGACACATCACACATGCACACACTCCCACACATATGCACACACACATCACACACAAACCCCACACATACATCACACACAGACACATCACACACGTGCACACACACAGACACATCACACACATGCACACACATCGCACATGCACACACATCACACACCCCACACACATGCATACACGTGCACACACATCACACAGGCACACACATCACACACCCCAAACACACACATACACACATCACCCACACACGTGCACACAGCACACCTGTGCACACACACCACACACACATCACACATCACACACACACAAACATCACACACACACATCACACATACACATCACACACATCGACACACACATCACACACACACACACACGCTGGGGTAAATGTATACTTTTATTTTATTTACTCTAGCAACAACGTTAGGAGATAAGCACTACATTGGTTAAAGACATTAGTTGGCGATGAACAGTAAAGTCTGATTCAGAAATCCACGATTGTGACTATGAATCATTAGAGCTTTCTAATACCAGTTTAAACACTGATCAATGAAAGAGCAACAGGTTTCATTGCTATCAGTTAATATAATATAACATTAACCAAGAATTGGTCAATACTCGCCAAGTAATTTCAGGATTCACAGAATATATCCAGTAGCATAAGAGGCAGTTAACAAAACAAAAACAAAAACAAAAAAAACTCTTCAGAAGCCTAAAAGTTAGACACCATTCCTACGGGTGTCATGGATAAGTGAGATAAAATTCTTCAATAGTGGAGTCAAATGATCTATTTTTATGTTATTATAGATTGTATCTTTTCTAGTTGAAACCCAGGTTCATTCACCCAAAGCAAGAAAAAGCTCACAATTCTGCCTCAATCGGTGATGTTGAACTCACTTCTAGATGTGAATTTGTACTCTTTTCAAAAGAAGTTTAACAAATCGAATTTGTTCATATGTGAGTTACTGTGCTTTTCTAAAGTGCCAGTCTTGGGGGTTTACTAAAATGACAAATCACTTAAGTACTGATTCATATGTGGCTAGATTGCAGTGAAGGGGCATACATTAAAAATACAGATTCATGAAAATTATAAGACATCTGAAATATAAACCATCGATTACAACTTTAATTTTAGGGACGGAATTTAGCAGAAAGAACACTTGCTCAGCAGAGCACGACAAGGAAGTTTTATTGATGGCTGTATCCACTTCAGTAATAACCCTATGACTAGGTGATTCATGTCTATTTTATAGCTGTGACTTTGTTTCCATAGCTAGGAAGGAAAACAGGGCTTCCACAACCGACCATTTGCTGGGTGAACTGTAGCTAATGCATCTCTTCCTGGTTTGGAATCACCTGATGGTGGAGGGGAGGGTGTGCACAATGAGTAGGGGCCCTTCTTCCTTTTTGTGTGTTTTTGGTTCTGTTTCTGTTTTAATGAATCAATTAAGAATAGTTTCATCAGGGGCTTCCCTGGTGGCGCAGTGGTTGGGAGCCCTCCTGCCGATGTGAGGGGCGCGGGTTCGTGCCCCGGTCCGGGAGGGTCCCATATGCCACGGAGCGGCTGGGCCTGTGAGCCATGGCCGCTGAGCCTGCGCGTCCGGAGCCTGTGCTCCGCAACGGGAGAGGCCACAACAGTGAGGCCCGCATACCGCAGAAGGAAAAAAAAGAAAAAAAAAAAGAATAGTTTCATCAAATATTTAAATGATGGAAGAAAAAATGTTCTTTTTTTTTTAAATTTGTTGGTATCCTCATATCCATGATCCCATCATTGTGTTAGGCACTTGTGCCAAGAACTTTACAAATGTTGTCTCATTCAAGTTAAAACTTACATTAATCTATGGATAGTTTTTATACTCATGTTTACAAATGAGATTTTGGTCCCACTCCTACTCAACGCCAGGAACAAGATGTGAACCCAGTTCCAAAGTTAATCAAGTCCATACCCTTTGTCTTTTCTAGCCTACTTCTCAAGATGGTGGCAAACAGCAGAAACATATCTCATATGAATAAATTCCAGTTATGATTGTCTTTGTCTATTTAATTTCCCAGGCATAAATGGATGAAGGATAAAATCTGGTCAGTTGGAGAGGAAGTTGAAACATCACAGATAACAGGACAGATGCAGAAGAGAGGTAGCTAGCAGTGCACAGAAGAGTGTTGAAAAGCATAAGCACTAAGGTAACTTGTGGGAAATGGCTAAATATTGAGATACCTAAGTAAACATACTTTCAGAAAGTTAGTTTAATGAAATGCTCTCACTGTAGTAAAATGGATTAGACTTTTAATGTACCTAACAGAGATAAGTCCAACAGTCTACTAAAGAGAAAAAAAAAAAAAAAAAAAAAAGAAAGTGAAATGAGTTGAAGTAGAAGAAAGTAGTGAAAATGTGTAGACCTTATGAGGAAATAAGAATTAGTGAGGTAATATTTTAGCTTGAGCAATCAATATTAGGATACATAAAATTTTAGAAAAATAATATCAAAGATAATTTGAGAAATTTGTGGTGATATTGAGAAGAGCATAAATAATTCTTATTCTGGAATGGCTAGAAAGCTAACTAAAAGCAGAGAAGTAACCGTAATGACCTCTGAAATCCCCCAGATTTAGATCCAAGATTTCTATTGTTATTATCAGTGTTAGCACTACAGAGCAGGAAAGAGTAAAGATAAATGACGAAAAACAAGTCCTATCTAAACTGGGGAAATGAGAGCCAGACACGGAAGGAAAGCAAAAGATGCATGAAGGATGATTAGAAAAGGGACTAAAATAAAGAAAACATGTTATTTTATTTTTATATTTTTTAGTCTAAAATAATGAAATAGAAAGTGTGCAAAATATGGTACCTAAATCCATCAACAGCAGGATGTACAAAATTATAATGTCTCTATTACATCACCATATGTAGCGCTTTTGATTGCTAATTGCACTATCAGATGTATAAACGTATGTAATGTGAATAATTTATTTTCTGTTTTTTTTTTTAAACCTAACTTTGGTCCTTGTATACATTGACAAGATTCAAATCTACAATGTACATAATGTGGAAGTGCAGTTTTTAGTGATTATGATATAAGTACATACTTTTCAAAGCATTCATATTTAATTTAAATAACATGTATTTAGGAATCTTAGTTGAATTGGATTTGACATGTGGTGCATTTTAAAATGTCTCAAGATTAGAGTCTATTAAAGAAAAGACTGTTATAAAATAGAGACTGATAAAGAGAAAAATGAAAGGAAGTAGAATAAATAAGTTTAAAAAATTATCACTCCACAAAACCAGAGCAGATTCTGATTGGCTAGACATGAAACCATGATTTACTGGCATATTTGCTCTACTATTCAAAAAATAACTTGGTGTCAACCATTCATTCTTTCTGCTTATAATGTGGTTCCCTAGACACTTGGTGGTAAAAGAATTTCCCTTTATTGTTGTTGAGAGAGTTCTGAGCATATTGTTTAACAGTTGGCATTTGCAGAAGTACTTTATGGACATCAATTAGTTACTGCTGACAATTGCTTCAAGGAATAGAGCTGTATCTGTGGACTCAGGCTGTTGCTTCTAAGTACTTATATACTGATACTCTATCCACCAACCACTTTGCTTCTGAAGCTCAAAATCTGATTTATTAATAGGGATTTTACTCTCCATGTTCGCTTATAACTTGGGAAACTTCTAAAACCGCCCCTCAACTTACTCTCTTCTAATCCATACCATTTGCTTTCTCAATTTATTGTATAAATAGGGATTTTACCTGTTTGATACCCTTTAGGAAAATAAGGAGACAATTTTCCATATTTACACATTTGTATGTATTTAATATCTATTTTATATTTAATTTATGCTTGTGGAATGAAGTGTTGGATTACATAACTAGAACCATTCATTCTTTCTGCTTATAATGTGGTTCCTTAGGTAGAGCCCTCTCTCTGTTTTATCACACACAAACCCCCATATCATTTCCTCAAAACCTCCTTCCCCTCCGCAACTAAACACAGAACAGAATGGCATCTGGATGGACTGCTCCAGCTCAAAAAGATAAAGTAACAAACAAAGTGCAGACACATGGGCATCTGCACATGAGGTAGAATCTGGATTAAACTCATGCATCAACTTTCATGTCCAGGTTAATTTACTCAAAGAAAAACACAACAGAGCAGCAACATTCAGAAAGTGCTCACAAGGCTTGGGGACCATTAGAAGCTTTTATAAAACATAGTCAAACGACTAGGTCGAATGAGTAAGAAAGGTACTGTTTAAATGTTACTATTAATATCTATGGTTAAAAAAGCAACAACAACAACTCAGGGTCAATTGAAAGGTACACTGTACAGAGAGTCCAGAAAACATCTGGGCAGCCATAGTTTTACACACGCATGATAGTGAATGTGTACATTGAGAATAAAGAAAAGTAAGCAACCACATAAAGGAGAGTTACTCTAACCAGAGAACCAGGCTCTTGGACCATGGTCACCAGCTTTATATGTTTTTCCCACAAGAGTCAATTCAGAAAAAACAGGTATGTTTATTTATGAGTCACATATTTTCATTAAATTTTTTCATATCACTGTAATAAGACTCCATGATGAATACATGTATCCTCACTATGTAGATTTCCTACTCACCTAAAGAGAAGACTATTAATGAGAAAATTGGCAATACTTTTAAGCCACTAAAATGTAAATAACTGGGCATATCTCATATGTTGACAATGGAAATTAAGAAGCTCACTGTGTCATATTCCACTGGAGAGTTTCTCTATATTGGTCACCAGAACCAAATTTATGATTGTGGTTTCAGCAAGCATGTATTATGTATTTGCTCTTACTTCTGTAGATTATACACATGATATTTCCCTGTTTCCAATATATTTTCCTGCTTCTTTGTTAAGGATGGTATTTATTAAGCTGCATTTAGTGAGTACGTAATTACTATGTGCCAGCCATTGCTCTAAATACTTTACGCACATCAACTTTTATTCTCTCAATACTAACAATAAGAGTACCTACGTAGCTCTTCTGAGAGTTCAATAATTTACAAATTCAGTAATTTGTAAAGTGCTTAGGTCCCTGCCCAGCACATAGAAAGTGCTACATAAGTAAGTGTTTTGCCAAACAGTCATATGAAATAGGCTGTATTTGTTATTCTCATCTTACACATGAAGCAATGGAAGCAGAGGTTGATTAAGGAACTCCCAGAGATCAAGAGCTAATGAGTGATGGGGCTGGACTTTAATCACCAGCAATTTAACTCTAAAGCCTGCATTATTAACAATTCTTAACAATGGGGCACTGCCACTTCACAGAAATGTGCAATGGGTTTTTCCTTCAACAACTTGATGCTGAACACCTCCTCCAAGAACTTTCCAGAACTGATATCTGTACACACACTAGATTGCAGGCTTCTCTTTTTTTTTTTTTTTTTAAAGAAGATGTTGGGGGCAGGAGTTTATTAATTTATTTATTTATTTTTGCCGTGTTGGGTCTTCGTTTCTGTGTGAGCGCTTTCTCTAGTTGTGGCAAGCGGGGGCCACTCTTCATCGCGGTGCACGGGCCTCTCACTATCGCGGCCTCTCTTGTTACGGAGCACAGGCTCCAGACGTGCAGGCTCAGTAGTTGTAGTTCAGGGGCCTAGCTGCTCCGCGGCATGTGGGATCCTCCCAGACCAGGGCTCGAACCCGTGTCCCCTGCATTAGCAGACAGATTCTCAACCACTGCGTCACCAGGGAATCCCAGATTGCAGGCTTCTTAAAAGTACAAACCAAATTCTGTCACACAGTCTTCTCCTGCAGGGTACTTCTGCACTGGTCTGCACACAGCGAATGTGCACTAGATGCATGGATGCCTATATAGATTGATGGCCTTATGAGGATAATGTAAGTGATAACGTTTTAACTTTAAAAATTTAACAGATAGGAACTGAATATTTTATGCTTCAAGATACAAATATCCATCCAGTTTAATTATCTTTTCATTTTTTATTTCTGAGTAGATGACGCCCAGATACATGTCCAATGACCACTCTTTCTGTACTTATCATTTCTAAAACTATGCTTTCAAGAAATGCCCTGACAGTCGTGAATGCATAATTTTGTACTTCTTGAAAAAATGAGTACTTCGGTCTTTACAGATTTGAGTTTGTGCCCCAATTCTACACCCGTGGGTACTACTACCTGTGAATCCTAGATAAAGTTATTTAACCTCCATGAGCCTCAGCTGCCTTAGCTTTCAAATGGGAATACATAAAACAAAATAATAGTGGACACAAAGTAAGCGCCATATAGTGAGTATATAAATTGCTTTTCAGACTTTTCCAAGGAAGTAAGGAATAAATTAAAAACCAATAATTGTATAAATGAAATTTAGCTATGACTTTATTTGGGTTGGATACATGGATTTTCTTTGCATTTTTATCTTTCTAATCTTAAAATAGAAATGTATTTACATTGTTTATATACAAATTGACTATTAGAGGTAGGACACATAAGAGTAAAATCTAGAGTAGCACTGGGAATTTAAGTTGAAAATTAAAATTTCTTGAGAATAATCTAATAGCCAAATAACTGTATCTCTAAGAATTCTCAGATGACAGCCTCTTCTAAGTGTCATGATTGCAACATCTGGTGATTTAGAAATCTCTAGATGTTCTTGGATGGCGTATATCCTTTTCTGGGTACAGGTCCAAAAAAAGAAACTTCCTGGTTCTTATTTTCAAGTGTGACGCTACAGGTCAGTATTGCCTAAAGTGGAGCACGACGGGAAAAAGCCCCAGAATGGCTTTTAATATACTAGATATGCTAGAGGCTCAGTTGCACTAATGATGGATAATTAACAAACTGTATTTCCGTGATGCATTTTTTAAAAGCATATGTTTACTCCTATGAGGCACTGTTCCAAGTGTGTCTCAATGTTCAGTGCATTTATTTTATTTATGTATATTATCCTTGTCCCAGAGAATCCTAACCACAATAAGACACAATACACTGACTTTCTGTCAGTCGTGCTTCCCTTCCACAATGAATATTTATGATTCTAAACTTAGTACAGGTCCTTGAAATAAATAAATAAATACATTACAGTGCTGCCCTGGCTTTAATGAGGTTTTCAAATGGAGGAGAACTTAAGATTTGCCATTAGGTGTTTTTTTTTTTTTTTTTTGCGGTACGTGGGCCTGTCACTGTTGTGGCCTCTCCCATGGCAGAGCACAGGCTCTGGACGCGCAGGCTCAGCAGCCATGACTCACGGGCCTAGCCGCTCCACGGAATGTGGGATCCTCCCGGACCGGGACACAAACCCGCGTCCCCTGCATCAGCAAGCGTACTCTCAACCACTGTGCCACCAGGGAAGCCCTGCCATTAGGTTTTAAAGAATGGTCATCTAAGAAAGAAGCCTTCTTTGGGGCATGAATAATGAGAAGGATGCAACACTGATGCTTGAAGGGAAGGAAGGAAAGAAGGAAGGGAGAAGAGAGGGAGAGAGGCTGGAAAGAAGAAAGGATGGAAGAGGGAAGCAAAGAATAGCTTTTCTAGCCAGATACAAACCAGAAGCCAAATTTGCAAGAAAATTCTACATTTATCCAAGTCATGTTCCCAACTCTTTTAAGGTACTGGCAGCCACTCCATCTTATTAAACATTAATCTAAAAAGCTAGTCAATGCTTGGCCTCATCTGACCTGCCATTTTCGATTTTTTTTTTTTTTTTTTTTTTTTTTTTTTTGCGGTACGTGGGCCTCTCACTGTTGTGACCTCTCCCGCTGCGGAGCACAGGCTCCGGACGCGCAGGCTCAGCGCCATGGCTCACGGGCTCAGTCGCTCCGCGGCACGCGGGATCTTCCCGGACCAGGGCACGAACCCGCGTCCCCTGCATTGGCAGGCAGACTCCCAACCACTGCACCACCAGGGAAGCCCCTCGAATTTTTTTTAAAGGGAAAAAATTAGCCATACAAAAGCATATTAATATCTTCTGATATGTTCAAAACTATCCAAGGGCTTAAGCACTTAAACCACTGTAGCTCTTTCTCAAAACTCCCTAATTAAGTTTTGACTCTTTTCTTGTCTTGGCCACATGTGTTCTTTGTGTTTTTACAGAGAAGCAGCTACCTGGGACCACCACCATGGCAAAGCAGCAGTTAAGCAAAAGCACCAATAACAATACACAGCTGACATGTTTTCTTTTCCTTGGCTTTCTGACAATCCTCAGGAAATGAGGCATGTGGTTTTGATGAAGTAGTTCCTTAAATTTTAATGTGGCATTGATCTATCTTAGTATTCCTAAAGGTTCATGGGCAGTACACTAAGGGAAGAGAACTAACAGCTGAAAAGAAAAAAAAAATGAAAGTTTAGTTATATAAAAGTATTCTGTATAGTACAAATTAGAAATGGTACTATGTTACACCAAAACAAAATACCATTGATAATCCTTTCATTCACCTCACAGATTCTCAAAGTCAACACTGAAAAATGAATCACATAGCATGCCTTGTCTATAAACCAAGACACGAGTCAACAAGGCTGAAGCAGTAGGGAGCAAAAGTAATACACTGGTGACATTACCTAGTGTCCTAGGTGGTCCCCGTCATCTCAGTTACTGGCATCACCATCTACTCCGTTGTCCAAGATAGGAACCACAGAATAATCTCTATGTCCTTGCTCTTGTGAACACAACCTATCACATCTATTCATGAAGCTCTATCCGTTCATCTTTATACACGCCTTGTGTGTCTCTCCCTGTTCTTCCTTTACCACTGCCACTTGATTTGCTAGGTTACTCATCATCTGTCTCCGGACACTATTCCAGGCACTTTGCCACTGACTCTTGTCTTCCCAATCTATTTGCTGCCAGAATTATCTTCCTGTAATACAAATCTCAAATAATTACTCTTTATAAACTGTTGATGACTTCCCATTTCCTACAGCATAAATTCAAAACACCTTTTCACGGTATTCAGATAGCTCCATGCTACCTGCTATCCTGCTATCTTTCCCTATGCCGTAATATTCTGCCCTGGGCTTCTCCTTCCTTAACCGCAACAGAATTTTCACAGTTCAAAACCATTTTCCTGCTCTTTAACTGTGTTTGTGTTGCTTCCTCCATCTCAGCCATATGTAGAAGGCATTTAATATTTTTGTTTAGCCATTTTTTAAGAAAAAAAATGTCTTTAAATTGCCTTAACTGTCCTCTCAGCAAAATACCACAGCCGCAAGTCTGAGGTTTCCCAAGAGAACGTCAAATCGGATTTCAGAGCAGGAAGTGTCACTTTGTCCACTCTTTTAGATTGGGGGACAACACACGCAGGCCACACCTGGTGGGCAATGACTTAAAGACAAGATAATGAAGACTTCTAAATCTATCACGAGGAAGAGCTAAACAAGAAAAATCTCCCGGATGATGGAGGAGGAAGCATGCATATAAGGGAAGAAAAAAAAGAAAATTCATTTTAATTACGTACTAACAGACAGCTGTCAGGAGAGATTCTGTCTTTGTTATGAATGATATTTCTCGAAATCCTCCTAACTTACTGGCCTTTTGAGATTCTGGCTTCCTTACTTCAAATTTGCTGAAGAATAAAAGGAAACTGCTTTTGCTGAGCAAAAGGAGAAAGACACACTTTTGGAGTGAGATTTCAATGGTAACCCTAAAATGAGAGAAATTGGAAATTCTCATTTTTGGTTGGGTGTTTTTCATTCTGCAGAGGCAGCACTCTCAGACCTGTTCTGAGTTAACCTGTCCCGTTCTGAGATCATTTGAGGATGTTAGATTTTCAGCTACTTTAAACACCAAGATTCTAGCTACCGATGTTATCAATCTAATAAGAACCAGGAGTTTCCATAATATGATTTCAAGGAGCCTCAATCACATTCTGTTCTCTGAAAGGCATTTCGTCAAGTGGTTCTCGTTATCAAAGACCCCTGTACACCCAGGAAGCATCCTATTTAAATTTGCAGGGACTTTATTGTAATCTCAGCAGTATCTGGTTGTCAGCAAGAAGGTGGCATAATGGACTATAATCATCTTGCACAGAGTAAGGACAGGTCTAGCAGAAAATGTTTAATTCTAGGTGATGGCTCCTGCAGAGTCAGTAAAGGGCACGTACTAATAAGGAACTGCAAAAAAGTGTCAGTGACGACATACTCGCTTCAAAAAGCAAGCTCAGCACATCTGCGGCAGCTAATAGAACCATTATAGCTGCATGTCAGGCTATGAAAAATACCAAAGGACAGGAGCACCAGAGTGAAATGGATAAGAAGACAGCAATAATAACAAAAAGAGATAAATCAGAATATCTGATCATGCCTCCATATTTTTACCAGCTGAAAGTCAGGTGAACCATATTATCAGATCTAGGAAATAAAAGTGTGCCAAAAAGCTTGCATGGGACAAATCTTCACGTTTTAATTTATTATAAATGTCACACACTGTAAGCAAACTCTTTGCTATATTAATATAAGTCCAAGGCTCATTTCATTTTTAGTAATGCCTATATTGTCACCTACTACTAATCCAAGCTGTAAGGCTTTTATCTTTGCTATGTAATGCTCGATTTTCTCTTTTCTTCTTACTCGAACATAAAATGTGAAACTCTGCAAATGAAGAAAAAGATAATGCATGACAAGAATCCTGCTGCTTTTGAAAGGGAATGAATTCTTCACATGAGTTCTAAAGGCTTCTGTTACCTCTGGAAGACTTAGGGTCAAAAGGGTTCTCTAGAAAACTGGGAGCTAGATGAAGAATACTGCCAGGGTCATAAAACCTCGTGTCGATTGTCCTTTGCTCACCAGCACTCTGCACACTTGCATTCTGTAATGAAGGACAGTCCTTGTGCAGGGACCACAAGAAGCACCGATGCTTAAAAGCCACATACTTGAAACGTCTAACAGAAAAATATAAATTTTTTATATAAAGAGGTGGAATCACAATATAAGGAATCCAAGATGGAGTCATAAAAATGCACACAATATCCCCACAGGAATGCAAAGTAGTTATTTAAGGCTTATAGTACCATCTATCAGCCAGGAAAATAACATGAACAAAAGATGAAAACAGAACACCTAACCTTTTACACAGCTCCCTGTCAGTCTAGGCCAGGCCGAGGCTGTTTAATGAAACACAAGAATGAGAAAATGTTTCTGGATGTGGTGCATGACTTTCCAAACCCAACGTGCACTGGCCCGCACTGTGAAATATTAACAGCATCTAGCCCTCCGTTAGGTACGGCTTCAAATTTCCTGATTATTTTGAGTAAACATGAAATTAAATAATGGAAGATTCTTGAAAATACATGTAAAAGTAGACGCTCTTGGGAAATATATTTTCTTAGGTTGGGGGTGGGGTGCGGGGTCACTCAGACGACCTCACTACCAAGGAGTTGAATTAATCATGGCTGGGAGGTGATGGGAATGCTCGGGTTTCCGGCCTGCCCTTTAAGAAATTTATCTACGTTATCACCCAATATCTGAGATACTGCTCCTTTGCTCTCACCAGTTACTGTGCTGCTCTGTGATGGGGTTTAACTCAATTTATCTAACTCTTAATTTAACCGTTAATAAAAATGGAGCATCAGGGAACATAGTTCAGAAGGTTCTGAACAGTACCTCTGGGATACAAGTTTTATCCTTCCCACTGTTTCTATTCTGGTTACATCAGTTTGAAGAAGCCATTTTCAACTGAATATTCCTAGACACAATACAATTGTATGCAGAAGGATGGGTTTGAGTTTAAATTAAAAGTTTCAAATGCTGGCAATTCCTACATGCATACAGCACCAGTGCAAGGAAATCCTGGGCCTCCGTGAATGCAGGCCATTTGTCACTGGAGATTATGAAAGAAATCCATGAATGAGCAAAGGTATCTCTCTGAGTGTAAGAAGACAAGTGCATTTGCAGCAGAGGAATGTCCCTTATGTCTATTCCAGGGCAGTCTAAGCCATGGGAAACCTTGAGTGGACAGGGAGATCTTGGCACAGCATCTGAGTGAGACACTGAGAAGGTCACAGTCCCTTGTGTTTTCTCAGAACAGGTTTAGCCACATTTATATTTTCTGGACATGGTGCCAAGCTACAGACACACCACATATCCTAAGTCGATGCTGAAACTGCACATCCCCTTTTCCTCCGATATCTGAAAGGAGCCAACCTCTTTCCTCTGCATGATATCAGTTCGTCTGGAAGCCCCCAAATACAAGGAAATGGATGAAACTCTTATTTTGGACCAGCACTTGGCAGAGAATGTATCTGCAGAGGGAACGTAGACAGGGTGGTAAAGACTGATCTAAGTGTGAATGCAGTGCTGTTGTTTACTAGCTATGAGGCCAAAAGGCAAGTCACTTAATCTCTGTAAGCCCCAGTATCCTCACCTGTAAAATGAGTTAAATAACAGTACTCATCTCACAAAGTCATTGTGACAAGTCCTTACAACTAAGGCTTGGCTTGTGATAAGCACTCAAGAAATGTATATTCTGATGATGATGTTACAATATCAAAAGTTAAGCCGTTATTTTGAAATGAGGCATGGAAAAACACTCAGTTGTGAGGAGCGCAGTGGTGGGAACTTGTGCTCGAAATACTCTGCAAAACTCAGTAACAACCTCCCAAGTTTTCTTCACCCTAGGTCCTTTTGATAAACTTGTATTTTCCCTGTGTGTCATCTCCAGTAAATCCCTATAGTCTATTGTGCTTTTGCAAATATGCCAGATAATCAACATATCACATTTAAAACAAAATGTTCACATTCATATTAAAATATGTCACTCCCCCCCAACCCCATTTGCCCCTAGATGAACTGTATATTTTATATAAGAATATAAAATACATATTCTGATAGTCATTTTTATATAAGATGTGTTGGTGTGTTGGTTATAACCTACATACTCTCAGAACTTCTTTATTCCTTAAAAAACAGCTAGTGTTGTTTACTTAACATAAATTTTTCCCCCTACAGTAATATGCTCAGTTTCTAATCAGAATAATATATTACTATTTTAAAATCCATTTGAATATGATTTATCATCTTTTACACATTGCTGCCCATATGGTTCTTCATAGGCAAATACTGGTCAAATATACTACCTCTGCAGATTAATATGTCACTTCTTACATATTCCTAGAGGGTGCAGAAAGAACTGTTTTCTTTTTTTTTTTTAATGCCTGTGTCAAAAGTGTGACAACAAAGATAAACTAGGGACTCACAACTCTTCTGGGGTATTTTGTACATGGAGACACCCTCACAACAAAAAAATATATTTTAATTTATTGTTTCTTTTGCAACTTTGGACCTGTTATAAAAGTGTTCATATCAGTTTATCTCTTTTCTCTGTATTCTGTGATTTTTTTTTAAATAGCAAAAAGATTTTCCTATCATCAAGCTATCTAAAATATTTAACTGAAAGAGTCCAAAAGTATTATCTGAAATGCTAAATCTTGATCTATTAGAATTCTTTTACTCTCTTAATCATTTTGCTCTTTGATTTTATGAGAATTCAAGATGCTATTAACATTTTTGGAGCACATTCAAAAGACAGAACATGATTCACATTCATGTGAAGCCACTATGTGGCTTCATCCAGGCTTTATTCAGAACTTGTTTATCAGAAGCTATCTCCTCTAAGCTCTCTTCAAGACAGAAGATGCCTCACTACCCATATTCATCCCCAGTCCCTTACAGAAAGCTTTAAAATAATTTCCTAGGGGATTTACTTACCAAAAATAGATGAGCTCTTTGGTCAAGCTTGGTAATAGGAATTTATACCTCATAACTTGTTAGAGAAAAGTTCTACATATTGAAAATTACCTGAGCAAAATTCACCAAACAAATGCTTTCATAACCAACTTGAACCTAATTATTCAAGAAACTATCATAACATTACACACTCATCAAATTAATGGCAGGGATAGATAATCTGAAGATGAATCATTTAACTTGTCCTTAGCAAAATGGCAACAGAGTTTATTTTTACTTTATCTATCCAATTTCTCCCTAACAATGTAAAATTCTTGTGCAAGCACAAAGCCATCTGCACTTAATTAATCACAGGATCCACCCAAACAAGATCAGATCTCAGGAGAATGAAAAGTATATATATATATATATATATATATATATATATATATATATATATATATATATATATATATATATATATATAATTTTAAATATATAGAGTTAAATACAGTTTTCATATAATACATTTAAATCAGGGCACACCTAGATGAGCTAGAAAAAGCAGCACTGCTCTGCCTAACCAGTGAAATCTCTAATTTCAAGAGAGGAGCACAGATAGCCAGGCATAAGTTCCCATCAAAACTTTTTATCCTGTTGATACTGATTTTCTTCCCTAAAAGACACAGCTTACATTGAAGGTCTTAGTACATGGATGGGAAATTTCTAAAAGAGCTCATTCATTATGAGAAATGGCTCCTATACCCTCAATAGAGAACAAGGAACACATCACCTTAAAAAAAAAAAAGTCATCAGTGTTCTATGTTTTGTGGACAACAGCTCAGCCACCTCTGTCTCATCCTGTGACAACAGGAATGATTTACTATTCCCTTCCCAGTCAGGAGACAGAAATCAGAAATGGTTCGGAATAGGAATAATTACAGTGAAATCAGTAAGATTAAGTTTTAGGACTGCAGGTGTAGGGGAAAGAGAAAAGATTATAAATCTCACTGTTGGATTCTATTTTGCAATCTTCCCTGCCAGTAATCCTTTGGTTTCCAGGTCTTGTCATGCTTATTTGTTAGTCATGTTATTCCTTTAGGATTGGTTTTCTGGGATCATTAAGCTGCATATTTTGAAAAGAACACTGCCTTGGGAACCTGGTGTTCTAGATTCTAATTCAAACTCTCCAGGAAGAGTGGGTATGTCTGAAACAGGGGCATTCAACAGATGCTTCCTTAAGTCTTTATCAATAAAGAAGTCCTGATTTTCCAGTTCTGTGGAGCAAGTCTGAGGGTCACTATGGTTATCGGGTTACATATACGTATATATGGAATTTATTATGATAATTAGAGTTGTTGGGGTCTCATCAAAGGGAAAGGGCTGCTCTTTCATTGCAGTGAGAAATCATCTGGTGTTTAGGAGTTAACAACAACTAATATGTATATGTATAGCTGATTCACTTAGTTATAAAGCAGAAACTAAAACACCATTGTAAAGCAATTATACCCCAATAAAGATGTTAAAAAAAAAAAGATTACATATAAGATTTCAGAGACATCAGAAGCAAGAAGAACTACAATCCTGCAACTTGTGGAACAAAAACCACATTCACAGAAAGATAGGCAAGATGAAAAGGCAGAGGGCTATGTACCAGATGAAGGAACAAGATAAACCCCCAGAAAAACAACTAAATGAAGTGGAGATAGGCAACCTTCCAGAAAAAGAATTCAAAATACTGATAGTGAAGATGATTCAGGACCTCGGAAAAAGAAGGGAGACAAAGATTGAGAAGATGCAAGAAATGTTTAACAAAGACCTAGAAGAATTGAAGAACAAACAAATAGAGATGAACAATAGAAAAACTGAAATGAAAACTACACTAGGAGGAATCAATAGCAGAATAACTGAGGAAGAAGAAAGGATAAGTGACCTGGAAGACAGAATGGTAGAATTAACTGCTGTGGAACAGAATAAAGAAAAAAGAATGAAAAGAAATGAAGACAGTCTAAGAGACCTCTGGGACAACATTAAACACAACAACATTCATATTATAGGGGTTCCAGAAGGAGAAGAGAGAGAGAAAGGACCTGAGAAAATATTTGAAGAGATTATAGTCGAAAACTTCCCTAACATGGGAAAGGACATAGCCACCCAAGTCCAGGAAGCACAGAGAGTCCCATACAGGATAAACCCAAGGAGAAACATGCCGAGACACATAGCAATCAAATTGGCAAAAATTAAAGACAAAGAGAAACTACTGAAAGCAGTAAGGGAAAAATCACAAGTAACATACAAGGGAACTCCCATAAGGTTAACAGCTGATTTTTCAGCAGAAACACTACAAGCCAGAAGGGAGTGGCATGATATACTTAAAGTGACGAAAGGGAAGAACCTACAACCAAGATTACTCTATGCGGCAAGTATCTCATTCAGAATTGACGGAGAAATCAAAACCTTTACAGACAAGCAAAAGCTAAGAGAACTCAGCACCACCAAACCAGCTCTACAACAAATGTTAAAGGAACTTCTCTAAGAGGGAAACACAAGAGTAGAAAAGGACCTACAAAAACAAACCCAAAACAATTAAGAAAATGGTCATAGGAACATACATGTAGATAATTACCTTAAATGTGAATGGATAAAATGCTTCAACCAAAAGACACAGGCTCGCTGATTGGATACAGAAAGAGATCCATATATATGCTCTCTACAAGAGACCCAATTCAGACACATATAGACTGAAAGTGAGGGGATGGAAAAATATATTCCATGCAAATGGAAATCAAAAGACAGCTGGAGTAGCAATACTCATATCAGATAAAATAGACTTTAAAATAAAGAATGTTACAAGAGACAAAAAAGGACACTACATAATGCTCAAGTCTTCACTCCAAGAGGAAGATATAACAATTATAAATATATATGCACCCAACATAAGAGCACCACAATACATAAGGCAACTGCTAACAGCTATAAAAGAGGAAATCAACAGTGACACAATAATAGTGGGGGACTTTAACACCTCACTTACACCAACGGACAGATCATCCAAACAGAAAATTAGTAAGGAAACACAACCTTTAAATGACACAATAGACCAGATAGATTTAATTGATATTTATAGGACATTCTACCCCAAAACAGCAGATTACACTTTCTTCTCAACCGTTCACAGAACATTTTCTAGTAAAGATCACGTGTTGGGTCACAAATCAAGCCTCAGTAAATTTAAGAAAATTGAAATTATATTAAGCATCTTTTCTGACCACAACGCTAGGAGACTAGAAACCAATTACAGGGAAAAAAAACGTAAAAAAACACAAACACATGGAGGCTAAACAATACGTCACTAAATAACCAAGCGATCACTGAAGAAACCAAAAAATACCTGGAGACAAATGACAATGAAAACACGATGATCCAAAACTTATGGGATGTGGCAAAAGCAGTTCTAAGAGGGAAGTTTATAGCTTTACAAGCCTACCTCAAAAAACAAGAAAAGTCTCAAATAAACAGACTAACCTTACACCTAAAGAAACTAGATAAAGAAGAACAAACAAAACCCAAAGTTAGCAGAAGGAAAGAAAGCATAAAGATCAGAGCAGAAATAAATGAAATAGAAACAAAGAAAACAAGAGCAAAGATCAATAAAACTAAAAGCTGGTTCTTTGAGAAGATAAACAAAATTGATAAACCTTTAGCCAGACTCATCAAGAAAAAGAGGGAGAGGACTCAAATCAATAAAATTAGAAATGAAAAAGAAGAAGTTACAACAGACACTGCAGAAATACAAAGCATCCTAAGAGACTACCACAAGCAACTGTATGCCAAAAAAATGGACAACCTGGAAGAAATGGACAAATTCTTAGAAAGGTATAACCTCCGAAGACTGACGAAGGAAGAAATAGAAAATATGAACAGACCAATCACAAGTAATGAGATTGAAACTGTGATTAAAGATCTTCCAACAAACAAAAGTCCAGGACCAGATGGCTTCACAGGTGAATTCTATCAAACATTTAGAGAAGAGTTAACACCCATCCTTCTCAAACTCTTCAAAAAAATTGCAGAGGAAGGAACACTCCCAAACTCATTCTCTGAGGCCACCATCACCCTGTTACCAAATCAGGCAAAGATACTACCAAAAAAGAAAATTACAGACCAATATTACTGATGAATATAGATGCAAAAATCCTCAACAAAATGCTAGCAAACAGAATCTAACAACACATTACAAGGATCATACAACATGATCAAGTGGGATTTATCCCAGGGATGCACGGATTCTTCAATATATGCAAATCAATGTGATACACCATATTAACAAATTGAAGAACAAAAAACATATGATCATCTCAATAGATGCAGATAAAGCTTTTGACAAAATTTAACACCCATTTATGATAAAAATTCTCTAGAAAGTGGGCATAGAGGGAAGTTACCTCAACATAATAAAGGCCATATATGACAAACCCACAGCAAACATCATTCTTAATGGTGAAAAACTGAAAGCATTTCCTCTAAGATCAGGAACAAGACAAGGATGTCCACTCTCACCAGTATTATTCAACATACTTTTGGAAGTCCTAGACACAGCAACCGGAGAAGAAAAAGAAATAAAAGGAATACAGATTGGAAAAGAAGAAGTAAAACTGTCAGTGTTTGCAGACAACATGATACTTTATATAGAGAATCCTAAAGATGCCACCAGAAAACTACTAGAGCTAATAAATGAAGTTGGTAAAGTTTCAGGGTACAAAATTAATGCACAGAAATCTCTTGCATTCCTATACACTAATGATGACAAATCTGAAAGAGATATTAAGGATACACTCCCATTTACCACTGCAACAAAAAGAATAAAATACCTAGGAATAAACCTACCTAAGGACACAAAAGACCTGTATGCAAAAAACTATAAGACACTGATGAAAGAAATTAAAGATGATACAAATATATGGAGACATATACCATGTTCTTGGATTGGAAGAATCAATATTATGAAAATGACTATACTACCCAAAGCAATCTACAGATTAAATGCAATCCTTATCAAACTACCAGTGGCATTTTTTACGGAACTAGAACAAAAAAATCTTAAAATTTGTATGGAGACACAAAAGACCCCGAATAGCCAAAGCAGTCTTGAGGGGAAAAAAAGGAGCTGGAAGAATCGGACTCCCTGACTTCAGACTATACTACAAAGCTACAGTAATCAAGACAATATGGTACTGGAACAAAAATAGAAACATAGATCAATGGAACAAGATAGAAACCCCAGCGATAAACCCACGCACCTATGGTCAACTAATCTATGACAAAGGAGGCAAGGATATACAATGGAGAAAAGACAGTCTTTTCAATAAGTAGTGCGGGGAAAACTGGACAGCTATATGTGAAAGAATGAAATTAGAACACTCCCTAACACGATACACAAAAATAAACCCAAAATGGATTACAGATGTAAATGTAAGACTGGACACTATAAAATTCTTAGCAGAAAACATAGGAAGAACAGTCTTTGACATAAATCACAGCAAGATCTTTTTTGATCCACCTCCTAGAATAATGCAAATAAAATGAAAATAAACAAATGGGACCTAAAGAAACTTAAAAGCTTTTGCACAGCTAAGGAAACCATAAACAAGATGAAAAGACTACCCTCAAAAATGGGAGAAAATATTTACAAACGAATCAACAAAGGATTAATCTCCAAAATATATAAACAGCTCATGCAGCTCAATATTAAAGAAACAAAAAAACCCAATCCAAAAATAGGCAGAAGACTTAAATAGACATTTCTCCAAAGAAGACATACAAATGGCCAAGAAGCACATGAAAAGCTGCTCAACATCACTAATTATTAGAGAAATACAAATCAAAGCTACAATGAGGTATCACCTCACACCAGTTAACATGGGCTGCATCAGAAAATCAACAAACAACAAATGCTGGAGAGGGTGTGCAGAAAAGGGAACCCCCTTGCACTGTTGGTGGCAATGTAAATTGATACAGCCACTATGGAGAACATTATGGAGGTTCCTTAAGAAACTAAAAATAGAATTATCATATGACCCAGCAATCCCACTATTGGACATATACCCAGAGAAAACCATAATTCAAAAAGACACATGCACCCCAATGTTCATTGCAGCACTATTTACAGTAGCCAGGTAATGGAAGCACCCTAAATGCCCATCAACAGATGAATGGATAAAGAAGATGTGGTACATATATACAATGGAATATTACTCAGCCATAAAAAGGAACAAAATTGGGTCACTTGTAGAGACATGGATGGATCTAGAGACTGTCATACAGAGTGAAGTAAGTCAGAAAGAGAAAAACAAATATCGTATATTAATGCATATATGTGGAACCTAGAAAAATGGTACAGATGAACAGGCTTGCAGGGCAGAAACTGAGACACAGATGTAGAGAACAAACGTATGGACACCAAGGGGGGAAAGCGACAGTGGTTGAGGGGTGGTGGTGTGATGAATTGGGAGATTGGGATTGACATGTATACACTGATGTGTATGAAATGGATGACTAATAAGAACCTGTTGTATAAAAAAATAAATAAAAGAAAATTTAAAAAAAAGTGAAAGTAATAAGAACCTGTTGTATAAAAAAATAAATAAAAGAAAATTTTAAAAAAAGTGAAAGCAGGGACTCAAACAGATATTTATACACTCATGTTCATAGCAGAATTATTCACAATAGCTAAAACATGGAAGCAACCCAAGTGTCCATTAACAGATGAATGGATAAGTAAAATGTGGTGTATACATACAGTGGCATATGACTCACCCTTTAAAAGGAAGGAAATTCTGATGTATGCTACAACATGGATGAAACTTGAGGACATTTCATGCTAAGCATTATTTTACTTAGCATTCTTTCAATGCTAAGTGAAGTAAACTAGTCACAAAAGAACACATATTGTTTGATTCTATTTATATGATGTACTTAGAGTAGTCAAAATCGTGTAGACAGAAAAAAAAAGATTTCATGACGTCAATAAAATGGTGGGAAGTTTTTTGGTAAAAAAAATCATTGAATGTCTAAGATAATTTAATAACTACATAAGATGATGCTTTGGAAATCTAATGTTTTCATCCATAGGCTAAAAAGAAAAGTGCTTTTTCTTATAAAAAAAAAAAAAAAAAAAGGAGTTAACAACAGCTAGTCCATACTATGGGAAAGGAACAAAGGCTTACTTTGTGGATCCCAAAGCCTTCCTTTGAGTTGTTATGGAAAGTGGAGATATGGAGACTCAGAAAGATGAAATAATTTCCCTATTCAACTCAACAGATATTAATCAGTACCTCCTCTTGGTTAGGCACCGTAATATGTACAGAGGATACAGCAGTGGAAGAAAACACACACAAATTCCCAAACTCATGCAACCTACGTTCTAATGGGTGAGAGAAAAATAGGCCAAATAAATAGGTAAATATTATACACACACAGTAAGTACATACATAGTTACTTACTTACTTACATACATACAATCTTAAGAGGGATTGAGGAAAAGGGAAGAAAAGTGGGAGTGTTTGGGATCTAAGAGGAAGATGCTATTTGAAATAGAGTGGTCAGGCAGTCCTCACTGCTAACATGACCAGAAGCTATGTGGGGACTGGAAGAAACACCCCAGAAGGCAGAGCAGATTTGAAGATTCTGAACAGGAAGTGGACCTGGCTTTGAACAGAAAAGGCAAGTGTGGTCAGAGATGTCTTTAGAGATGTAAGGAAATCAGATCATGCAGGGTCTTGAAGATTTTGGCTTTAACTTGCAGTGAGATGGGAAGCCACTGGAGACTTCTGAACAGAGAAGTAATTTGAACTATATTTTACAAGATAATTTATATTTAAAAAATTTTTATATTTATGTAAAAAATTATATTTTTCCCTAGTTCTTACTCTGATTAGTTTTAAAAATAGCCTGCTGTAGGGGCCAGGGTTAGAAGCAGGGAGACTAATTAAGAGTCTTTTAGACACTCTTTGCCATGCAGAAGAGATAGCAGAAAATTAAACAAAACAATAGAGTAGCATGCATGTCCCTGTATAAAAGCAAAACAAAAGAAAACAAAACAATAAAAGCCCTGTAACGAAAATCCACAATGTCCTGAAAAAAATGCAATTGCTGACCAGTCAATTTTTCCAGGGTATGAATACAAATATCAGAAGGGAAAAGCCAACGAGGTGAAAAAATGCATGTTCTTCAACAAATTACACAAATCCCTAGCATTTCATTTGCTTTATATTATCCCTACAAATATGTTCTACATCTACTTACTTATTGAAATTTATAAAACAAATACATGCAGACAAAAGGAAAAATTGAAATCCAAATGCTTAATTTATAATGCAGCCCCTTTTATGTTAGGACACACTAGTAATTAAACTTGGCCTAAAAACTAAATTTTAAAATATTAAAAGAATATAACAAGTCAGTACACTGAAACCTAGAGAAAGAATGCAAAATTTTTAAGCACTATGAGTAGAAGCCTCAGAAACCATATTTCATCCAGTTATTACAACATCCTGTAAAGTAGAGGGAGGTGAAAAAACTGCAGCTTCAAGATGTTAGATGACCAACCCAAGGTCCATAGAAAGTAAATATTAGGTATTGATTTGGATCCAGGTGTCTAATTCTAGATGCCATTTTCTTCTATCTAAATTCCTCAAAATAGAGATTGCATAGCAAATAATCAAATACCTAAGAATGGTCAGTACTGCCAATAACTTGCCTCGATATGACTGATCTATTGGTTTGTTCACTGAATTTCTGGTGAAGTAATGCAGGAATAGAATGCAGTGCTAACTCATGATAAAGCCTACTGATGAGGTTCTTCTATATTTGAAGGGAAGCAAAAGGCCTTTAATAAAAATATTCCTGAAATGTCCCTTTTCCCTAGTTCTTTCTGATAAATGCCCTACCCATCATTATCTTTTTTTTTCTCTACTGTTTACAGTGTAATCTTCATTGAAATCTAAGTTTTAATAAAACTTATCTTGAAATGCAGATATATATTTTTGTATAATATACAATCACTTTTTGGAAAACAGGTTGTGTCTCCCAGTGCCTAAATGAAGAGATAGAAAAATATCTCAAAAATCATTCTGGAGGGCTTCACTGGTGGCGCAGTGGTTGAGAGTCCGCCTGCCGATGCAGGGGACACGGGTTCATGCCCCGGTCCGGGAAGATCCCACATGCCGCGGAGCGGCTGGGCCCGTGAGCCATGGCCGCTGAGCCTACGCGTCCGGAGCCTGTGCTCCGCAATGGGAGAGGCCACAACAGTGAGAGGCCCACGTACCGCAAAAAAAAAAAAAAAAGAAAATCATTCTGAATTCCTATGGTAAAAGTATGCACTTTCCACTTCTAAAATCTATGAGAAGTAAAATAAATCTCATTCCAAAAATGTACCTTATTTTGCAAAGCATTACGATGTAGATTTAATTTAAAAGAAGCAACATAATTAAAGAGGAAAGTCCCTCTTGTATCAAAACTTGACACAAGGAAATGTGTTTCAAATTGCAGCTTTTAAATTTAAATTCCTCCTTAAATGTTTCTCTACAAAGTCAATCACTGCAGGAGAGAAGTACTTCAGGGATTTTAGAACTGAAAATACATCTTAAATCAAAATATGCCACTAGCAGCTTTATACAAAAACTCAAGAGACAGCCTGACATCATTTGAATTTCTTTAAGTGTGTACAATATATTTTAAAATACATTTGAAGCCAATTTGGTCAAATTTAACTGGATGTATTTTTCTGAGTTTACCATAAAGAAAGACAAAATGATATTTTAATAAGATGAACAAAACCACTGATTCATCTACAAAACACTGCAAATTAATAATTAATAATCGATAAGGAGTCTCACTGGAGGAGTATCCCTATACAATGTACAGATCCATTCAGTAATTTATTGAATGAATCCACCAGCATTGTTTCAAATATCTTTCCTCAAAGGTCTATCTGCAGTGAGATACTGGGTATATTTCCTTTTTATTGTTTTCATTATATTTTACATACACATGCACACATATATATAATCCATACTCACAAATAAAAATGAACATATACATTTATAGTCTTCATAATATAACTTAAAATTTATCTTTATCCTCTTTTTTATTAATATAATGCTATTTAACTTTTGCTTGTTGATCTGTCTCAAAGCTTTACTCTCTAAACCCACCAGTACAGGGATAGTGTCCTATAGTACTTTTTACATTCCCATCACATCAAACATAATATAGGAAAGCAGTTGCTCAATTCATGAGTCTTAATCAACACATTTGCTTTAATAAAAATTATGGGAGAAAATGGACTCTAATCCACTCCTATATACTTACATTAGGAATTAAATGTGAAGAGCTAGTTACTTATTCCAAAAGATAAAGGATATATTTATTTAATAAATTATATAAAGTCTATACCAATATTTCAAGCCTTAGCCATTTTTCACAGGGGAAAGAACCTGTGTGATTTGTTTCCATATGTTTTTGTACCAGGTCTTAAGCAGTGGTGCAATGAATGAACAAAAGTCAACAGGGATTGCTAATACAAGTGGCTTCCTCATATACACAGAAAATTAGGTAGGTAAAGGAAATTCCTTTTGTAGGCCAGGAAAAAATGAAAAATATCACCAACAATGATGTTTAGAGAGGAAAGAGAAAATAAAATAGAGTTGATGCTGCATTTCACATAATTTTAAGATAATTCACTGAAGAGTAAACCAAAGAAAATCACATTTAAGTGAGCCAACAATAGATTTTCATATGATGAATGAAATTTTTACTGTGAATCTGGTATAACATTAAAGCTACAGAAGTATTTGGAAAGGAATGATGAAAGCATTTCCAAAGTGTGTTTACAAGTGTATTTGTTTTTTTCACATATATATGGATATTCCAAACATATACATATTTGCATATAGATAAACATTATCTATATATATAAGTACATGTTACCTATATGTAAAAACAGGTAATAAGAAACTGGGACATGAAAATACATTTGTTTATCCAAAATTTAAAAATAATACAAAGAAGATGTCAAAATTTTGTGACAACTGCAGACATAGATAAATCTAGGTATATCACTTTGAATTACTTATGCAATCTTAAAAAAAACAAAAAACAAAAAGCTGAGCAAGGTGAAATTACTTTTTCTTTTTTTAACATCTTTATTGGAGTATAATTGCTTTAAAATGGTGTGTAAGTTTCTGCTTTATAAAAAAGTGTATCAGCTATACATATACATATATCCCCAAATTCTCTCGCTCTTGCATCGCCCTCCCACCCTCCTTATCCCACCCCTCTAGGTAGTCACAAAGCACCAAGCTGATCTCCCTGTGCTATGCAGCTGCTTCCCACTAGCAATCTATTTTACATTTGGTAGTATATATAAGTCCATGCCACTCTCTCACTTTGTCCAAGCTTACCCTTCCCCCTCCCCATGTCCTCAAGTCCATTCTCTACGTCTGCATCTTTATTCCTGTCCTGCCCCTAGGTTCTTCATAAGCTTTTTTTTTGTTTTTTTTTAGATTCCATATATATGTGTTAGCATACGGTATTTGTTTTTTTCTTTCTGATTAACTTCACTCTGTATGACAGACTCTAGGTCCATCCACCTCACTACAAATAACTCAATTTCATTTCTTTTTATGGCTGAGTAATATTCCATTGTATATATGTGCCACATCTTCTTTATCTATTCATCTGTTGATGGACACTTAGGTTGCTTCCATGTCCTGGCTATTGTAAATACAGCTGCAATGAACATTGTGGTACATGACTCTTTTTAAATTATGGTTTTTCTCAGGATATATGCCCAGTAGTGGGATTGCTGCATCGTATGGTAGTTCTATTTTTAGCTTTTTAAGAACCTCATACTCTTCTCCATAGTGGCTGTACCAATTTACATTCCTGCCAAGAGTGCAAGAGGGTTCCGTTTTCTCCACGCCCTCTCCAGTATTTATTGTTTCTAGATTTTTTGATGATGGCCATTCTGACCGGTGTGAGATGATATCTCATTGTAGTGTTGATTTGCATTTCTCTAATGATTAATGATGTTGAGCATTCTTTCATGTGTTTGTTGGCAATCTGTATATCTTCTTTGGAGGAATGCCTATTTAGGTCATCTGCCCATTTTTGGATTCAGTTGTTTGTTTTTTTTTATATTGAGCTGCATGAGCTGCATGTAAATTTTGGATATTAATCCTTTGTCAGTTGCTTCATTTGCCAATATTTTCTCCCATTCTCAGGGTTGTCTTTTCATCTTGTTTATGGTTTCTTTTGCTGTGCAAAAGCTTTTAAGTTTCATTAGGTCCCATTTGTTTATTTTTATTTCCATTTCTCTAGGAGGTGGGTCCAAAAGGATCTTCCTGTGATTTATGTCATAGAGTGTTGTGACTATGTTTTCCTCTAAGAGTTTTATAGTGTCTGGCCTTACATTTAGGTCTTTAATCCATTTTGAGTTCATTTTTGTGTTATGCACTTAGGACGTGTTCTAATTTCATTCTTTTACATGTAGCTGTCCAGTTTTCCCAGCACCACTTACTGAAGGGGCTGTCTTTTCTCCATTGTATATTCTCCTGTATCAAAAATAAGGTTACCAGGGCTTCCCTGGTGGCGCAGTGGTTGACAGTCCGCCTGCTGATGCAGGGGACACGGGTTCATGCCCCGGTCCGGGAAGATCCCACATGCCACGGAGCGGCTGGGCCCATGAGCCATGGCCGCTGAACCTGCACGTCCAGAGCCTGTGCTCCACAATGGGAGAGACCACAGCAGTGAGAGGCCCGCGTACCACAAAAAAATTAAAAAAATAAGGTGACCATATGTGTGTGGGTTTATCTCTGGGCTTCCTATCCTGTTCCATTGATTTATATTTCTGTTTTTGTACCAGTACTATACTGTCTTGATTACTGTAGCTTTGTAGTATTGTCTGAGGTCTGGGAGCCTGATTCCTCCGGCTCCATTTTTCTTTCTCAAGATTGCTTTGGCTATTCGGGGTCTTGTGTGTTTCTATACAAATTGTGAAATTTTTTTTTCTAGTTCTGTGAAAAATGCCAGTGGTAGTTTGATAGGGATTGCATTGAATCTGTAGATTGCTTTGGGTAGTAGAGTCATTTTCACAATGTTGATTCTTCCAATCCAAGAACATGGTATATCTCTCCATCTGTTTGTATCATCTTTAATTTCTTTCATCAGTGTCTTATAGTTTTTTGCATACAGGTCTTTTGTGTCCTTAGGTAGGTTTATTCCTAGGTATTTTATTCTTTTTGTTGCTATGGTAAATGGGAGTGTTTCCTTAATTTCTCTTTCAGATTTTTCATCATTAGTGTATAGGAATGCAAGAGATTTAATTAATTTTTTAATTAATGCATTAATTTTGTATCCTGCTACTTTACCAAATTCATTGATTAGCTCTAGTAGTTTTCTGGTAGCATCTTTAGGATTCTCTATGTATAGTATCGTGTCATCTGCAAGCAGTGATAGTTTTACTTCTTCTTTTCTGATGTGGATTCCTTTTATTTCTTTTTTTTCTCTGATTGCTGTGACTAAAACTTCCAAAACTATGTTGAATAATAGTGGTGAGAGTGGGCAACCTTGTCATGGTCCTGATCTTAGTGGAAATAGTTTCAGTTTTTCACCATTGAGAATGATGTTGGCTGTGGGTTTGTCATATACAGTGTTTATTATGTTGAGTTAAGTTCCCCTATGCCTACTTCCTGTACGGTTTTTACCATATATGGGTGCTGAATTTTGTCAAAAGCTTTTTTCTGCATCTATTGAGATGATTACATGGTTTTTATGAAATTACTTTCTTGAAGCAACCTTCGAGTTCCCTAAGCCTGAGTTACTTGCCCTTCGTCTACACTGCAGGATGCAGTATTAGTCATGTTGTACAGTGTTTCCATTGTGTTTCTGTTGCCTCCACTAGACTATAAACATCTTGAAGGCAAGGATTGTGCCTTATACAGCCCTACAGTCTCTGTCTTTAGCATGATGTTTTGCTAAGTCAATGGTTTCTTGAGTGAATAAATGATATTTTTGGGGGGATCCAGACACTGGTGGAATACTTGCAAAATCACCCCATGAATCATGTTCCAAAATGAATAGTTCAATTTTTACCAATGCCTTTGTCTGCCTCCCCTTTAATATTTTCAGAGTTGCAAATAAATATGCAACAAATGAAAAAATGTCTTTTAGAGGCTAGATTCTCCTCTATATTTAAAAACATAGTTTGTGATATCCAACAGTTCAACTACTTATTTATAGGAGGGGCTGGTGTCCTTTAGTTTTGAAAACGACGCTATTATCTACCTTAAAAAGGCACACCCTTTTATTTCCAGTGGCCCTCCTATATGCTCAGTATAATAGATTTGCAAAAGTTTTATTCAGAATAGAGCGAGAGTATGGCATTCTGATTGAGTTACCTCATCTCCCTAGATGTGTTAACCACCAGAAGCTCAATATATCTTCATAATGCTTAGAATTATGTTTCCTTCATTTTCTAATTAAAGGCTGATTATATTTATGACAGTTAGAGAATTTAATATGTGCATGTTTAGTTAGTTGAAAAATTAAATTCATCAGCTCACCTACTCTTCACTACAGCTATTATATTAGCAAGAAAAATGTAGGAAGCCTTAATGTTATTCTCTCAACATAAATTAGATAAATAATGCTTTCCCTTCATTATATGAGGAGGGGAAAGAAAAAAAGATAGTACCGTGAAGAGTGTTTAGAAAATAGGGAAAGAACATATACTTTAAGGAACTGATTCAAGGTGGAGTGGAATGAAAACAATAGTATATACTAGAATAAAGTTTTACTTTACCCTCTAAAATTTTAAAAGTAGTTTAAAAGAATTTATCAGTATGAATTATAATATGACTCACTTCTCAAATTTGGATTTTGAATTTGTCCTAGAAAGAAAGTTTATTGATTTATTAATGAACATTTGTATGAAATGTACTTAAGAATTCATATTTTGATTAGAGTACTCAATTAATCCTGACTGAATTTCTGAGGGAGAAAATGTACATTTCAATGTAATTTTGACATGTTATAATGCTAGGTAATATTTTCAAAATGTATATGGAGAATAATAAAACAAATGGTGACAAATTCACAGTTATTGATATATCAAGAGATCTTAGGACTTAATGATAGTCTCAAAACCATAGTACCACCTACCCTAAATCCAAATGTACTACACATCTCAGAACACTGAGAATGTTACAATGGTAGACTTATTTAATCCGTTTTATTTATTTAAGCTGTCTGGTTGTAAATCTTTGCTTCTCGGGAATCTTAAAGATTTAGGAGCAGGTACCTTATTCTCCAGTCTTGGAATAGGCACATATCTTCTATTATGTGGTTGTACTTTGCATACATTTGTCTCTGTCCACTGAACTTTAATTTGGGGGCCATGTCTTGTGCACCTCTGAATCATCCCACCCCATACTTTCACAAGTCTGGGCCTTGCCCTTGACTATTCTTTCTCCCTACAAGGCCTTCCTGTCCTCTACCTAGTAAAATGGTACTAGTATTTCAAAGCCCAACTCCAGTGCTCTGAATCTCTTCCTGACCCTCTCTGGATCCCACCTGCCCTCAGTCAGGGCCCCATTATGACTTCCATGAACCCTAGGCTCTTCTGCCTTTACAGACACTTTCATCATTAAAAAAAAAATCTTACAAATTATATATAAGGACTGTGTTGTTATAAAGATGGATGTAGTAATATTACATATTAAAACATTTTATTTGACTGAAAAGGTCCTTGTTTTTCTTCTGATTTTAAAAGAAACTGAAACACTGTCATGGGCCCCACACTAAAAATATTGTGGGTCCAAAGCATTGTAACTACTGTGCCCAATGAACAGTCAGTTCTATCCCAGTGTGCTTCTCCAATGCCAGAGTTAAAATATTCTACAGAACTTTGTGCCCATAGCATTTATTAACACCCAACACAGTGCCAAGCAAAGAGCAGCCCCTAAGAAATTTTGTTTAATGTTGCTAATTTACATTTCACCCTTTGTTTATCAGTAATTGATTACATTTTACCTCCCTAAAACTTACTGTGAGTTCCTCAAAGAAAGGGCCAAGGTGTAATGCACTTTTATAAATCTAGAGACTCATAAATTATTTGGTATACAGTAAATGTCTATTGAATTGAATGAAATTGTGCTCATATTTGCCAACTCACATCAGATGTCACTGACTGCCACTTGCAAGGAAATGTTCTTCCAATAGAGAATACACACGAGAGCAATGTTTGAAGCTTCTGATTGTCATTCAAATGTATCTAGTTGTCCGAAACTCAGTTCTGATACAAAGTACACAGATAGCTAGAAATTATTTGTAATGGTAATCCATTACAAAGAGTCACTTTTGGATTTAATCATCTGTGTTCTTATATTGGCATAGTGCCTCTATTTGACTACTAAGGTTTAGCCATAGATCTCAAGATGAAAATACCTTATACAATACAAAAAACAAATGAGAGAATGAGAAGTTGCCTTAAAAATGATAATTTACAAGAGCTTCCCTCATTTATTTATTATAGTTTATTTATTTGCTATTGTAATAAAATTTATTTTTCAACATTGATTTCCAATGAGTATAAAAGCACAAAATGAACTAAGAACATGTAGCATATTATATGAACTGCAAATCTAATTAATTATTAACTGTTGAATATTGTCCCACATCTATTTACTAAAGTAAAATGAACTATATACATAAACTATTTGTTTATCCATTCATTCATTCATCTGACATGTAATAAATGCCTATTATAGATATTGCAGCCAATATAACTATATTTATAGAAGATCTCAGTCTAGTGAGATAGACAAATAAACAGTCCATTTAAACATTATCCACTCAGATAATTATTAGGAGAGGCGAACTTTTGTGCTAGTGAAAGGTGAGTGGGGCACCTAACCCTGATTCGGGTTACAAGGGAAGAACTTCAGGGTTTTGTTAATTAAATCTTCAAATGGCACTGTAAATTATAAAAGCCATGAAAGAGAACTAAAAATGTAAAGTATAAAGAACAAAAAGATTTAAGTCACCTATAATCATACCACACAGAGTTGAGCTGCATGTTGAAGAACAAGGAAAATGTAACCAGAAGAAAAAGAGAATTTGCATTCCAGGCATGAACAAATGCAAACAGGAATGAGATGGCATCACAAAATCTGAAAAGGTGCTAGAGCATTGGGGCCAGGGGCACAGTCTATGTTATATGTATAATGTAAACCAGACCAACCCATTCTGCCTCTGAAGAGAGGGACATAGGGGTCATCAAAGGCAGATAATATGCAGGAAAATTGGTGTCTCCCTCTAGGTCCAGATAGAACCCTCATGCATCAGGAGATGCAAGGTTAGTGAATATTCACAAACTTCTAAGTGGTTAAAGCTCAGAATGAAGCAGGGCTAGAGGAATTCTACATATTGTTTTTCCTCAGAGATAAAATATTTCAGTCTTCAAGTGGGTGACAAAGATTGCCCTACTTCAGAAGCCTGGATGGTGATAGCTATCTCTGCCTCCTGTGAGGGACTTACTTTTACAAAATATTTGCACATTCTTCATTTCATTAATTCTTCATAACAACACAAAGACTAGCAGAGGCATTTCTCACATTTAACCACCACAGAAATGGAGTCTCACAGACATGCAACGTTCTGTTCAAGGTCAAAGGGTTTCAAAACAAGACTAGGACTAGTGTTTCCCTTTCCCTCTTTTGAGCAGGGAGACCAGGTTATTCAAGCCCTATAAAGTCTACAGTGGACAGCAAAGAGAGCTGGAGACGGGGTGGAGTCGATACTGCTATCTAAATGATTAATTATGAATGCTTCTTTTTTTGCCTTGATTTATTTAGATAATCTTCCATTTTGTTGAGTATATGTAGCAACATCATTAGTCCAATTTGATTTTTTAAAAGGTTATAGGCTTAACAGAGAATGAGGAAAGGAATAATAAACTCTATTTTTCCAGATACATTTGTAAGCTTTTCAATAGTGACACCAATATGAATTATTATTATTATTATTATTATTATTATTATTATTATTTTTGCGGTACGTGGGCCTCTCATGGTTGCGGCCTATCCCGTTGCGGAGCACAGGCTCCAGACGCGCAGGCTCAGCGGCCATGGCTCACGGCCGCTCCGCGGCATGTGGGATCTTCCCAGACCGGGGCACAAACCCGTGTCCCCTGCATCAGTAGGCGGACTCTCAACCACTGTGCCACCAGGGAGGCCCCAATATGAATACTTTATAATTGCATATTTTCTTTTTGAGGACCAATAGCCATTTTAATATGGAAACCTTTAATAGAATTACCAGATGGGTGCTTTATTTGCTTTTAAATTGGGTTACAAATAGTAGCAATTAGTCATTGATGAAGACCTCTAAGTCGAGAGGTTTTTCATAATTCCGCACCATGATAATTTTTGATTTCATTTGTAAAACAATAAATAAAAAATAATTTGTAAAAAGCAACATATGTCTTGACAATTTTCTAATTATCTGTGTGTAAAATACTCAATTCTCCTGCACAGATGGAACTTTTCACATGACACATTTTTTACTCTAAAGCCTACAAAAGATGACTAGAAATTGGTGAGTCCATATTTCTACAATGTGTTTTTATCTGATTCTACCCAGTTAGAGCCCAGAGTTATGTTTATTTTTCCCACAAAAAGAGGTAACTGCTTATATAAAAAACAAGAGAGGAGGATGGGTGCTGAGTTGAAAGCTGAATTTACTCAGAAATAGCATTAAAAACTAGACTCCACACTTTTCTCAGTGAAAATAAGAGGGGAAGGATGCCAGATGGAAATCGGCCAAGTGGTGTTCTTTTAGTAATTGTGCCTAAGTTATCCTGAAGGAGGAATAAGAAAGAGAGAGAAAGATAGAGAGGAAATTTTTAACAAGATGCCCTGAAAAAGTTTTCTGGCTTTACTTGCCAGTAAAGAAGCCACAAACAATTATTATTCAAACACCTTAATGAATCCATATGAAAAACTACCAAGTATTTTATACTAGGAAATGTAATTTTTAGTAACTTTTCTGTCATATTTGGAATTTACCAACTGTATTCTCTCTCTAAAATTAATGACTGATAATGGCACTTAACCCCCTTTCAACACGTTTGTTCATTTAGTCAGTACTGGCATCTCTTCCAACCATACCACAGCCTTTGTACATGTCTGGATCTCACTCGTCTTCTGCAAACACCAACACAGAGATGTGCCTACATGCGCACCTCTCCCTCCTACACCAGCTAAGTAAAGAAGCCACCCATGTCACTGTAGGTACCCCCGAGAGAGCCCACTGTGATTGCAGTTTGTGGCCACTGTCATTGTTTTTGTTCCTTCAGGAAAAAAGGAACCTGGGTTGAGACTCCTCTTTCTTGAGAGGCTCCAAAAATGTATGCTCTAATTAAACATCTCACTTTGAGATTTACAAAATATTTAAGGTCAGAAAGCCTCTCTCATCGTCCATCAATTGGAATTTTGAAACTGTGCCAGTAATCACCAAATTTTCTTTTTCACAAACAGATGATGACTGTTACAATATGTGCTGGGTTAGGCCTACGAGTATAATAATATTTAGCTGCTAAGTTAGAATACTTGCTGCACCCTGTCTTTAAAAATGCAACCAGAATCCAGAAATGTAATATTTGTGGTTTCAGACTACATGTAGAAAGCCTAATTTTATATCCAAATCTTAAGTGATTATAAGGAGATATTCGGGGCTGCAAACATGACATTATGTTTGATGAATAAGAATCTATTCTATTTTTGTAGTGGAAAGCCCATGATTGCAGGTCATGCATGCCTGATATCCTCATATATCTACCTTAAAAGAGTAATCCATGAACATGCCTCCATAGTCAATATCTTGATCCCAAGAGATATTTATAATTACAACACATGGATTCTCAAGTAAATATGTATCCTTGCATCAGAAATAATAAGTATGTTTTGCATTCTTTTACTCAAAAGGAAAGTGAATGTAAGGAAGACAATACTTTGGTTTTGTTTGTATTTCATTGATTACACTTTGGAGATCTATTGATATAACAATTATTATCTTCTGATATGTTAACCTTATTAATAAAATAATTCATGATTCAAGTGAAGTACTTATAGGCTTAAATACAACATTCAGGTCATTTTAGCAGTTTTTTCTATTATATATATATATATATATATATATATATATATATATATATATATATATATATATATATAATCTTCCATAAA
Organism: Hyperoodon ampullatus; assembly: GCF_949752795.1. Taxonomy (NCBI): domain Eukaryota; kingdom Metazoa; phylum Chordata; class Mammalia; order Artiodactyla; family Ziphiidae; genus Hyperoodon; species Hyperoodon ampullatus. Next base: position 75,251,533 of record NC_136914.1, on the reverse strand, counting down.
AATCAAAAGAATAATAGCTCATTTTCCAAAAATAGTAGTTTTCCAAGAGAATTCCAGATCCAAAACAAGTACTATTTTATTCACATTTTACAAATGTGAAGAGGAATGCTAGAGATGCTTACAACATTCCAAATGCCTAATACACCAGCAGACACCAGTGTATCATCTAATAATCACTTTACTTATATGAACAAGTATACACAAAAATAAAATTTAAGAACTCTGATGACCAAAATGTAAATAATCAAGTAAATCAAATGAAACTCTATGATAGATTTTTTTTATTTTCCCAGATTTAGGTGTGATCATTTTGGGTGAACTAAGGTTTGGGTGGAAATTGCAGATCAAAATGAGTGCTACCAAACCTGTAAAATAGAGCATCATTATGAAGAGGGTCAAGGAAGCCTCTGTGAGGACCTGATATCTGAAGTGAGATTTAAATGATGAAGAGGAGGCAGGCATATGAAGACTGGAGGGGAGAAAGTGTTCCAAACAGAAAGCATAACAAGTTCAAAGGCTCTGCAGGAGGAAATCTTTTGGCATGTTTGAGTGACAGAACAAAGGTTCATAGTGGCTTTGGTTTAGTGAGTCATTATGAGAGTGAAAGGAGTTGAGGTTCCAGAGGTAGGCTGGTACCTAATCAGGTCATGCTTGTAGACCATTTTGGAAGATCAGATTTTATTCTCGTTGTAATGGAAAGACATTGGCAGATTTTAAACAGGGAAAAGACATGTTTGCATTTGCACTTTACAAATAACACTCTAGGTGTATCACAGGGAGCCTAGTAGAATCAGAGACACAGCAGATGTTGGTGGCTTGGATTATGATTTAGATGAGAAGGTCGTGAAAAATGGTCAGATTTGGTATAAATTTTTGATGTAAAGGTAATAAAAATTACTGAGGGATTGGGGTGGCATATAAGGGAAAAGAGCAAAAGATGATCTCAGGGGTTTTCCTCTAAAAAAAGTGAATGGATATCAGTACTATTCACTCACATGAGGAAGATTTATGACGATGGCAAACTGAGGTATATGAGGAAAACACTCAATGGTTCTACTTTTACTCTGTTATGTTTGTGATAATATTAATAACTAGCAATTACTGAGCACTTATTCTGTGCCAAGTATACCTCTATACACTTGTATATTTAATTTTTTATACCTTTTACCTAATCCTCCCAAGAACCCCATGAATTAGTTCTTATTATCATCCTCATTTTAGAGATTAAGAAAACTAAATTACAGAGAGATTTGCCCTAGTCAGTCAGTTAATAGAGTCTTGGAGAATCTGGTGCCAGAACCTACTGCATGACCACTGGGTACTCCTGCCTTTACCAGTGGAAAAGCTGAATAGATAGTTGTATTGAGTATGGAGCCCAGGTGAGAAGCCTGGGATGGTGATACATAAAAACAAAATCCTGGGGCACCACATGACTTAGATATTTAGTAGAAGCAGCATAGGAGACTAAGAAGATGTAGTCAGCAATAGAGAGGGAAACCAAGTGAAGATGGTGATAAGAAGTGCTCCAGGGAGAGGGAGTGAACAACCACTCAAATGCCAAGATTTCAGACAAGGAGACAGAACTGACCATTGAATTTAGATTTCACTATGTTCTAGAACACTGTAAAAAAAAGTAATCATCTTCCTATCTCAGGGCAAAGAGGAAGAAGGACATTCTCTTGGACTTCCCCTTCTAATTCTGAGACACTGTTCTATTATCTTAGTTCAATAAGCTCTATGTCTACAAAACCCAAACAATCAATCAAACCATCTGTCTTCTAAATCTTGTCATCGACAAGTACTTCAGCAATTCACTAGAATAATTTGGCAGCTGGCTTGTTTGTTTTTTCATTTTTGGGGTTTTTTTCTTCTATCACTTGTCACTATCCTAGATGACTTGGATGGCTCATTCATCTATTTAGCTTCAAAATTCTTTTGCCCCTATATTCAGTGACCAACACTCCCACTCAGCTTTGGCAATCCATACCCATAGATACAAAATAAATTGTTTCTAAACAAAAAGTGTTCTATTGTACTATCCAGAATTGTGAAATTCTCTTCTCTCATTCCCATCCCACTCATGCCCACAAAATTCCTCTTAGGCATCAAAGGCTGATGATCTTTCCTGGCTTGACTGTCATCTCTTCCTAATTGTGATCCCCCTGATAACACACTTTCATGAGTGAAATTAATTCTCCCATTCTTTGACCTTCTCTCACAGCGGCCTTGCCAATCCCATTACCAAATCAATCCTACCATCTGTTTGCTCTCCTCCTCCTCCTGGGCTGCCAAGAGTTACTGAGAAAATTGAATAACCATGCTGATTGACTCTGCTACAAATTTATGATTTCCGATGTCAGCTGGACTCTCAGAGCTGCTTAGCAGCCCTATTACTCATTCCTACTTGGCTGGTCTTCCCATTCCACATAGCAGCTGTTCCCACCACACCCTCCTCAGATCCCCCACTCTCACCCTCATTCCTCTCAACCTCAACACGTGGTTTCACCTCCTACTACTGAGAACATTGGGACATTCAGGCATGAACCCCCTCCACTTCCCTCCTCTCTGTCTCCAAATTTATTGGTATCTTTACTCACTGGGACTTCACTTTGCATCTAAGAAGAAGAATCCTTATTCTCTTGTTCATCTTGAACTTTTGATTCCACTCTTCCTGCCTCTGCCAAGATCTTGTTTCATCAATGTGCTTTCTCTTTTCCGTTCAACCTCTAACCTTCTTTCAACTTACAAACCTACCTGAATTTCCCTATTTTGTAAAAAAAAAAAGATCTTTCTTCCCCTCTTCCACCATCAAGTTGCTGTTTTCTTTTCATTCCTACAAAGATTCTTGGCAAAGGACCTTGCATTCAACGGCTCTGCTTACTTAAGCTGACTCCATAAAATCTGGTGTAATCTTAGCTGGCTACCATGCTGATGAAACTATTCGAAATGTTACACAAAGGACGTTTTTCCCACTCTTCAGTTTTCTTGATCTGAATGTTGGGAGTTTGGCTTTAATATGAATACATTTACTTACTAACTGTTTCAATTTGGGAAAGCCATTTAAAGTCCATAAGATTTAGTGCCCTCATACATAAATTGTGGATGTATGGGTCACTTTTAAGGATACCTCAGGTTCCTTTGAGCAAATTACTTTCAACCACTGAATTTAGTCTGGTAAAACTGTTATTCAAAATGTGTTGCCCTTCTTGTCAACCAAAAGGTTGACAGGTTACCCGAAAAGGATATTTCAGCATTCCCTCTCTGGAGTCTGAATAGTGAGCTTAAAAGGAACAGTTTACCAACCCCTGCTAACCTCTGAATTGACTTCTACCCTCTGGAGCTGCAAGGGACCTTTCTCTTTCCTGAGCATGTTTTTCCTCCGCTAGCACTTTGTGAGCCCCATCTCTTGGTTCCCAAAGTCATCTTCAGTCTAAAATGCTAAATTGTAAACTTGGTTTCTATTGCTTGAAAATAAATTTTATTATTAGGGTTAAATGAGCTCATCTGTGTAATATTTTTAGTGCAAAGTTTAGTGACTAGTAAAAGTTAAGTCAAGTTTTGCTATTATTATTGTTTTTGATATTGTTATTATTAGTACGTCTATGAGCAGAAACACTTTCCATTTTCTTCAAGCTTTTCATCACAGTTTTCTTCAGATTCTACATACACTTCTTTTATGGTGTCTTCCCCACATCTCAACAAGATCGGTCCTTTGCCATCTTCTGTTTTTACACTCTCTGTGAACTCCCTAGGGAGCTCATACACTTGACTGGAGTCAGCTATCACTAAATGTAGATGAACTGTTTAATTCTTTCTTTTCCCAAGCTTAATCTCCTACATTGCAAATTCCACGTTCTTATTAAAATGTTCAAAACTAAAATCTAAAACAAAATTATTTTCCATTCCTCTCCTTTCTTCCCCAACCTCCAGTCATCTGCCAAATATTTTACATCCATCTGTCCATGTACCTCTTGATCTGTCTCCAAAGTCGTGGCATCAGAATCATATGATTAGACTTTATCAGACTATCCGAGTTCCCTAACAAGTATCTCTTTCTCTAGTACTTTTACTATAAACTGCCCTCCATTCTTCCCACAGAGCCATCATTCTAAACCAAGTATTGCATTATACCCCTGCTTGAAAACTTGCAGTGACTTCCCCATGTTCACAGGATAAACCCAAACTCCTAGGCATAAAATTCAAGGCTCGGGCTTCCCTAGTGGCGCATTGGTTGAGAGTCCGCCTGCCGATGCAGGGGACACAGGTTCGTGCCCCGGTCCGGGAAGATCCCACATGCTGCGGAGCGGCTGGGCCCGTGAGCCATGGCCGCTGAGCCTGTGCGTCCGGAGCCTGTGCTCAGCAATGGGAGAAGCCACAACAGTGAGAGGCCCGTGTATCACAAAAAAATAAAAATTTAAAAATTTAAAAAAATAAATAGAAAAAATAAAAAAAATTCAAGGCTCCTCTTGAGTTGAATCTACTTAATCTTTCCAGTTCATATCTAATCACTCTTCCCATGTTCCCTATACTCTAACCAAACTGGATGATGTGTCTTTTACCAAATAAATGATTAATTTTGATGCTTTCATTACGTTGCTCATGATTTCTTCTCCAGTTGAAATGCCTCTTTCTTCCCTCCTTAGTGTAAATAAACTTAATTTTTGTAAGGTTCAGTGCAAAAGCTTCTTGTATTATTCCCAAATGACTTCACTTTCCCTCTTTGTCTCTTTTGCTCTATAGCACTTGTAACACATCTGACCCTCTTGGTAACTAGTTCCTTAAAAACACAGATGGCATCTTTCCCACATTTATATTCCCAGCCTCAAGCACAGTGTCTGGGCTAAAGTGGTATTCAGTAATTATTTTTGAGTAACTGTTTCCCTCTGGTGACTCAGAGTAGAAAAATACATTCTGAAATATATACGTACATATATGAATATATATGAATAATATATATGGACATATATATGAATATGTGAAACAGACATGTAGAGAAAGTATATATTTCAAAATATTTATTAAATATCTAAATATGTATATTTAGATATATGTGTATGTGCATCCAAAATAATCCAGAACTTTTATACTTTTATACTTCATTTGTTAATGCTTCAGCAGTCAATACATGACCCAACACTGACATTAGTATTTCCGATATACTTCACTTATGATATCAAGAAAAGTTATATTCAGAATCAGCAAATCAAGCATTGAGAAAATTCTACATTATATACAATGGTAAGATATTCTGACAATATGGTATATCATAGATTGTAGCTTTTCATAATAATATTAGTAAGACAATTTGGATTTCTAAGTTAATTTTTTTTTTTTTTTTTGTGGTACATGGGCCTCTCACCGTTGTGGCCTCTCCCGTTGTGGAGCACAGGCTCCGGATGTGCAGGCCTAGCGGCCATGTTTCACGGGCCCAGCCGCTCCGTGGCATGTGGGATCTTCCCGGACCGGGGCACAAACCCGTGTCCCCTGTATCGGCAGGCGGACTCTCAACCACTGCCCCACCAGGGAAGTCCTTTAAGTTAATTTTTAAAAGAAAACATTTAACTCTTTCAATTAGAGAAGACGTGGTGAACTGCCAATCCATGGATAACAGCAACATTAAAGTCATGATGGTATTCCTTCTGAAACCTATCAAACACAATACAAATTTCAAACAAAATTACAATCTTTTGTTTAAAAAAATATATGAAAAAGCATACTCAATATGATTTATACAGGATTTTGCATAAATTTTATGATAAAGTATAAAACAGGCATTTTGAAAATTGCACATCGAGAATGTGGATATTTATCTATAGAACTGTGGGTTAAATACTTTGCATACATAGGATATGTCCAATGTCTGCATTATATGAATATTAAGAATAACTTCAGCAACACAGAATAACTTTACAGGACATCTTTGCTGGAAAATTTAACAATGTTAGTAACACATATTAATCATTATTCATAGATCAGGGGTTCTAAATTCTTGAAACACTAATAGCCCATGGCATACTGTGGTCCCATTCAGCTCTAACAGATTGAAGCTACATTTCCTTGGTTGCAAGTCAAAGATCACACAGAAAACATCCAGGCAGAAAGCATCTAGTCTAATAGAATATGTATCTTTTAATTGGAATTAAAGATAAAAAAAAGAGAGAGAGAAAAAAAAGAGTAACTCTGCAGACTGTGCCTTCAGTATTGATGATCCTTAAAAATTCCACTGTTACAGAACTGCCAGAACAGTCTCATTACAAATGAAATCCTATGAATTGTTTTATTTTTTCAAAAGAAAACAGTGAGCCTTATAAACAGCAGGACTGTGAAAGTCATATCTGCATTATCTGTGGCATTAATTCTTTTTTTTTAAACCATGACACACAAAAGCAAGCAAAACCACTGAAAAAGATATGCTGCAAGGTCAAAATAAAAATACTTTTGGGTAAAGTGTGAAATAATAATCAGCTTATAGCTTGAGGAGTGAGTTCAGACAATGATAGAGGTAGAAACAGGATGGCATTGATTTGATGAGCGATGATTTTTAGCCTTCAGCCTAAAGATAGTCTCCAAGTATACTTGAGATCATAGCTTAACATCAAGGAAAGTCTTTTTTGACAGTCAGTATTACAGCAAAAGAATTTGATATTTAAATGATGCTTTCTATCTATATCTCAGTATCATATAGATTTGCCAAATCATCACACGTGAACGTTTTAAGTTGGACTGAACTCCACATTTAAAGAATAGTTTCAAGTCTATGGATTTTTAAAACCATGCATTTATATGTATTTCTTTTATTATTAACTATTCTAATTCCTCAAGAATAAGTCTAGAATAAGGAAATAAGTTTCTAGAGCAGAGCAGTGTATTGGTGCCAAGAAATGACCAAAGAGAGCTGTTGTCTCTACTACTTCTTATTCCACATAAAGTGTGGCCACTAATGGCATAGAATTCCAAGTCTAAGAGAAATATGTCTCTGTTAAGGCACAATCCAGATTCCTTTAGGGTTATTTATTTCTTCCCTCTCTGGTGCTTCTTTCCCACTGCTTTGAGAGTTATTCCCCTAACAAATCAAGGCCTCCACTGCCCTGTACTTAAAGACCTCTGCTGTCTGACTCCCATTTCTCCCAGGATCAAGTTGAATCTCCTTCACATGAAATCTAATGCCATTTACATCTTGATCTATTTCCCAGTCTCCTTTTATATCATCCTGCTTTGGCATCTACTTGTCCTCTACCAGACCCCTTACTCTGGTACCATGTAGTTATCACATCTGGGTAATATAGTTATCTTGGTAATAACAGAATTTCTGCAATAGAGTAGATCCCGAGTAACACACAGAGTGTACATGACATATGATATTTATGTATATAAACAGGTGCACATCACCCCAACTGTTACCCAGAAGTTAATTCTTTAGAGGAATATGACATCCACTGCACCTTATCTATTGTAGCACTGCAATACATATTTATTGAATAGCTATTTATACATTACATTGAATGCCCTAAAATCACAAAAAATTCCCCTTTATAGCAACAAATGAATTCAATCACTGTTTAATAAGCATCTACTAACTTACCATAAGCAAGGCACTTTGCTAAGAACTGGGTGGAGACAGCAAATATGATTCAGGCTTGGACCTTCCCAGTGAAGAGATTATGGTATAATAATAAAATAATACATATATTCACTTACATTCACAAAAATATTCCATCATTAAAGGTAGGAAGCGCCAGGTAACATATATCACACAGATAAAATGACTTAACATTAATACTCACGACCTGGTAATCAGAAACAGCTGATAAAAGAAGAATCATGGAAGGTAGGATTCACTCATGTAAAATTAGAAGACAGAGATTTGCTGGAGGAGATAACAGTATAGGTTAAGATAAACTGGTAGGAAAGTTTGAAGCAGGTAAAGTCACTCGAAACTTACCAAGCTTAACAGGAGCATCGAGTTCATGAAAAGAATGAAAAGTATAAATGGGAAAGGGAGATTAGAGTCAGAGGAATATGATTCTAAATTAAGAAATTGGAAATGTATTAATTAGAAATGAACAGGCACTAAATGTTCCTGAGTCTGGCCTAAGAAGAAGCAAGTTGTTCTGTCCTTGCAAGATTTGGGGGTGCCAACGTATGGGATACTTTAGCCTTCAGTGTAATATCTGAATCCATTATGTATACTTTGTACACAACTTTAATAGCAGTTCAACCATGCTCTCCATACCTAGCCATGATCTATTTTATCTTATAGCCTTGATCACTTGCCAGTAGCACATACAAAGAAAGCACGAGAAAGCTTTCTTTATTTAACACATATTTTTATGATCCAATATTGCTAGATGACACAGTAAGTGGAGTAACTTCTAGTAACAGTCATCAGGGCCTATCAGTTTCAAGTTCAACTAAACAGCAAGTAATGGTGACAACTGGAGGATGGTGTTATGCCTTACAGACCTCTACGTGAAAAGTAGTCAGTAAAACAAGTTAATAGAAAAATTACTGCAAACTATTTCAAGAAAACTGAAATAAAACATTCTTCACAGTTAAACAAAACTGAATGGCAACACAAATGATGCAGCAATAGCTGAAAAGAACATGTCACAGTGTAAAAGGTGTTCCCCACAATTCTGACAGTGATTAACATAATTAATCACTTAATTTATTTTGATTAATATAATTCCAAATATTCGAAGAAAATGAAAGTGAGACTATGAGCTTACCAAATTACCCTGCTGAAGCCTACTAGAAATAAATAAATAAACCTGTTAGATATTTCACCATTTTTTGTTTTAATGAGTAGTTTCTAAATGTTAAGAGACTCATGGAAACAGCTCAAAGTATCCATTGATAATTGATCATGTTTTATAATATTCTCATTTATAAATATTACCATGTTTTATAAGCATGTTTGTATGTTCTAAATAATCCCGAAAATACCTTTCTAAGACATACTAAACAGCAAGCTTATTTGTAAAGTTTGTTTAGTCCACACCAAAAAACAATTCTAAAATCAAGTTTAAATTCCTGTAAGGGTTTAAGGAAATATGGGTTTAAAGTCAGGCATATCTGAAGTTCGAATCTCAAACTAACTCATGACCAGTGTTTTTGGTGTAAAACAAATTTGCCTGTTTTTAATAGCAGACAGCACTCAGCACTCATAGACACCTACTATATGGCGGGCACTATTGTGAATTGTGTTAAAACTGCTTCTGGAATCTTAGCTCAACTAGTGAATAGCTACATGACTGGTGTCAATTTCTGAGCCTTTCTTTAATAATAGTTGTTATTTATACATTCTCACTGCATGCCAGGCATGGCCATAAGTGGTATATATCAACTTATATTAACCCATTATATGACATATAACATATAGCATACTAATTCATGCACTTTTCCTAATATTACCATAAGACTTCTATTATCTTCATTTAAATACATGACAGGTTAAGTAGCTTGCCCAAAGTCTCAAAGACTGGTCCATAATCAATGCTCTAAACACTTCATCTTTTAATTCATGAATTATATATACGTTTAAGTCATATATTTTCACAGGAATCCCAAGAGAGGACAAAATACAGCAGTTCAAATACTTAGTAAATGTATTTAAACTGAAAGATCACTCACAGATCAGATCGTTATCAGGTAACTATCAGACCAAAAATTAAATTGCAACATTCTGATCATCAGAAGATGTAATAACAACTAAAAAGAAAGAAGCTTAAGAATCACACATCTTTGTCTTCATCCTAGCACAAATGTTTACTGAATTATTTTTATCACAAGTTCAATTGTCCTTATTTTAGAAAATAGAACTTCTGATTGATTATATACTATCAATTAAAGATCCACAGTTTTTATATACTTTCTATTCCATTTGCCAAAAATTTCTGCTACGTGATAAGGGAGCAATTTGAATTGATGTGTTAGACAAAGGAAAGAGTCGGGGGAAAAATTGCTTTTTTCTCCTTATAAGGTTTTGTCTTTAGATTTCTATAAATATTCAGTTCTGTGTACAATAAAATATCTGTGAGCAACATAATAACCGAAGTTACATTCCAAGCGGCATTCATACATTAACTGCTAAAGGAGGCTACAGAATAATTTTTGAAAGGGAAAAAAAGAAGCCCTCTGGACCTACTATAGTATGCAAACTCAACGGAAATGAATAGCCTAATGATATATCCATGAGGAGGTGGCCAACAGAGTTCAGTGATTGGGAAAGAAAGCTTGACAAAATCTAGGTATATTAGTCATATCCTCAAAATATTTTATTTCTTTGCAAGTTCTGAATTGTCAACAGTGTAAAATGGAGAGAAAAGTACCTCCAGAAGGTTTGCTATATTTTATGGCTCAATATTCATAACTAATACAGCCATTCTTTCTACTGTTGTAAAAAGGCAGAACCAATCAGATGGAAGATGACTGTCTTTGGCTGGGCAGAAACTTCCATTTCATGTGATAAAATCAAACACACACAATATGAATATGTTCTCAGTGGGGAGGGAAGAAGGGATGAGAGACCCCTTTATGTCATTTACTTTATACATTATTTCTAAGATGCATATTTTTTTTCCTCAGGCCTGTCCAAAGGCAGAGTTCCATTGTCCCTTTCCAAACTGCAGTCCTTTGTAAGTCATTTCAATGGCCCTTAATAGAATCCTATCAATCACATTATACTTTCAAAAATATGATCACCCTAATGCATATGTTTTATGTTTTCTCTCAAAATCGTAAATGGAACTTCTTTTTTATCGAAGTGTATCCTTTAGTCATTTATTTGTCATTTACTTGTGGTCACTTGGAACTTAAAATGTACTTCAGTTAACACTTGCACATATTTGATAGCTTTTAATTCATGGAAGTATTTCATACCATAAAAATTCTTTTAAAAAATCTGTTCTGGATTCAGAAAAAAAGCATATGTATGTTCTCTTCTTTTAAAATGAAGAATTATTTTTAATTCTGCTAGCATGTGATATAACCATTAACAATTCTAAAGCTTTCTTTTTTTCTTTTTTCATTGTCTCCATTACACCCACTGGGAGTACAATGGCTTAGGCCACAACATGAAACATCATGCTAATTAAACTGCCAATTAACTGGTATAAGAAATATATTGCATGAAATAGATTGCTGTATTACTTTGTTTTAATTTTTGTGTCATTTCAACTTGGTAACCACTAATTTAGAATCCTCTAATCATGCTCTTTCATCCAAATGTTAATCTCAGATGGCACGAGCACATGATTGCTGAGGAGTCCCAGAGTAAGATACGTACTGCATTTCTGCCTAGTATTAAAAATGGTTTATTGAAAGATTAAAAGAACATGTGTTTACAGATTCTTGGTATTCATTTGACTACAACCTCTTTTAATGTAGTACTAATAGCAAGACATCCTCAAAAACATGTTCTAAAACATCATCTAAATAGTGAGGCATTCTCTTGACAAGTCATCATAGGATTATGGAAAAGTCTTATGTAATAAATTGTTTCCTTAATATTATCAGTGTTTTCCTTAACAATTTTTTTTTCAATTACATGATTTTACCAATCATGTTTCAATTTTGGGTTCCAAAAAATGGCAGATTTTTTAGTAAATATGCAGGGGTTTTAAAAAGTCAACTGGCAGAAAGTTAGACTATGCTATATCCACTTGAAATGTATTATCGGGAAGCAGCCAGTTTCTGATCCTTCTGGAATGCATATACCAAATGTCTGCTGCTTTCATGAGACTGGCACATAGGGGAGAAAAAGTCCTTGCTGACCCGCCTTTTAACAGCTAGACAAAGAGAGAAGAAGAAAGATTAGAGACCCAGGTCCCCTTCAGCTGCGACTGAGACAGAATTTTCACTGACAAATATGGGAAGTGGCAATTAAAAAACAGGCTGAGCTGTACCTGATCTCAGAACTCCAATCTCTTAAAATCGGAAATGTTCATTTTTCCCCAAACATCTAAGGATAGAGTCTAGAAAGATATTCATTTTTAATCACATTAATTTTAACTTCTCATTAGAAATTCACAAAAAGCAGCATAAGATAGGTTATTATAGAGGTATTAACATCCACAAAAATATAGAGTAGCCAACTTTTTCATAAAAAGTGTAAAAATTACTGAAACGCATGGTCTAATAAAAATCTGTAGTTGGCTTTGGTTTTTTTCAGATGCTGAGATGTTAAACTGTGATATGAACTCAAAATATAACTTTCTCATGTTTTCACCAGCAATGCTATGCATTCCCAAAAATGCAGAGCCACTTCTGAGGCCTACATTTTCCACAGTCACAATTGTTAGTCAATATATTTCATTTAAAAAGTAGTTTCAAATAGGCAAAACTGAGCATTTTCAGTGGTTGTTTATTTGTTTTTTCCGCTCCAATATGCTTACTTAACCAATAACTATGTTTAAAATGAAAGCCACTGGCTTCCCTTATAGTAAATATGATCCAATTCAATTCAGCAAGTATTTATTTTGTTTATATTTCATACAGTCAAATCTTATCATCCAATAAATGCAGCACTATTTTCTGCTTAATGAAGGACTTTGAAAATAAAGCCCTAATCACATAGAATATATATTTATTAAATATTGCAAAGAATAACAATGACTTATTTATGGATTGGTTGTTATAAACAGCATTACCCTTAGTTTTTATGATAACCTGACATAGTTCTCATTCTTAAGTTTCACAATTTTTAAGATAATAATAATGAGAAAAAATTGTATTCCCTTATGATTGTGGATAAAGTGATCTCCAAAAATTGTTCTTTAACCTTTTGGAAACTTTCATCATTGGATCATGACAAAGGTTTGATTTCAGCTTTCACAATTTCCTTTCACTTGTCTATGTCTGAAAGAATTACAGAGATCCCAGATTTGAACTGTAGCAGATCAGAAACTGATGCATTTTCCCTGGAGAACCTGGACCTGCACAATTTTTCTGAATTTCACACCATAGCATATGGAGAATACTGAGGGCTTGTCATTACACTTTTCTGTAAGGTGTCTTTTTATTTCACTTTTGCTGGTGATACTGAGTTTATTTTGGCCCATGAACATATCAGTCAACAGCCACCTCACTCTATTCAGGTCAATTATAAAAACAACACTAAGAAAATTAATAATTACCAGGGTTTATTGAGCTTTTGTTATGTCACACTCACTTTGCCTGGCTAAATCTCATTTAATCATCACAACTAATTTATGAGGTACATACTGTTATTAACTTCACATTACATATGAAGAAATGGAAGCAAAGAGATGTTATTTGTCCAAAGGTCACCTCATTTATGTGTGTGAACCACGTTTCAAACCCAGGCAGCCTGGATTCCAGACCCTGAACTCTTAACCACTGTAATAGTCCGTCATTTAGCATATGGCATTGTAATAATTAGCCTGCATAGCTGGAATTCCCATTAAACTGGGAGCTCTCCTGATTCAAAGAATGTAGCTGCCATTTTCCTCAGTCCACCCAGATACCAGCAGCAAAGTCTTCATTTAAAAAAAAAAATTGATGCAAATAGTCCATATTTATATTAATACATTTTAAGCGTGCAAAGCAAGTAAGTTAGAGAAAAATTTCTCTTCTTCCATGTATACAGTATTTAGAACAGACCTTTTTATCACAGATTCCACCTTTATCCAATATTCCAGTGAGCTAGAACTTTTGAATACCTTTCACATCTAAGTGATGTGTTCTAAATTGGCCTCACTCAGACTAATAGATATGTGATCTAGGGAACCACAAAATTTACCTCTGCACCCCCAAATAGTTCCAGAACCTATCTTGAACCCCCATCTATAATAGTGTTTGGCATGAAGGCTCTGTGGACCACCTGTTGAGTGCAGCCTCAGAAACCAGACTGGCAGGGCTCAATGCTCAGCACTACCTCCTGCTAATTCTGTAGCTTTGCAAATTTACCAAAACCCTCTGTTCCTCATTTTCCTCATCTGTAAAATGGGTGCCATGACAATAATAGTATCTACCTCATGAGGTTGATATAAATATTAAATAGGGCAATTAATATATCATCTACACAGAGTTGGCTCTCGGTAACTTAAGTTTAAAAAATTATCAGAGAAATATGAAAATCTGTTCAATTAAATTATATTTACCAAAACAGAGAGGTAGAATAATAGCAGTTCAAAAAATAACTAGAACTAAAACCAAATGCACGTATTTTAATTCCCAATAATATTTTAATTTTCTTTTATATCTTGGCAAAAGTTTTACCCACGTGCATCCAATCTGATGAATTCTGGACGTAACTTTTCAATTGTTAATTCTCATTCACGGTTGCTCCACTGCTCTATATAGCCATTTTTCTTGAGCCAAGTGCAGTCTCCCCTTGCTCCACCCCCCCTTTTTTTTCCAAATGGATAGAGGCATGAGGCAAGGGTAGAAGTTTTATTTAGAAATAGTGGGTCTTGGGAGAGGCTTGGTAGGTGGAAGCCTGCAAGTCTCCCATCTAAATTTCTAATCTTGTAAAACAAAGACTAAATTGACAACATTAAATTTTATTATCAAAATCAGTTCCATAAATGGCCAGAAATTCACCTAAATGAAAAAAAAATTCAGTGTGACCAAATCTCTAAATATCCCTGAAGATTATCTATGCCATCTTTGTGATATTGAAAGTGACACTATTTTGCAAGTCAGTATACTGCAATGAAAAAAAAAATCCAAATGATCCGTATGATTTCATTTTGCTTCCCACTGTTTCTCTGACCTTTCCCAGTTGGAGTAGTAGCAGGAAACTAAAATAAAAGTACTGTTTTTCTGTGTGAGGCACTTTGAGACTAAAAATTAATCGTGAAATTATAACAGCTGCAAGAGTCCTCTGCCTGTTGCTTCTCTTACGCAGAGAATTACTATTAGATGAAAGAGCCTACAGCAATAAACATCAGGGGCTAGTGTTTCCTTCTCCTCTGAACCCAACCAGGCTGATCCAAGTACAGAAATGCCTTTGAAGTTACGGGGACCTTCATGTGCTGATCAATCCTTGTGGGGTAAAGAGCAAGAAAAACTGGTTCTAGCACTTTAGTATACTCTGCCAGGGAATGCATTCAACTCAGGGTAGTCCAAAAACATTTCCTCTGTTACAAATTGATTTTGTACTTGGGTGCTGCTTGGTTCAATTAACTTAGAGGGAGCTATTGATCCCAGACGTGATTATTTGTACCTCAGTACATATTTCTATTAAGTCAAACTAAGGTTGGAACAGCAACAAATATAAATTCATATTTTTTCTTGGTCCTAAGGCGTATGTTGAGATTTGGGTCAGTTTTGGTGGAAAACAGCATATGATTCTCTTAATATGGATGATCAGTATTGATTATTGATATAATCAGTGTTCCATAGCACACTGTTAATATTTCTAAGTTATCAAAACCTAAGAATTAAGTTTACTTATCAAGAGTTAAGAATTTAAATAATATTAAAATTGATAGTGCAATCCAAAACCATCATTTATGGATGAGAAATCTAAGCACCTGAAAACTCAAAAAATGTATCCTTTCAGGTCTGGCTGTTTAACAGCAGGATAAAATTTGGCATCAAGACTCCTGACCCCATTCAGGGTGCTTTTCTCCAAACATTCTCTAATTTATCTCTGTCAAAGCTTTCCTCTTTATCTTAAGTAGCTAAGCTCTTCACTTTCAAATTGTAAAGATGCAGAGAACATAGTTTAAAAACCAGCAACATGAATATATTACACATCTCATTATGTTTTAAGAAACTTAAAATAAAAAAATATAGACATTTTATAAAGTAGCCTTTTTTTATTATTTTGGTCACAGAAAAATATGCAATACAATAGAATTATACAGTTTGTAGACTTATAATTTATTATAATAGCATAAATAAAGACAAAAATCCCTGCAATAATATAGATAGGGTACCAGCTTCAGTTGATTGTCACATAGAAAGAAAAGGTAAAAATTTCAACTATAAAGTTAAAAGGTAAGATAAAGAGAAATGAATACAAATACCAGAGAACAATAGTTTCAAAATTATTATGGCACATGGTGACCTCAAAAAATATGTCAATCTGTTTTAAATACTTACTATCTTATCTATGTTAATATATGATCACTTGTTATATAATTTACACTGAAGAAAAATGGGGAAAAAACACATGTAACTTATTGGTACATTAAAAAGTTATAGTTAGAACACAAATATTTCCCCAGTCTCATCTATAAGAGAATCTGTGATTCACATCCTCTGTCACTGAGTGGAGACCTTAAGGAATATAGTATGACTTTCCAACTGTCTTCAAACTGATTTCACAAGAGTCTACTCTCATTATTTCCAGGCATTGGTATCATTTTAATTTAAATGGCTCAATAGTATTAAATATCATACTTAATTGGAGAGCCTTTGCAGTAGTCATTCTATCTTCAGAATTGTTTCCTTTGTGAATAATAATTTTTAATAATGATCACGGCACATACAAAATGGCTTAAGACGGTTTACTCTACCTCTTTACATTCTAGGTAACAAACCAAAGTGCAAATGTCAATCATTAAATTTTACCTCTTCCCACTTATACACACACACACAAATGCATACGTATACACTCACACCCATACAAAAATTAGATTTTATACAGTATCTTCAGTTGAGTAAGTAACTATAATGCAAAGAGGTACATCCTGCATGCAATTCATTTTTAACAAAATCTAAAAAGCCCTCCTCTGCATACATAAATGCATAGGACCACAAATTTTAAAAGCCAGTTTCCTATTAAATAATGGCCATACATTCCTTTAACACTTACAGGGTTTACCCTAAATTCAATCAGAAATTGTGTAAAATGTCTGTGAGATATATTGTGAGCTTCTACTTTTACACCATAATAAATTGTTTCAACAAGTATCAGACTGACCTAAATTTTATTTTCTCTCATGTCCACTAGTTTCTCACTTTCCCTGATTAGCAGTAGTATTTCTTCTTTGTGCCTTATGAAATAGCCTTGAACAATCTAATTTTCTCGGAATTCAGTCCTGAGGTATACATTTCCATTTTCTTTGTTGACCTAGCACAGCCTCAGGTGATTTCTACATAATGCATCCAATTAGTTCAAGCAAGGCAAATGAAATCACATCTATATTAATCTCCACCTTATTAACCATAAACAGTAACAGGATACAGGTCTCCATTCTTTGCTTGAGTCCATTCAAGTGCAAACTGAAGGAAAGGGATTTTCTGATATTTTCATACTCTTGAGTATGATGATATTTCATTCTGTTTCTCCACAGTAATTGATAAGATTGCAAAACCTCTCTCACATCCCTTCTTTATTCCATATGAGAGCTTGATTTTCTTTTTCAGTTGGTTGCAAATTATAGTTTGATTCCTTTTTGCAGAGATTGTAATTTAAAGCCATTTTTGTTTTCTTCAAAATCAGAACTTCATTTTAATCAGCTAGTGGTCCTGCCCCTTGGGAATCGATTTCTTTTTACACAAGACAAATCCAGGTCTATTAGGATCCAACAGACTGAGTTGGAACATTACATGTATTTCACTTACGAGCACATACATTCATTTTACACGATTCCTCAATGTGGCCAGGGGGTTTCGTGGTCTGCACTGTATCCACCTATAAAAAATACAAAAATATATGTCTGCTTTACAGGGATGTGAGTAGGGTTTTGCTAGCCTAGTTCCAAAGTTTGGATGCACATCTTGGCTGATAGTATTCTTTC
The DNA here is from genome assembly GCF_949752795.1 of Hyperoodon ampullatus. NCBI lineage: Eukaryota > Metazoa > Chordata > Mammalia > Artiodactyla > Ziphiidae > Hyperoodon > Hyperoodon ampullatus. The sequence goes on along the minus strand of NC_136914.1, from coordinate 75,233,816 downwards.
CTTCTTTAAGATGTATTTGCAGTGGCCATAACCTCTTTCAGAAGTCATGGAGACATAACTGTTCTAGCTACAATTAACAACCCTGGGGCACCTAGATCAATACTGATGGCTAATCTCTTGGATGTTATCTCTGACAAGAGATATTTGCATGGTAAAAGAAACATTGAATTAATTGTTTTTCAGGCTTCAAGTATTTGAAGGCTATGAAATGTCATCCGGAGAGGGGCTCTCAGGAGAGGGGGTATTGCTGGCTTTATTTATACTATAAATACAAAGAAGAATGAAATGGTAATTCTGTTGTCACTGCTTTTACAATGTACTGTCCCTAAGATCTCTGGGAGGTGAGCTTGATCTGAATGTTCACACCCTTCAAAGTAGCTTTCTAGTCTCTAAATGCAATCATTAGATGCTCACTGTCTATAGAAATCTGAGCAATTTACACACTATCAACAAATGGTCCGCTAATCTCTGGTCAAGGATGAATTACTCTCCCCTTCAAAGTCATGACCAAAAGAAGGCAATGTTTTCCAGGAATGAAAGTGATGATAATACTCCTTCAAAACGTTTTGGTGCTAATGTGAGTTTTAAATAGTGTTGAATATTTATTTCTCTGAACTTGAGCCTGACAAATAGGCTGATTTCTGCTCTGAGTGCCAAAAAGTACACAGAATATTGTTTCCAGTTTGATGGTGCAGTTGATGTCAGGAAAGCCTTTAGTGAGATTGAATATTGCCAAAAAGATAATGAATCACTTCCATAAAATAAAAGTGCTACAGTTCACTACCAAAAGAATTTGAATATTTTAAGAATTAAAAAATATATATATATTGCACCTAGTTTCCAGTGTCACAGTGAATCAGCAAATGAGAGTCAAAGTTAAAAAGAAGTAAATGATTTCTTTCACTGAATAATCAACTAACTCACATTTGAAAATAAACGGTATAAAAAAGGTAATGTCTAATTTAAAAATTGTTTATATTCAAGAGCATAAAGTGTTTAAAAATTGCTCTGACTGCAGATTATCCATATTAGCTGTATAAAATTAAGCAGCTTTAAAATGTCTTAATTTATTAAATTAATTTTTATCTTTTCTTAGAAATAAAAAGAACATTTTTTTTTTCTTTCTCTAGCAGGTCTAAAAGTTAACATAACTTGGGATATTTTCTGGCCAATTACACACGGAGGACAAGTTTACCGAGGAATCTATGATAAGTGAGTGTTCATGATTTAAGTTGTAAGTTTTAGATGGACAAAGTTTATCTGATTTTACAAAAACCAAGCACTACACGTCATTTAAAAACTGATTATACAAAGGTGAAAGCTAAATATTTAAAAGTTTGAGATATTTTTTTTTATTCCCAAACCAACTACAGTGATGTAGCCATAATACACACCTAGACTACATTAGATCTTCCTGTTAGGTACTGTGTGTGTGTGTGTGTGTGTGTGTGTGTGTGTGTGTATAAATGAATAACTTCACAAAAGTAGTTGAATACTTGATAAATAGTTAAATAGTAAATAAATAATAAATAGTTAAATACTTGATAAGTGCTGTGGCTATATTTATGTGTATATATATTTTCAATAAATGAATAAACAAGTAAAACAATAAAAACAGGAAATCAGAAGTTTCAAAGAGTTTCATCTTCTATTTTCAAGACCTTACATACTATTAACTTAAAAGCATATCCAAGAATTAGAATGCATTTATGTAATATGGTCACCATACTGCCACGCAGCATAATGAAATCCTCTTATTAAAATGTTATTGAAAAATAGACCTCTCTCATTTCATAAATTAACTCTGTAAAGGCAGGTTTCACGTTTTTGTGGTTTTAAGTTTTGATGCACCGAACAAAAGCATCTGTGTAATAATATTCACCTGTCACTGAAGCCAAGAAAAATGGATTCTTTCCTCACCATTAAAGATTCATATTTAAAAACAAAAGTGCATACCTCAAATCACTTATTGAGCTCAAGCACAACTACTTAGGAATCATCATTCTGAAAACAATCATTGGTGAGGATCAGGGTAGAAATGGATGTTACCAAGATGTGTTTGTTTTGATTTTAATCAACTAATTAAAATGGCCCTGGAAACAATTTTCAGATCACTGCCACTGAGGAGATAGGCTCTAGTAAATCAAACCAAACAAATCTTTCAGTGAGGTCCTATTCTGTTGAGGATGTATAGACACAGCTTTTGTCTTCCCGTCAGCCATTCTCCTCAATTTCTTCTATCACCTAGGCAACAAGCCACACACACACTCACACACACACACACACACACACAGAGTAAGACGAAACCAAGCCATTCCTGGAGCACGTTTTACCAGGCCATCTTTGTATCTCATTCAGTTTCCGTTTCCTAACCAAAGAGACTGAAATAAGCTGGGAATTTAATTATCAAAAATTATCAATAAAAAGTTAACTTATAAAAGCTTTGTTCTTCTTTTCCAGACTTCCCTGGCCAACAACTGGTGACTAGTGCTAGGACAAGGAAGCTGAATCATGCAGAGAATAGGAAAATAATTCATATTTAGGTGTAAGAATAAATGAACACTCACACAAAGGAATAGACACACTCTTAATAATTCTGAAAAAACTTCCAAACCATAAATAAGGAAATATATATATTTTGAAAGGAACATGTATCTAGTTTGTACTTATTTTTATTAGGTATGCTTCAAAACTAAATCACACACCTATGTAACTAGTAGAAATTAAGTACAAGGGTGTGTTGAATGTGTTTCCATATAATTGGCAATATGTAAAAGGATTCTATGACTATTCATTGTTTTTTTTTTTCTCTGACTGATGTTAAAATCTAGGGAAAAGTAAAAGGTATCATATAAAAACTAGAGTCTATTCCATGACACAGAAAATCAAATTGATGGTAGTTTCTGCAATCTAGGAACAGGAAGTGGACATTCATATTTTAGAGCATAAATGCATGATATAGGAGCTGAGTCAGGTCAGAGCCACTATCAACATCGAAAGTTTATCTATTATTTTTTTAAATACTGGAAAATCATTTAAAATAGAAAGTGTGACAGAAGGTAAACATGGCATTTGGTGAATGGAGAACTATGAGAACGACAATTCTGAATAGTATTATGGTGTTTTACTTCATTTTGCTTTATATAAATGAGGTAGCAAAACTCATAAATTATAATTATTAGTTAATATATCACCTGCATAGATGTTCATTACAAGATTGCACTCAATTATCTAACTTAAACTCACAAAGTCCTTGTGAAGTAGCTATTATAAGTTTGCTCATTTTACACATGAGGGAATTAAAGATCAGAGAGCTTAATCTCCTTATATAAAAAATCACATAGATAATGGGAGAATCAGGGCCCCAAACCAACTTTGGCTCTTGATGAAAGATTTTTTTCCTTTACATTATGTTTCCTCATAATTGTTTTTTTTTAAATTTGACTTTGAATCTTTTAAAAATAAACAGCTAAGTTATAACTGCAAATGTCTCCATTTTTGCCATGGTTTAAGGAATAATAAGCAAAACTACACAAGTTTCCTATACTATTATAAATGAATGTGTTATGAAATTCAGTTGTAGAAGCCTATGTATCTATCAGATTCAGGATTCTATCATAATTACTTAAATTTGTGAATAAATTAGAAGCAACTTCAACATATCTGCAAGTTGTCTAAACTGCCAAAAAAAAAAAAAAAAAAGAAAGGAAAGGAACCAATAAGACAAATCCTATCCAATCAAAGAAAGGGAAGTTTATATCCATTTACATTTGTAAGAGTGTACACACACACACAAAAGGGCCATTCATTAGCACTGTTTAATCTGCACTCTTTAGAAAAGAGGGCTTTTAGATTGTGAGTCAACCACTGAACTGGCCATGGAAGGAAAGGGGCTAGAGAATATCATACCACTTCCTCATCATAGGTACTTTGCTCTGACTACAGAATACGAATGATTTGGGCCCTAACAAAAGCATCCCTTGGGTTGGATAGCCAAGCAATCAATATTTATTGACTGGCTGACTGTTAGAATCATGGAATCTCAGAGTTAGAAAGAAGGTCAAAGGTTATAGAGTCCAATCATGTGAAAGGCATTGCCGGAGGCATCAGGGGAAATACAAAGCAACATAAGGCATAGTCCTGGTTCTGAGGAAATTATTTATACAAATATATACAGTTTACTAATATAAACAGATTACTAATCTTGAGGAGGAAAAGATGAGAGCCCAGGGCTTCCCTGGTGGCACAGTGGTTGAGAGTCCGCCTGCCGATGCAGGGGACACGGGTTCGTGCCCTGGTCCGGGAAGATACCACATGCCGCGGAGGAGCTGGGCCCGTGAGCCATGGCCGCTGAGCCTGCGCATCCGGAGCCTGTGCTCCGCAACGGGAAAGGCCACAGCAGTGAGAGGCCCGCGTACCCCGCCCCACCTCCCCCAAAAAAAGATAAGAGCCCAGTAGATAAAATTATGAGAGCTCTGACGAGTGAGAAGAGACAGTGGTGAGGGGAGGAGGAGGAGGGCTCACGGACTAATTGAACCTAAGCTGGGTCTTAAAATAAAAGATAGGTAAGCTTGACATCTACAGAAATGAGGGAAAACTGCGTTCTGAGAAGAGAGAATGTGTGTGAGGAATATGTGAGGTAACGTGAGGAGGCAGTGAGAGGATTTCCCTGCCTAAACCAGAGATTTCTCTAATTCCATTCAACTCCATCACGAGCTATTTTCTCTACTTAGCTCAAGTCTACATATAAAAGAAACCAATGTAATAATTAAAAACAACAACAACAAAACTGTCCTGAACACCCTACATTAGAATTACACGGACAAATTAAGGTAACTGTCAAAAGCCAGAGAATGCAGAAAACAATTATTTGTTAAAACTAATGTAATTAAGTATTCAAGGATTCCTGCCCTAGAACCTCCTGTTCTTAAAGGTTAAATCGTGTATGTCTTATTTCACAATTTTATTTTTTCTTGCTTTTTTAAAAAATAATAGTTTAAAGAAATACTCTCTCGAGAAATAGGGATCAATTCAAACAGACGGCTAGGCACTAAACAACCAAAAACATTAGACTGGATCCCAGCATTACAGTTCCAATGACGTTTGGTCAAAGTTGAGCATTAATGAATTTCCATTCTTAAAGCTGAGAATAAAAATGTAAAATGATGTAAACTTAAGTTGTCACCATTATCATCTTCAGACCATAGTATTGGCCACCTTTTGAAACAAAAGCAGAACTAGCTTGTATTTATGTGCCAAAGGAATAAGCTGCCCAAAAGAAACAGAGACTAGATGTTAATGAGAAGATGAAATGAATACAGCAAACTCGGCTGTTCTTAAATGCCACTGAAATTGCAATCGTGTGACTGAAAAATTGAGAGCTACTTGGGTAGCCTTAAACACCCACAGAAGGAAGTAGAAAGCAGTCAAAGTGTTTCCAGGTGATGGATAAACTTACTAAGAGTTTGATCCACTAACAAGGAAATGCAGTAAATATCCAAAGAATTAACTGAGTCTTGAAAAAGTAAAGGTGAGACAGGACAGAATTACAAAATCAAACCAACCAGTTTCCTGCTTATGAAAGATAATGTTAAAAGTGTAAGAACTGGTGCCGTGAGTATGTGGTCCCTTGGTTTATTATAATAGATAAATTTCTAAGTTGAATATAATTCTCTTTTGATATGATTTGTAGTTGACCAGCTTTAAAATCTTGCTTTCTGATCATTAGAAATTTCTAGAAGTGTTTTTATAAATACTTTCGTGAATACTAAGTGGTGCTGATTTAAGGATTGATATGAGCATATTAAAATATTGACTTTTAGGACACAGAAAGACATTATATTAATAACTAATGCAGAAATACAACTCCAGAGATAAGGAACTCACTTGAAATCATCCTCTACAAAATTATTCACTTTACCAGTGATAATACTGAGGCCCAGAGGGGTGACAAGACATATTGAATGTAACACTACAGACCTAGGATTAAAGCTAAATGTCTTCACTCCCAATTCAGTAGTTTATTTCCATTTAATTTATGGGAATTACATCTCAAAGAAATGGAAAACTGGGGGATGATATTATTTAAAGACCAAGTATCTCTAATTTCAGTACATTCCTGTTGTGAAATGTAGGGAAGATACACAAATTAGATAGACTTCCTTTTAAGTTATAGTGAACTTTGCATCAATAATGTCAGTGGGCTCATCAAAAACAACCAATGGCAATTATATGTCAAATACCAAAACAAGATTCTTTGTAATAAAAATGTTTCTGCATGGACTAAGTTGAAGAATCTCTTTTTTTTATTTTGAAGAGTTTGAAAAATCATTAAGAAATTAATAGAAATTACTTCAAGCCAAGCTTTTCTATAGTTTTATTTCAAAATTTTGGGGGGTGGTCCCAATCAATATTGCATAGAACTTTCTTAACATGCCTTGTATAAAAAGGACTGTAAATCTCATACTTTAAAATAGGTCACAAGTCTTAAAGAGTTTAATCAAAAAGCAATATGGTGTTTTTTAACATAGAGAAGATTATTTGCTTCTTTTTTGCTCCTTTGTCTTATAAGTGCAATGTGATGTATTAGTTTAATTAAAGTCTACTAAATTATCATAAGGATTTTATGTGTTGCAAGTAATTGGCTTTGTTCTCTGCTCAGTTTTTCTTAATGGAAGCAGAACATTTTTTTACATGATACTTAGTGTAAGATACCAGAAAACTACAGGGAAGAAAGGCAAATGAGGTGCCTAATGAAGTGGCCTTCCTCATATTGGACATGAAATAAAACTAAGCCTACACTAATGCAATGAATGTTAAGTCAGTGTTTTCAGAGAGTTAAGAGGATAGGTAATATTATGGCTCAGAGCCAAACCATACCAAGAATTCTTCCATACATAAAAATGACAATCCCATTAATATGAAAAGCTGATAGGCCCTAAAATGAAGTAAAACGTATAAATAGATCATGTTATAAGATTTTTTTATGGAAACCATAATGAATCAATCTTTTTCAAGGGACAGATTTAGATGATAATCCAGATAAAGCATATTACCAGGTATGCCCCTGATAAGTGACAATTTAAGCACATAAATGAACAGAGAATTAATGAATACAGCATATTAAGTGAAAGTTGTTTCAGAAAGTAACAGTACTAACTAACGTAACCACTCTTGCCAAAGGTGAGTTTGAACAAATTATGATTAAAATATACACCATTTACAAAACACTGCTATCTCTAACAGTAGTGTAACAAAAAACTGAGAATAACCTATGAACATGAAATCAGTTAACTGATTAGTTTATGAAATCTGAAAGACAGAAATTACCAGTGACTTTCTTATAGTATAATTCCTAAGTACATTACAGAATATGTATAAGACATAAAGGATAATCAGCAGTGATTCTTTTGTTAGGAAAAAATGTGATCACTACCATTTACCACTCTCCTGAAAGAAACATGATCAATATATTACAGACTTCCTGAACATTTTTGAGCTTTTAATTCATCCTCTGAATTACTTTTTAAAAAAAATTTGTGCTTCTATTCCTGGCCTCATAACATGATAAGTGCTTTCAATTACGAATAACTAATACTCTATTGAGTGTTTATGAGATCTCAGGCTAACGCACGTGGTCCCTAGAAAGTAGATACTATCATTAACCCCATTTAACAAAGAAGGAAGTCAAGAACTGAGAAATTAACTTGCTCCAAATCACAGTTCTAAAAAAATGGCAGCATTGGAATTTTAGAGCCCAAGAAGTCTCATCTTTGTGTCTGTGCTTTTAACTAGACTACACTCTACTGCCTCTCCAGTTAGTGATAAAATTGTTCTTAAAAGCAGGTTTTATCACACTTGCTATACCTTTTCAAATATACTCAACATTTTTTGGGTACTTGCTATACCTTTTCAAATATACTCAACATTTTTTGGGTACTTGCTATACCTTTTCAAATATACTCAACATTTTTTGGGTACTTGCTATACCTTTTCAAATATACTCAACATTTTTTGGGTACTTGCTATACCTTTTCAAATATACTCAACATTTTTTGGGTACTTGCTATACCTTTTCAAATATACTCAACATTTTTTGGGTAGAGAATATTATTGCATTTTTAATATGGCCAGAAAATGTGTAGCATCTGATCTTAGGTTTATTAAAACTCTCTATCTCTCTCTCTCTCTCTCTCTCTCTCTCTCTCTCTCTCTCTCTCTATCTCTCTCTCACACACACACACACACACACACACATGCACACACAGAATAATTACATTACATTTATGAAGAACATATGATAGGTGTACATATGATATACTCAGATGGTGCTAAGCCAGGAGGTTTTTTCCTTTTCCTCTCTTCTTAAAGGCACACTATGTACTTGTGAAATCCCATGACCTCAAAATGTGCCTAACTAACAATTAAGCCAAGAAAATGATAGTCTTCCCAACCCATGATACATGTTTTAAAAGTAATTCTCTCATCGGTTGTCTCTGAAGAAACATTCCTAGGAAGGGGTGCTTCCTCAGTGAGCGCACATGCATACTTTGAACAGATATACTTGATTTACTCCATTTGTTTTAAGCTAAAGAGCGAAAGGGAATCTTTAACAAAACTGTCATCTTTAAACCACAGTGATATTTCATTTTCCCCTTCTGCACTATTTAGATTGCCTGGAACTGAAATGCTTCCAGAGGATCCTGTGTCCAATTTTTCAAAGCTGTCACTTTCTAGCAAATCTGCTTAAGCAAAATACTTATGTTGTTAGAAAACAGAACAAACATACATTATAAAATACATTCTATTCTTCTGTTCAGGTCAAAGTCTTATTCAAGAATGGGAACTTGGAAGGAAATGTGGAAATAAATTAAAAGATGACTATGATGGATTGCTTAAAGTCAATGAATCTGGTGCACCTCTGATAAGTTTCCAGAGATACACTTCGACTTAGCTCAGTAGAGTTTTTCACACAATAATCATATAATCAAAATGTTATTTTCAATACATTTACTAAAGGTCATCAAACTGAAAAAGAACAAATACAGAGGAAAATGGGACATTGAAAGATGACCATGGTTACTCTTCCTAAGATCATGTCTATAGCAGCAATTATAATGTTTTTGTCAAGCTTCCATGTCCCAGAGGGTAACAAAAAATTGTCAAGCATTACACTTGTAGACCTCTGGCCTCTCTGAATTGTGAGCATCATAACTCACATCCTCTAGTACCTGACTAAGTAAAAGCACAACAGTAACAAAATGCAAAATAATGATGATAAGAATGGTGTAAAAGACAACAAAACTTCAGTTAACACCAAGCAACTTCCAAAATGTGAGATGAAACGTGTTTTGAAAAAGTTCAGTCATATTGAATTGAAATATTACTCTATATTCTTAGCACAGAGTATGCTTTCTTTATTCACACATATACACATACTCTAAGTTGTGTCTATACATGTGGACCTTTTTTTCCTGTATGCATGATTACACACTTCTGGTTTAAATTAATCTTTCCAAGTTTATGCAGTAAAAATTACGTAAGACTTACAATTACTTCCATTGCTTTAAAAAGCTAGTCATGCCTCAGCAAAAGTCAGGACTGCTTATGGTGTACAATCTGAAACCCATTCTCTCTCAGCACTTTAACACTAGATCTGTCACCCTTCAACACCACAAAATCAATATCCTGGAATGTCATGGTTCTCTGATGGCCCACAAAGTCAAGGCATGATCAATTTCAACTTCCTTACTAGATAGAAATAGACTTATATAAATAAAAAAGATTTTATTCAAGTTAAATTCAATAAAACAAAGGAATAAAGGTAGAAAGAGTCAGAGTTGTTAGAATTCAGTCCAAAAAATTTACACTTTAATCTAGATCCATTTTTAAATCCAACTAAATTGCATACTCAGCCAAAAGGTATATATCAGAAATTAAAAGAAGCCTAGAACTTACTGTAATCCCCAGATTAAGAAATGCTATCAATTAAACGTGTGTGTGTGTGTGTACACATGCACGTGTTTCTTTTATTACATTAGTTAATAAGCAGTAGGGAAAGGACAGTGTCTGAGTTCTTTATTGTGTATCCCTAGAAAACAGGGTAATTTTTGGCTTCATTGCTCAGTAAGAATAAGAATCTTGTCTTTCTTGTCATAAACTGTATATCCTGTATTTAGAACAGTCCAAGACATGGAGTAAGCCCTTAATAAATATTTGATTAGTATATGAAAATCAATGCATACATTAAATATAATCTGGTACATAAACTTCCCTGAGGGCAAAACTTCCTCTTTCTTGTTCACTGCTGTATCCCTGGCTTCTATAGTGCCTAGGACATAACAGGCTCTCAGTAAATAGCTGTTGTTTTGAAAGACTAGAGAATGCCTCCTATTTTACTAGTCAATTTCTAGCACTCTGTGGAATAGATATTTTAGAGTGGTCATTTCAAGAGGTTGGTTTTTTTCTTTTTCCTGTAACAAACACTTTCTATGTCAGTGGTTTCAGTTTGCTCCTAAATTTCAACATACATAAACTCAAAGACTTATTATTTAGAAATGCCTAGAAAAAGCCAGGCCTGAGAGTCAGGAGACATGGAGTGCAGTTTAGGTTCACTAACTTGTTATGCAACTTTGCCTCTCCAGGCCTCTGAGTCTCATCTATAAAATGTAAAGGAGGGATAGAGGGAGAACAGGACGGTTCTCAGGTATCCTCTTGGGAATGTGTAGGTATGCAACCTCTTGGGTATGTGTAGAGATATGGATTTTTAAAAATCAATGAAAGGGGCTCTACAGGTCAGAGAAAAGCTCGAGAGCGATCCTATTAAGAGAGTTAAAAGAAACTGGAGTCATTCAATTGAACAAAGAAAATGCTGAAAATGTCAAAGGGAAGCAGACCAGTGTGAGAGGACTCACAGGTATGTGGTACCCAGACCTGAGTTGCTACTTTCTGGTCCCTTAAAGCAAAGAGTATAGCTTGGCTCACTCCCTTGTCTTCCTACAGCATCAAAACTAAAAAGAAAAATGCTCACACTCACATCTAGCTTTCTCCTAGAGGACAAAATGTTGGCCAATAAAATATAGAGAAAAGTCCTTGAGGAGGGAATTCTTCTCAGGACAGAAAGGAAATGGAATCAACGGAAGTTTTTCTTTTTCCTTTTCATTTTTGTCCCTCTTCCTTCTTCTCATCTGAAACAGGGGCAGAGTGACTGGAGAAGAAGCAACCAACTTGGGAATATGAGAAAAAAAAAAAAAACTAAGGATAGTGGAGCAAGAGAACAGCAGCACCATGATTCCTCAGAGAAACTTGCTGACTGACGGCTTCTTGAAGCTTGTTATAAGGGAAAAATAAACCCTTTACTTAACCATGATTAATTTATTACTTTCAGCTAAATGCATTCTTAAGTGACATATTTGCTAAGGGAAAAGCCAGAGAGAAGGATCATCCAAAAAAAGACCATGGGGGATAGGAAAAAGAAAAAGAAGTTATGACTATAAGGGCTCCTATTCAGACACCAAATACAGGGCTGTAAGAGTCTCAGTCTGTCTGACCAATTACCATGTTTCACAAAATTTTATATCACTGACACCCTACAGAAAGGAGGCAGCTTCTAAGTGTAAAAAGCTCTAGAGCAGGAATCAGATGACATGGGTTTGAATTCTGGCTCTGCCACTTAATAACTCACTTAAGTTTTAGCAAGAGTTTCTTCAATATAAAATGGAAGTCACAGTATTTCACTGATAAGGTTATCGTTAGGATTAACAATATAATGCATGCAAAGACACTTTCTAAATGCACAGTGCTTAACTAATAGCTATTTTCATGGGATGATGCAAGTAAAACACTTAGGTACAAGTTCTGACACATAGTAAGTGCTTATTTATTATGATCATTGTTATTATTAGATAATACCTGTCCATATCTTCTCTAGAATATCTTGCTCATGAGCCTTCTCCCCCAGGCATGGCTGACTGAAAAAGTCAGCTCTTAACCTAGGCAGAGCCAGAGTTTCTCTCGCTGGCATTTGAAATTGGTACCCAGAAAAATTACCAGTCTTGCACACTGATGAGCATATAGCATGCAAATTAAGGAACTATGGAGTTGTCAGCCATGTTTTACCATATAGAGTAGAAAAAGATAAAAGGATCATCTCCAGTGTAAGAAGAAAGAAGTGGATGCACAGAGAAGAGAGATGGAGAGAGAGGGAAAGGGATGGAGGGAGAGGGAGAGAGAGAGCACACAGGTGCTGGTGGTACTGAACTTCGAATATGTTTATGAAAATTGAGTTCCATGCACTTCTAATTTATCATAATATATTTTGAGCTAGTTTCTCTTACTGGCAATCAAAGAGTGCTAACTAAATAAATATATTTGGGGCTTCCCTGGTGGCGCAGTGGTTGAGAGTCCGCCTGCAGATGCAGGGGACACGGGTTCGTGCCCCGGTCCAGGAAGATCCCACATGCTGCAGAGTGGCTGGGCCCGTGAACCATGGCCGCTGAGCCTGCGCATCCGGAGCCTGTGCTCCGCAACGGGAGAGGCCATGACAGTGAGAGGCCCGCGTACAGCAAAAAATAAAATTAAATTAAAAAATAAAAAATAAATAAATATATTTGTTCTGGTTTTAGCATTGAAACATGTTACCAAGTTAGGTATAGAAAATCTGAATCTATGAAAGCTTTATAAGAAAAGGCCACACATAATCCTCTTCTGCTTCTATAATTTAATGTTAGCTCTATGATTTTATGATAAAATTTCATGAAGAATTTTATAAAGAAAAAGGCATATACAATTTAAAACAAAAAATATTCTTCTATTTATTTATGATTCCCGATGGCTGCAATCATTAAAGAAAATGTGAGATTAGTTAAAATGCTGAGGCTACACAATATTTTCTTGAATTTTTTAATCTGGGTGTCTTCTTGAAAAATAAAATCAAATGAAAAGTCACATTTATGTATGCAGTTTTCCACTTTTCCCTCCTGTGAACAGCAAACAGCCTGAATAAGAAAATACAGATTTTAGGTGCCAGGAAAATAGAACTGACCAACTTCTAAACACTCCCTGACGATTTAGTGAATGCTAGGATACTCTGAGTACATCATGGTACCCAGAACTTAGAATCAAAGTATGGGTTTTCTGAAGGTGGGTAGAGCGAAATTGGTAAATGCTTTTGGATGGAGTCCCAGAATGCAAGGGCTTATGTGTACAGTTTTGTTTTGTTTTGTTTTGTTGACAATGAAGAAAAACCCCTGGGTTTCACTACAATTCTGGTTTAACAATAGTCATTTTTCAGATGTAGGACTGTTCAAATATGGTCAGTTCCATGTAGCTAGGACAAGATTTTGAATTTGTTCAAAATAAGAAGTAGAGATTAAGTGTAAGAAATACAGGAGAATACTTCCATCTGGTGACAATAAATAAATCAAATGTGTCCTGTTTAAGACATTCAGGTAACTGATTTTGTCAGTGAAATCTTAGCTTCCAATGGAGAGAAGTTTTAGACATGTCTTTCCCAGAAAAGAGAAGACCCATATTTAGAGTATTAATACACTCTAAAAAATAAAAGCAATATAAAGTAAGTCTATAAGCTTATATCTTGCATAGTTTCTTTAATAATAAATCTTGAAGTGTATACAGATATTTTTAAAGACATTAAAGACAAACTATATATTTTTCCCTTAAAATGTTGTTCATTGTATAATTTCAGCAATAACCAATGGGATTTTTTGATAATTATTAAATGAAACTTTTGTTCAGTTTTCCAGTTTTTCAATGAGGAAGCTATATTTCATTCCTATGTTTTTAATAGGAATTTTAACAGGCTTCTAATTTATAATCATCTGGAGCACAGCTTATAACTAACTTCTACACTAGAAGTTAGCATGATGTAGACAATTAGTATCCGTGGGGTGAATGAATCTATAATAAAAAGAAGAGTAGACGCTATCACTGAGCACTCTATTCCCACCTGAGTTTCATATTTCTCTTTCCATTTACTTCACCCAAACAGTTTCCATAACACACTGGGTAACAGGGCTAAGACACTCAACGCTATTTCTTATTGTTAAGAAGCAGGAACTCATAAACCAATTTCAAACCACAATCCCATAACTAAGGAAATCTGCCAAAAGACACGAAAGCCATAATGATTTATTTCTTGAAAGGAAAGAAAACCTGATACCCTATTTCAAGCAAGGACAACTGGAACCTGGTGCATTAGCAGTATCTGTGGGATCTACTTTTAGAACAGATATTCCTTGTTTGAAAACAGAGCATGAAATGATATTAATCTGTAAGTGGAGGAAGCTGTTCACGGCCCTCTAATCAGAGCATGGTGTACTTGAATTATCCACCTTTCACTTTTCAACTCAGAATACCCACCAAGCCTGCACCAATGGCCATTATGAGTACTCCACTCTTAATAAATTCATTGGGTATTTTACAAGTACAAAGCCTGTAGGATTGGACACTTCAGAGTAAATTTTAGCTTCATAATCAAGAATATGGCTGAAAATGCCAATTAATGGTGCAAAACAAATAACCAAACTTTAGCTATAGAAAAGCCCTTTATGGACTAACCATATCCACTATGCAATCTATCCCTGACTTTGCAAGGAGGCTTACCAGAATATTAATAATCAAAGATATCCAAATAAATTCCTGCTGAAAAGTGATCTCTTGGCTAAAGAGAATTATGTAAGATAAAAGTGAACTGGGGGCTTCCCTGGTGGCTCAGTGGTAGAGAGTCCCCCTGCCGATGCAGGGGACACGGGTCCGTGCCCCGGTCTGGGAAGATCCCACATGCCGCGGAGCGGCTGGGCCCGTGAGCCATGGCCGCTGAGCCTGCGCGTCCGGAGCCTGTGCTCCGCAACGGGAGAGGCCACAACAGTGAGAGGCCCGCGTACCGCGAAAAAAAAAAAGTGAAGTGGGAAAAAATGCCATTATATATTTAAGTAATCCATTCTGCTGTTATTTACACTTTAAAGCAAACAAAACTTGCACCATGGTAGATCTTCATGGATTAAGACATTCAAAATTGAATGGGCAACATGTAAAAGGACTCTAATAAGCTTAGCAGAGTGTATCTTAAAACAGAAACATCTCAAAGTTAAGAATTAAGTAAAACTTAATTAATTGTACTTAACAGGTACAACTAAAGGGAAAACACACCCATGGAGAAATTTCATTTTGAGTCGCGACCTGGGAAGGCAAGTCTTAAAGCCAATTGAGGCTTATCAGACAAATATATGCATGCCAGGCAAGCAGTGAAAAAAAGCCACAAAAGAATATCAACACAGATGGGAATGAGATAGCTGACTTGCAGGAAACCATGCGGAGTGACAGCTTGGCAGTATCTCCACACCTGATCTGGCAGCAGGGTCTATGGGGACCGTGCTGCAGCCAAGCCAGTGGGGGCCTTAGGCAGATGTGGCTCAGCACTGGGAGCTGTGTGCACAAAGTCCTGGTCCTACAGGTCTGCAACTCTGCGAGTAGGGTCTCAAAAAATACATAAAAATCAGGGCTTCCCTGGTGCGTGCCCCGGTCCGGGAAGATCACACATGCTGCGGAGCGGCTGGGCCCGTGAGCCATGATGGCTGAGCCTACGCGTCCGGAGCCTGTGCTCCACAACGGGAGAGGCCACAACAGTGAGAGGCCTGAGTACCGCAAAAAAAAAAAAAAAAAAAAAAAAAAAAAAACTAAATAAATAAAGAATAAAAAATTAAAAAAATAGATCGTCTAAAAAATACATAAAAATCAAAACTCACTCCTGGACTCATCAATACTTAACTGGATGCAAATTATACTTCTACTTGGGGGAAACGACTTATCAGAAGGGGAATGTCTGCCAATAATTGCTATGAAAACATTTATTTGACCCTGATCCATGCTGCTCACCAGATTCTATTATTTTAAATAGTGAATGGAAGTAGAAACAAAATCATTGTTAATCAATATTAGACTGATTCTGTTGTAAAAAACTACATTTTTTGCTTTATTTATTTATTTATTTATTTATTACATCTTTATTGGAGTATAATTGTTTTACAATGGTGTGTTAGTTTCTGCTTTATAACAAAGTGAATCAGTTATACATATACATATGTTCCCATATTTCTTTAAAAATCTACATTTTTTAAAGCTACCTGAAACTATCATCATCTCCTAAACGTGATTTAAGAAATTTGATTGAAAGAAACTTGATTTAAGAAATTTAGTTTAAAATAATGCTTTATTTCAATTTGTTTTCACAACACATATCATCACCTGTTTGCCCATAGTTATGTTGCTAAACACAAGTCCTTCTAAGAGAGGTTTCTAGTTGATTTTAAAGAGAAAGGGGAAAGAGCACAATAACAGAAATCGGAAATCAAGTCAGAGGTAAGATGGAAAATATATATATACCCTACAGCACCTAGTTAAATAAACTTACTGACATCGTAAACAGCAAAATCGTGTTTGTAAAGAACTTTTCTCTCACTTGAAAACTTCCTACTCTAAAACTTTCACTCCATTACAATATTTACTGAGTGCAGTTTCCTGCTTTAGGATGACAGAATTGCAGGGAATTAATCTCTGATTCAGGCTAAGGTCTTCCTGTTCACATCCCCTCTGCAAATGGAGCTTCTTGGGGAAGCTGAAAAGGCACCAAATGTTTCACAGCTGAAGCTGTTCACCTGACCTTCTTTTGGTGACATAATGTTATGTTTTTGAAAGTTCTGAGGTTTCCGGTATTAAGCAAATGAAAGTTGAAGATGTAAACATACTACTTATAATAGCCAGTATACTTAGTAAATGTATATTCAATTGTGGAATTTAACAATAAATTCAGAGATCAAATAGGTTACAATTGCTAGATATTTCAAAGCTCATCAACTGATGTACGGCATTAGATTTATTGTAATGGCAGCCACACAAATTTTATCTACTAAAAATATTTTATCCAAAAATAGCATAAAAACTATTTAAAAATTATTCTGTCTAGTTTTTCTGTGTATCATATTGTTAGGGTACAATGACGGTTAAAAGATTATTAAACAATTTTCTCCAACGAAGTGGAAGTAGATATCACTTTCAACTGATAAAACTATAGCAATGTAGGATGGGAGATGAGTTACCTAAATTGGAATTTTGCCAGCTCCTTTAATGGTTTTAGTGTAAAAGAGCTTGAATTTTCCTTTCTGTTGATGTTTATTTCACTGCCTGAGCAATAAGATTTTTCTGAGAAGTTTAATTCTCTCAAGTTTCCAGTTCAATGTTCTAAGTTGCAAGATAAATACCAAATTCTACCTTACTAGTAAGATCTGATATGACTGTTTTATTTAAATTCTAAAACCCTTTTTCACTCAGTACTTCTAGGAGACTAAGGGTTTCCTGATTGTTGGCAGAGCTACTAAAGATTCATAGCCCCAGTGAAAGTAAGATTTTCATCAGTCCAAGTTTTTAGGAACAAACCGTCACAGTTCTTGTTACCATCTCTTTCTCTTTTAAAAATGCACGTTGCACTTCTGCTAGCAAAAGGTCTCAGATTGGCTGGAATATCCGATAGACACTACATTATGCTGTGAAGTTACCCGATCAGTATTTTCTCAGAGGCAAGTTTACCACTTGATAAATCATTAGCATCACTTCCTGTAGCACTGAAGTTTTCCATAGGGGTTCCTAACTAACTAAGGGCTAATCATCTGAGGTGTTATTTAGCTCTTGAGTTCTGATTAGATCATAGTTTAAAGTGGATGACTGCAGACTGCTAATTCTTACCTGACAACAGGGTGAACAAAGACTACATATTCAGCAAATATGTTTTATCTTTCCTTTTAACAAATCCATACATTACTATTGTATCATTAAATGTAAAATCATGATGAGCTAGCTGTTCAGGGGAAAGATACTGATAAGATTTCAGAGGCCACATGTTATTACTATGGGAATTTGTACTGGCTAAGTTATTTACAGCCCATTACTAATTTTAAAATTTGATATGGCATTACAAAAATGTATCAGGTAAAGGTTAAGGCCAATAACAATATATTATAGGTCAAACTCATGCAACAAATATTTTAAAATAATTTAACCAAATATTTGAGATTATTAAACATTTTTACTTATATTTATTTTTCACTTGTAAACCTATCTTTTAACATCTTTTTGATAAACAGTATATTTTATGCATCTGTTTGTAACTGAAATAAAACTGTATTGATTAATTTCAAACTATTGCAATTTGAAGAGAATGTGATGAAAATGGAAATAACTATAATATAAATGAATCAGATATAACATTCTAGAAAATCATTTTTGGTAAATTTTTATAAAAAATATTAATAAAATACAAAGGAGATTTTTTCTTATATAAATGAGCCACTATTTTACTATTTTATATATATAATTGGTCCTCTAGGCTTGAGATTTTATATAATACAGTACTTCTACAAATAACACACATTATTATATGATATTTGTAAATACAGCCGTATCTCAGTTAAGTAAATTTAAAAACATGTGCTTTCCCTCCACTCACTGAAGCACTGAAGCAGTTATAAAATTAAAATTCCAAATCATGTATTGTTATCATTTAGCACATCAAAAGTCTTGTTAGATCATATCACTTTGCAAGTGAATTCTTACAAAAAAAATAGTAACCAAAACTTGAATTTTAGGTGCCCTTTTTAAAACTGTATATAAACATACTCTCAAAATTCTGGTAGTTGCAATACTAGATCTAGCTTACAACACAGTAGCGTTTTACATTTAAGCGGGCGGCGCTTTTCAGTTTCTTTTTTTTTTTTTTCCTCCGACACGTAAAGGAAAAGGTCCCACTGATATGGAGTCCCCAGACTCTCTTTCCTGTGACGTCTTTTCCAAGCCCACTAGTGTCTCTTAATAGGCATTACTGGGCTCCCTTTCTGTCTCAAGGGAGTTTGGCTCTGCCTCACTCCCTCCCAATTATACATATGCAGGCTAGATAATTGACCCACCCCCTTGACTGACACACTGTCTAAATGGAACGGACTGCCTTCTAGTAAATCACTAACAGGTGGGAGAGGAAGTACTAATTAACCAACCTGAATATCTGAAGTCATTATTGACTCAAATCCTTTCATACCTTCTTTAACTCTCCCAACTGTTAAAAGGCTCCACCCTCTAACCCCTGCACACTGCACACTCCCCTTGGTTGGAGAATACAGAAAAGGGTTTAAAAATTATGTAGAATCTGCAAAGAAAAAAGAAAAAAACGTATGTGCACACATGCATATTTAAATTTTTTTTTCTCAGCATCCTAGATTTACCAATCAGATCCTAAAATTTAAGCAATTGTAAAGTCTAGAAAATACAATTGTGAAAATAAGGAAAAACTTATCCCCTTGGTCCCCTTGGCATCTGTTCGTGCCAATGTCTCCACCAGAAGTACAAGAGTAGCTCATGAAAGTGTAAAATCAGAAAATAAGCAGAACCTTGGACAAGAAGTTCTAAAGGTACCTAAAGTTACCAGGCCCTAAAGATACACTTCCAGAATGTTTAAGAAAAAAAAAGGGAAAAAAATCCAAAACCAAAAAAAAAAAAAAAAAAAAAAAATTCCAGAGTGTTAAAAACAATAAAGAAAAATCTCTGTGAGGAAAACGTATAGCCTCTATTCTAGACTAGAATGTATGATCTATGATCATTAGCTATGAAGTCATCAGATGCCATGGGTAAGAGGCCTAAGCTTCCTCTTAGATTTAAGGTGGCAAAATAGGATTTGTATATCAAAGTTAGGAGGGTTTTCAGGTTGGTTATCCAATATCATGACTTTATCATTCCAGGTAGTTTTCAGGAACAATGTGAAGGAAATGAGACACCTTAATACATAATTGCCACTTTACTTTCCTTCTTACTTGGACTCAGGTACCTGAATCCATTCTAAGTGACTGCAGCCCTACTCCCCTTTCCCTTAAGTGGCCTCTTCTTAATTACAAAGAAAATTCCCCAAGCAGATCATATATGCAAGAATACAGATGAGATAAGAGACCAAACAGTCAATCAGGTCAATTGTGTGCATTTTAGTAGAATTAGGATGGCAGTCATCATCTTAAAAGAAAAATAAAGTTTTGGTGAAACTTAAGGCCAGTATTTTAAGGCCACTTGCACACTTTATTTCTTTCAATATCTTTATACTGAAATATATATATTTAACAGTAACATTTACTTCTATGTCTTTAAAAAATCTGCCATCATGGATTGATTGGGCATTATTATTACATAGATAAACATTAGGGTCAACTATAAACTATAAACCCTTTATGATTCAAAATTCTTGAGTCATCGTTACTTAAAATTATATACAAGGATGGCTCATTGATGTTCATGACAATTAAATCTGTATGGTAACATACCTATTAAACACACATTCAACCATTTGGGGTGGAAATTTTACAAAATGTGTTCCATAGTAACCAGAATTCTTAAACAAAGGATACATGAAGACTCCAAGATCATTATAAATACTAATCAGGCTGTCTAAGCTAGTGTCATCTGAAGTCAATGAAGTATGTGTAACTTTACTTATGGATCCAGATAAAGATTCTCCCTTAGATACATATATTAAATACTTATTTACTTCTGATATCAGAACACATATGTAGTGTTAATGACTTCATTTGGATTCTAATTGGCTGCTTTAAGTTAGGAGTGGGAAAATAAATAAGTACATTTGGTACAATCTTGGATAAATGAGAAGCAGCAGGTTCTGAGTAAGGACCCAGAAGTGAGTTCTGTGAGGTTTCCAAAGTACATTTGGTAGCACCCTTTTTTAGTTACTTGGTACTTTTTTTTCTTGTTTCTAAGTTTCATTTTTATTCCAAATAGTAAAGGTTATGCAGTGAACTATGCTTAAAATGTATAAATTTATCAAAATGCAAGTAAGTATTTATAGTAAAGCAAGAAGAAACTTAGATACCAAAATACTAGGATGTGAGCAGCATAATCTTCCTTTTTCTCTTTCCAAGTGGCAGTTTAGGATATTGAGACCCTATTTCATCATTAATGCAGAGGGATTTGAGAAATAGTGGGATCAAAACCAAAACTGATCCTGAAATCCCAGGCTAACAGAGCACTCTGGGATTATATTTCCTATTTCTGACTAGACAGCTATACCCATGAGGTAACAGCTGTACGTGATGTAACACTGTGAGTTGGTAATGAATGTAGCCTCAACATCAAGAGAAGTTTCTAAGCTTCCATGTTTATCTTATACGTGGGTAGATAATTTTACATAAACAATTTAAGAGAGCCATCGATATGCAAATAATTTACACTGAATTGTCTACGTATGAGAGATCTTCATGGTGAATCATCTACACAAAAATTTTAACTCTAATTTGACTTTATATCGAATGTTTCTAAAAAAATCTTACTCACTGACATATCACTGTACACTCAGGATTAGAAGAATAAAGATTTAAAAATAATACATCTATTTTAGGCCAAATATAATACATTTAAATTGCTGTTTGCCATTTATCCATGCCCTTCTCATTCGGGTGAGTAATCAATTTTGGAAAATTCTGACAGTATGTAGATTCAGTCTAATGATAGATAAATATGAATCCAATAAGTTGATTCTGCTTATAAAAACCAAGATAAATAACATGTTTGTTCGATTTTGCGTTTATTTTCATTCTACATGGTACAACTGACTTTACATTTTCAAAGCACTTGCTGCCTTAATCTGAAGATCTAATGCAATCCATTCCAAGACAGTAATAATAGAAGACTAAAGTTTTCCATTTAAAATAATATTTTCTTTGGTCTTTGAAAGTCCTTGAGGGGTAAACTATTTTAATTTAATAGCTGCAATTGATCTTCAAATATTCAACAATATTAAAAGCAAAGGGAGCCCTTTTTCTTTAATCAACCAAGTTAGAACTAAAATAAATGAAGATGTTCATAGCATGCGTTCAGGAAGCAAGGGAAAAGAAAATAACTTTTGACAACCTTCTTTAAACAAATGATGATATGGTGAGAGTCTTGCCCTTGAAATACTGTAGCTCTTATAGTTTTATTACACATTGGCCCACTTTATTTATTTATTCATTCATATTTAAGATAATAATCATCAGTAAATGGCCTTATTATATTATTGGTTATAATGTTTCCTATTTCCTCAGAGAGAAAAAACCCACTAATCTTAAGAAATATAAAACTGATAAAAAAAAGCCACTCATAATATTTTGGCATTTTCAAAATACACAGTTTTTATGTCCAGTCCTCCCTGGCATTTTCAAAATACACAGTTTTTATGTCCAGTCCTCCCAAGCATCCCATGCCAAGGATGCTTATTCCAATTCTGGGAGTTTAAGTGGCATGTGGGTTAATATATAAATATAATCCAGTTAGTTATCTCTGAATTCTATTTTATGTTATATTTATATCACACAATCCCTTGAACATGTGTCTAAGACTTTAAATTAGAGAGAAGCCCGTGTTTCATTTAATTGTTCGAGAAATAAGCATGGTATAGAAGGGGGTACTCAAGGGTGGTTAGCAGATGCTCTCTGAGAGCATATCAAACCATTCTGTCTCTTACTTGCTTTATGATTTTCACATACTAACCTCTAAGTTTGTGTTTTTCCAGCCAAGTAGGTAAAATAGCATACCTACCTCCTATTTCTGTTGCTTGGATTTTATAATATGATGCATTTTAAGAACTTAGTGCCAAGCACATGATAAGCACAAAAAGAAAGCATGTTTTTATTTAGCACTGAAAGCTTATTTACTAGATTTGAAAGCAATTCTCTGAAGCTGTGTTGTCCAATACGGTAATCACTAGCTCTTGAAATATGGTTACTAAGTACTTGAAATGAGTACTTGGAATATGGTTACTAAGTACTTGAACTGAGATGATGTGCTGTTGTAAAATACATGCCAGATTTTGAAGACTTAATTTTTTATGAAAGGAATGACAAATATCTCATTAATATTGGGTCGGCCAAAAAGTTCGTTCTGGTTTTTCCATAACATCCTATGAAAACCCCAAACAAACTTTTTGGTCAGCCTGATAATTTTATATTGGTTAAATACTCATAATATTTTGGATATATGAGGTTAAATAAAATACATAAGTAAAATTAATTTTATCTGCTTTTTTATTGTATTATTATGCCTACTAGAAAATGTAAAATTACATGTGTGGCTTGTATTATATTTCTATTGGATAGTGCTGCTGTAAGGTATTTTCCATAAGAATAAGCCAGGGTGCTTTTTTAAAATGTAGGAACCTGACCCATGCCTGAGGTGAACAAAAGCAGAACTGCACTTCCTAAAAGCTCCTCCAGTGAACCCTTTGCAGGCAAAAATCTGAAAACCATTTCCCTAGGTCTACATGTATTAGATGCTGCCGAGAATCCAGCCTCCTTCTGACCTTCAATCTAAAAGTTCTAAAAGATTTGACTATTCCTACTTAGTGTCTGATGAGAGTATAGTTAGATACAAGTAAGAGGCGCCTATTAGACAGCAGTTCCTTTAGGAAGCACCCAACCAAATGGTCAACCTCAGGATTAAGGGGAATTTGCAGACACCTGATTTTAGAAGTAGAGTTGAAGCATGTGGGTCTTTCTTAATGTAGGGTGCAGACAGAATTACAAAGAGGATGACAAGGAAGAAGGCATTCTGTGAGACCCGATGTGATTCATTTCTGGATATGTCTCCCTAAGACACACACACAGTTGAGATCCAGAGGAGGGGAGAAGAGTCAAAATAAAAGGATGCCTTACTAAGTTGTGGTTCTCACATGGGCTTGGTGGCGGGCTCATCAGTGTCATTTGTCCTTTGAGGAATATCATGGTAGAGTGAAGTATTTAATAAATTCAATCTAATTAAGAATAAAGAACCGTTTACATATAGAAAAATTAATACATTAAACTTGTTAAATATAAAATCATATAACAAGCTTATTTGTACCTGAAAAAGTGGCTCATTTTTTTACATTAATATTAGAATAAAAGTTTGCTGGTTGTTTATTCAATTTGCACATTTTATTCTGTCATGTGCCAGAATCAGCAAAGAACTGATAATAGGCAGCAGAAGTAGAAGCAAAATGTATAGAAGAAAATCTAAATTGAGAAAAAAACGAATGCATTAATTATTTTTTCCAATAATTAGAAAAAGACCACTAATAATTTACTTTAGGAACAGAACACTTCATTCTAATTTCAAATATTATCACAGAACCACCAGCCATCAGCAAGAAGAGACCATCACTCATCAGAAGAAACCAGCAGATTTTCTGTGATATAGTCTAGTGGTAGCCAACACTTCTCAGTGCTCTGGAAAGTGAGAGAAGACTTAGGACGAGAAAACAAGAGTTCTGGGGGAAAAGAAGAGTCACAACTCCAAGGCGGCTGTGAGGAGGAAGGAGGGAGGAGGAGAGCTGGCAGGAAGCCAACAATGATGAGTGTTTGGAGCAGCTGAAGACCCTCTTCTCCCATTTCTCTCTTCTTCTCTTTTAACGTCTTCAGTAAGAGTTATGAAACAGACATTGTGGGAGGAATTTTGGCAAGGGAAGACCCACAAATATGTAGAAACGCTGAGAAATAGTGTCCTTGAGAAGGAAACAATGGAACCTGAAGCTTAACTATCGTACTTCTTGGGTTGTTTTTAAATTTGATTTTTCTTTTCAGTAATAAAAATTGTATGCATGTGTTTATATATACCATGTCTATTTCCAATGTACAGAGGTGATGCCAATATTTTAAAGGAAGAGTTTAATGAAAAGATAGGCCTAAGATTCATTATTAGGGGGGTGGGGCTGGAGAGTACAAATAAACCCAAAGAAATATAGAGAGAAATACAGCTCTAGCCTTCTGAGCCACATTTGTTTGTGACCAAAAAATAATATGTAGGATAGATCTGTACTTAGAATGAAGATTTGTGTATGACCAATACAATGATGACACTTTCTGATGTAACCTAGCATTTGTTATTCATTTATTTAAAAAACATTTCAATTAAATTAGATCACGGTATTGCAGAAAAAGCCTTTGACATCTATTATATAGGTAGGTATTTATATATATACACACACTATATTTTATATTTTAATGTATTTATTTGTATTTTAAAAAAATTATAGCTAAGATAAAGAAATATTTCTACACTTTATTCTTTTTTTCTTTTCATATAAAGATAAACCTCTGGCATCCAGTCATTTAACATTCAACATTTAGTCTCCATTTTTTGACTCTTCCTAGAAAATAGGAACTTTATCTTTCTCTATACAACACAGATTAGCATAAACTTGGGTGTCAGATTTTTTTTTTTTTTTTTTTGTCTTTCAAAGAACCTTTACTTTCAGAATTTCCTAAGGACTGATCTAACCAATTCCAGGAAACTCAATATCCTCTGCCATACCATTAAAAAAAATGACCTCAAACTAACTATAAAAACAAGGAATCAGGATAGAAAATAAGTAGGATGATTGCTGTACTTATCCAAGAAGAACTCTGACATCCTTTACATCTCTTGTCTCAGCATTTTTTTCCTAGAACTTGCCACCATCTAATCTTAATAATTTACATACTTATATCATTAATTATCTACAGCCCTCCAGTAGATGTGATAGCAGTGATAGCAGTGATTTTTATCAGTGCTGTTCTTTGCCATATCCCAGTGCCTTGAGCACTGGCTGGCACAGAACATGTTAAATATGTGTTAAATAAAAGTTGGTTGCTTACAGTCATTAATTTGACCACTGAAACTGTTCTATAAGCTTTTATTGAGAGCCTACTTGGTATGGGACACTGGGTATTCAATGATAAATTAGATATAATCCTTTTTGCTGAGCAGGTCACATTACTGTGGGAATGGGCATATAAAAATTAGTTACAATGTAAAGTGACTAGTGTATGTTGAATAAAGACCAAAAGCAGGAGAATAATTCATTTAGCATGGGAGGTAGGGAAAGCACTGCATAGGAAGTGACACTTGAGCTGAGTCGCTAGGTCATGAAATACACGTGTGTTTCTGAGGAATGGAGAAGGATCAAAGGACATTTCAGACAGAGGAAAAGGAATGTACAAAGGGACGGATCTAATAAAGGGAACATTCCATAGGGCAAATAGCAAATAGTTCAGTGTGGCTGGAGCAGAGTGAACTTGAGAAATAAATCAAGAAGCGTAGATGGATTAATTCATTTGCTAAGAATCTTTCTGTTCTGCTCATCAGTCTTTATTTTATCCCATGGGATGCAACTGAAGGTTTTACTTGTTGAGAAAATAACTTAGGAGAACAAAGATGTTTTGAGGGTTCAGGACTAGAGGCCTCTCTTTTTATTGTGAGCAGCAGGGAGGAAGGAGTACTGGGAGGTGAAAGGAGCTTTCAGAAACCAAGAAGAAACTTTATAATAGCTTTTCACAAGTAAACTTCTCTAAACAATTGTAAGAGATCCAAAACAGTGCATCACCTCTGAACACCACCAATAGATGAAGAAAGCAGTAGCTTATTATAAAATTTTAGAAAATAAATTTTTATATGCAGTTTACTCATTCAAAAATAGAGATGCACGTGCAACTTTAAACACTTAAGTTGTTTAACTTTCTAAGATCATGCACATTTGAGCTTCTGCCCCCATTAATATTACAGAAAAGCACAAACACTGTGGGAAGAGAAAAGCATCTGTGATGTCACAGAGCTCTGGTCTCCAGTCCAGCTCTACCCCTTACTAACCATACAATCTTGGGCAAGTTATTAAAGCTTGAGCCTCAGTTTCTTTAGCTGAGAAAGCCAACATAAACACAATACCCATCAGCACTGAAAGAATGAAATGACCTAATCAGACTAAACACACCTGGCGTAGTGTCTGATATACAATAGATCCTCTGTCAATGTGGATTTCCTTAAGCCTCATTATAAATAAAATTGTTGAAGCCATCTGAACACCACCAAATAATTATAGACACTCATCAGAAACCCTGACCACCCATCCACTTGTTAAACTATGCAATTAGATAATGTCAACAAAATATATATGGGTTTCTCAAGAGTTGACTTAAAATATTTAAATACCAAATCAAATCAGAGATAAAATACTGCAAACTCTTAAAAGGGTATCTGCATGTCATATGAAAAATGATGAATCGCTTTAAATGTCTCACATACTTCCCTGAATAGTATTATCTTGTGACCTTCGTTCTTTTTTTTAGAGCAATAAAAGTAACTTGAGCCTGACAAGATTTATTGTTTCCAACTAATATCTCCTGCATTGGGTATGAATTTCATTCCCATTAACACCTTACAATTTAGGACCTTTAATTCACAACTTTTGCAAGCATAAAACACCTTAGACCCTGAACAATCTAAAATAAATCAATATATCATGTTTTCTACACAAGAAAGGGAAAATAATAAAGTGATACACTCTTGCTCACATCACTGGGGCTGCTTGACTATGACAACATCCTTCCCTTTCACTTGATTAATGACTTGGGAATGCATTGTTGCTTGCCTGATATGGAGCTAAACTTTTATCAGGACATGTTCTAATGAATCGCGGTAGAGGCTAATAGTAACCCCTTCTACCACTGCCTCCTTCCTCCAGAAAACCCTAGGGAGTGTTTACAGCATAGCTTGATGGCTCTGAGTCAATAAGACAGGGCTAACTGCTTGAGAAGGCTTAATTTTAAGTTAATAATGACTGTCCAACCTGACTCCAATGTGACAAGCCTGTGTATTAGAGATTCAATGTATCTTATGAAAATGTATTTCAGAAGCATACTGTGCCATTATGTTTGGTGGTTTCTATTATCAGTAACACTTTTGGACAAAATCAAGGTTTTTATCAATAAATTTCATAGTAGTCAAATATAATTCAAACCTTATTTTAAATTACAGATATAATAATTTATTTTCCAGTGCAATTCCTTATTTATATGTGCAGTGAAATCAGTAGTACTGGTAACTACTCCTTTGGGAGGAATACTTAGAAGGGGCTACTTTGCAGTTTTTAAAAATTCATCACATATGCAATAATTTTTATTTCTTCATTCTAAATTAGAATTTAAGCAACATGAGAACAAGAACAGAGACCAAAACAATGTAGGTGTTTAATAAATATTTGTTGAATGACAGAAGAATCAATCTGTCCCCAACAGAGCCTAAAAAAGCTCCCTGCTGTGGAAGCCCAGCTTGAACACAGTCTGAACCCTGTGCCAAAAATCCATAGATCATATGGAACATGGAATGCCACCTTACATGGTGAGTCCCTGGTAGTCTCCCCTGGGCTAAGTGCCTACTTGAAGAAATGTCTCAAGTTTACCTACAGTACACCTTCATACATCAACTTAGCAAAATTTGTAATTTATGTGAAAATATACTTCTTATAAGATTCCTGCTAACGTAACCACATTACCACTCAGAAAAATACGCTGTTCACAGATTACAGCAACTGCATATAAACTGAGTGACTTTCATTCTGTTCCTTATCAATAAAAGAGAGAGTTGTAAAGGTTACCTCTCTCTTTACAGTTAAAGATATGTGAAGGGAAATTAGATATGTACCAGCAACAAAAAGAATCTGTATGGAAGAATTAAGAGAAATGCTTTGACCTTGTCTTTTATAGTGCCCATGATTGTTTATAATGACTTAAAGAGTCTCCCAGGCATGATGCTGACATTTATGGTATTTTATCTTCCATACCAGCCAGTTGAGAACTCTTCCACTTTCATTAATATAATTTAATCAATGATTCCTGGAATCTAAACACTTCCTATTCTTTTCAGAACTTCCCAAAATCCATGACACCAAGTTCAAATGCTCCCATTTTGAAGCCTAATATTTTTAATTGGGTTATAGTAATATATCATTTACTTACCCCACTGGAAACTGAATTACCACTTATTTAAATAGCAAAAGTGTATGTGGGGCCAAACATCTTTATTCACAAAGTTTGTCCTGTTTATTTCCAGGTGTTTTTACCCCAAAACAAGAAATCTAAAGGGAAGAGGAAGACAAGAGACTGGGTGTATAAGAATCTGGGTCAAAGTTCCGTCACCAGCTTCAGCAGCCTCCAGTAATCACCACAATTCACTGAAAGATGAGGACTTAAAGAAGGTTTGCAAAAAGAAGAATCCACATCTTCTAATATTTACTTGCATTTTTAACATTCCTCACATTCAGATCAAAAGATAGTTTTGGACATTCATTATTTTGAGAAGTGGAGATACTGAGGCTAATTACTCAATTATAATGAAATTTTCCTTCAAGCTTCAGGTTCAAAACTAGAGAAGAGACAGCAGGTAGTTGCTGTTACACCCTCACACCTGGCATTATTCCCTTGGTTTGCAAATGTGTTGGAGAGACAAAATGATTAATAAATTTTATAGAGGGCAAGGAAAATATATGTGTATTCATATTTAAACAGAATCAAGTTTAGATGCATCCACATAATATAAAACTTGAGTCCCAATTATATAGCTGACAAACTTAAAAAAATCTGTCCCCGAACAATGATTATTTCACAACTTTCTAAAAGATAATGATATAAGAAATATTTCCCAGTGTGCATGTGAGGATTTAAAGAACATTTTTATAGTTGAGAAACAGAAGAGGGACTCTTATTCTTGAAATGTTTCTGAGATCTTTGATCCTCTAACACTTTAATCAGAATAACCTAGCAAAGGACATGTATTAAGTGCTATCACTTTTGAACATCCAAATGCCTCTGTAAAATCTTCACTAAGTTAAGCTCACTCAGAAATAATTGAATTGTTACAGCATCAAGTTTAAGATATTATTTTAAAAGATTTTAATTTAAAGACAATATTCTGAATGTCTCATACCATACAAGTGTATAGAAGTTAGAAAATTTTTAGAAAGGTAAGTCAGTTTGCACTAGCATTACCCATACATCCAATGATTTTCAACTACTTTGTAGATACAGTTCCAATATTTCAGCATGGCACAAAAGATCCTTAGAAATAGGAACTCCTCTTTATTTCATCACCCACTGTTTCCACTCTGTCACAAAGGACACCTCTAAGTCCCGTACTATTTCCATTTCCCTGTCCAGAAAACACCTACTTGACCTTGGAGGCTCTGTCAAGGTCACTTTCTACATGCCAGGAAAAATGAGTATCTCTTTTCTCTCTACCATACTACTTCAGACATACATGCTCCAAGTGCTGCAGTAGTTTGTTTATATAAATATCTCTCCTACTACATCCAAAGAAGCTTCCAGAGTGGGCATCATTTTATATATATTTTTTGTATCTTCTGTACTTGGACAAGTACCTGGCACTCAGCACACTTTCTGTTACTTGGTAAATTATTGAATGAACACAAATGGACAAAGGCATATAGTTGAACAAGGTACAAGCTGATGCTTACTCTATTTTAATATGGTGAACAACACAAACTATCTGGGGAAGAATTAATTTACAGATGTATTTCTAAATTTTCCTTCTCTTCAAATTTGTACCCATGGTTGACTTTACTCTCTGCATATATACAAACCTATCCACAGACATTATTTCTTCATGGACTCACAGAGTTGAATATTAATTAGAGACAGTGATTCATGGTTGGGGTTAAATATTTTCAATTTCTCACACACACCTGTTCTGTCCGCTCTCATCCTTATCCACATGATCATGTTTTACACCCAGGAGGTTGACCAATATAGATTACATGCCCAGGATCCCTTGCTCTCTGGCTTATAGCCAGGTTTGTCCAGTGGAAATTCTTGGCCCAGACTAAAAAGAGAGAGAAGAAAGTGGTCAGAGTTTTTATTCCCTGACTCCAAGGCCACTTTGGGCAGCCCTCTCCAAATGTTTCTCCTTTTTTATTCCATTAACTTCTCTCTCCCCTTGTCGCTTTCAGCCTAGAAATGGGACAGAGTGGTCATTACTCACTATAGGGCAGGGTCTCTCTACCTTGGCATCATTGACATTTCGGGCATCACATTTCTATGTTGTGAGTAGCTTCCCTGTGTTCTGTACAATGTTTAGCAACACCCCTGGCATCTACCCAATAGATATAAATAACCTTTGTAGAGCAATCTACAATTTATAGATTACTTTCACCTATTTAATCTCGCCTGAGCTACATAATTCTATAAATAGATATTATCAGAATACTTATTTTTACAGATGAGAAAATGAAACCCATAGTTATAGAAACTAAAACACATGAACCTAAAAATCCTACAGAGTAATAATAATTTGTACAACATTTTTTATATCCAAATCATAATCTCATTTCATACTGGCCTTGTAAACATTTATTGAACTTAATTTCCTTATATTATCATTTGCCTGAATTCCATTGTTTCATCATCAGGGATATTGAGTTTCCTCTGAAATGCAAAAGTCATGATGTAATTCTCTGGGCATTATATTAAATGTGAGTGATATACTTAGTCATCTATTATCTCTTTTTCTATCCCTTAGAAGAATAATGTTGCAGGCATGTTGTATTGACAATTGAAATCCTCTTCAAAGATAATTTATTCTGAACCCCTAATACAAAAATGCCCACAAGAATTACAAAATAAAAATAGAATAACTCCAGGCATGCTTATGTATTTGATTATTTTATGTTAAAGTAAGAAAGATGTTTAATGCATTTCAGAATTCTAGAGACTGCTTCTATTTTTCCTCTTCTCTTACAGAAAACCTGGCCCTATTGAAATTTGCTCATTCAGGCAAACTGAGATACAAACTGCCATCATATTTTAAGGAACCAAGTGATGTCAGCATATATGTGCCCTGAGAGGTTCAGAAATCAAAGAAGCAGCAAGTAATGTCTCCATTAGGATTTCAGGGAACACTGATTGATGAGAATTGGTGAGACCACATCTTTTCTCCAGTGTCAACATTTATTTATTTATTTTTTTCTTTCCTAGGGGGACACTATCTTGGATCCACGGTCTCCAATGAAAGTATAGTTAAGACTAAACTGAATGCATTTGAGTAAACTACAACTGAATAGTCTTTCCTAATTCAAAGCATATCCTTTCCTCGGTTGATGACTAGTCCAATCATGGTTAGTATGGGTTCCTGCAATCAAACAAACCATAAGCCATGGCAATTAGAAAGAGAGGAATTATGACTGGTGCCAGATATAATTACCTTTTACTGCCCTCAAGATAGCGCGGCCATCGTGTTATTCCTGTAGTGGTATCACTGTCAGGTCAAGTCCTAAAGAGTAAAGACACTATCCTTTGTTGAGTTTCTGTATGTCCCAGGATCTGTGTGTCCATTAACCCATTTAACCCTCATAACACCTCTACATGGCAGATATTGTTGTCCCCAAATTACAGATGAGGATGTTGAGACTCAAAGATGAATCAGATTTACTCTACTGCAAAGCTAGTCTCACCTCTTTACTGCTTCTGGTTGAGCAAGTCAGTCAGACCCTATCTAACAACAATCATAGTATTTGTACATAATTGGTACTTAATAAGTTCAATAAATAAACAGTTTGAAAAGTTGATGCAGTCATAAACTCCTAATAAAGTTGAGAGTGAAATCACTCAATCATATTATGTCTCAAAACAGTTAATGGCTTTATATATAGAAGTTTATCTTACAGAAAAAAAATTACTTCAGCTTTTTCTATCCTTCAGCTTTTTCAAATACAAATAAATTCTTTTGAGGGAAAAGTAAGATATAGTAGAGCTAAGAATGAAATACTTATTTGGTGATAAGATAAAATGTTGAGATTTCACAGGAAAAGAAAACTCAGGCTGGAGACTGCCTGCATAATATTTTGTGGTTTATAACATGTCATTTTCAAATTTTTGGAATGTTTGCCTATCAGACCTATAGTGAGCAGAACGATGCCCCCCTCCCAAGATATCTGCATCCTAATCTTGGCAAAAAGCAATTAAAATTACAGATAGAATTAGCTTCTAATCAATTGATCATAACATAAGGAGATTTTCCTGGATCATCCAAGTGGGTACAATGTAACCACAATGTCCCTAAATGATTAAGAGAGAGACAGAAGAGAGCCAGAGTGATATATGAAGAAGACTCTTAACCAGCCATTGCTGGCTTTGAAGATGGAAGACAGTCAAGACCCAAAGAATGTAGGTAGCCTCTGGAAACTGGAGAAGGCAAGAAAATAGATTCTCTCCTTGACCCTCTAAAAAAGAAAAACATCCCTGCCAATACATTGATTATAGCCTGGTGAGACCCATTTCGGAATTCTGACCATCAGCTGTATAAGAAATAAATGACCACTGTTTAAATCACTATGTTCATGATAATTTGTTACAAGGGCAATAGGAAACTAATTCAAGACTAAAGTAAGGCCTGGAAGACACCTAGGAAATGATGGTTAGATGCATTATGCAACATCACGTAGGACCTGAATTAAGTCCCCTAACTGGGGCTTCCCTGGTGGTGCAGTGGTTAAGAATCCGCCTGCCAATGCAGGGGACACGGGTTCAAGCCCTGCTCCTGGAAGATCCCACATGCCGTGGAGCAACTACGCCCGTGAGCCACAACTACTGAGCCTGTGCTCTAGAGCCCGCTAGACACAACTACTGAGCCCATGTGCCACAACTACTGAAGCCCGTGCACCTAGACCCCATGCTCCGCGACAAGAGAAGCCACCGCAATGAGAAGCCCGCGCACAGAAGGGAAGAGTAGCCCCTGTCGCCACAACTAGAGAAAGACTGAAAGTAGCAATGAAGACTCAAAGCAGCCAAAAATAAATAAATAAAATAAGTCAATTTTAAAAAATAGGAATAATTAAAAAAAAAAAGTCTCCTGGTTGTATAGTACCACAATGCCTCCATTTTCTTAGATGTAGTTCAACATTAACTATATAAAGTGTATTAAAACATTTTATTGTTACACAAATGGTTTTAGCCAACACCTTTTAAAAAATCATGATATATAAGTTGCCATGATGGAGAATAATTCAAAAATGCATTAAAATACTTTACGTATTAAAACATCATATATCTTGTTCAAATGATTAATTATACTGCTCTATTCTGATACATGAAAGAATTCACCATGATACCAATGGTATAAAAGACCCAGTGATAAAAAGAACCTTTATTACTAAATCCTCAAAAGCCCACTGAAACAAACATGTATTTATGGTTTACTAGACTCTACCCAATTAAAAAACTGAAAAAAAAAAAAAAAGGAATGAAGGAAGGAGAAGAAAAAATTATTCTCTTCCATTAGCCAGACTTAGTTGAAATAACCATTGCTAGCTGGAATGTTTTTACGTCAAGTCAATTTCCAATTCTTAAAAATAGTTACTAGTAATATTAACATAGTAACCCACTAATAGTCACCAGTGTAAATATACTCTCAATAGAATATTCCAACCTATGTATTAGCTTAAACCATTGCCCTGAGGGAATTATATAGAGATTCTGCAAGACTTTGTAGAAAGTGAATGGAGTGGATTTCAGGA
Source organism: Hyperoodon ampullatus (assembly GCF_949752795.1). Classification (NCBI taxonomy): domain Eukaryota; kingdom Metazoa; phylum Chordata; class Mammalia; order Artiodactyla; family Ziphiidae; genus Hyperoodon; species Hyperoodon ampullatus. The sequence goes on along the minus strand of NC_136914.1, from coordinate 75,199,408 downwards.
ATAGTTACTGAAAATAAGGCCTCAGGAGACTAGAAAAGTTGGCAGCACAAAAACAAGGAAACCGAGATGCCAAAATATGAAGGGAGAGATTGCAACCAAGGCTAGTTAAACAGTGACACCCACTCCAGAACATCTACCTTTCTGCTCTCTCTTCATGCTGTAGGTCTTACAACTGAAGCTAATTTCCAGAAAATCAATTGGGTTGTTCTTCCAATAAGTAACCCTTTTAAAGGGTCTTTTACCATGAGGCTTGACAAGGACATTTAAAACATGCAACCTTTCTACATGCTGCTTCTTTTTAATACTTTTCAGAAATGATAGAAATATAATTTTTAATTTTTTAAAAATTATCATCTAGGTTAGAGTTAACAGCCTCTTATCTCCTGGGGGTGAGAGGTTTCCAGACCAAAATTAACCCTAAAATTTAAAATATAATATTATCTCTTTTGAGGAAAAATTATATATACATATATATGTATATATAAAATGAACTAAGTAAGTAGACCCTGAGTATCATTGGCAGTAAATAAGGAATACCTTACTCCTTACTGCCACCTGGACACAAACTAAAGATTTATTGTGAAGTGACCCTTTTAAGAGGTCAAGGGAGCAAGAGTGATAGGAGAAAGGTCAACCAGGATTGCTTTGTCTCCAAATGTTTTCCTCTGTACTCTGGATAATGCCTTATATAAATCCCTTCATTAGAAAGCTTCACATCGGGGCTTTTTGTTATTCCAGAATCCACCCTGAATAGAAATATAACTTGGAGAGGTAATATCTTAAAAGCTATCATCAACCAGTCACTTAAGCAGGATTATCTAGAAGCCAGTTGATAACACGTACCAGTGTTAACAGAACACATGAAAGGTGTTCGGCTAAAACAAGACAGCACCTAGAAGAAATGAAAAGCACCTAAAATAATTAGAAATCACAGGAAAAAATCATTATGATTTTTCTTAGGATCTCCGGGGCTATAACACTTTTGACGATCAATGCATAAAACAAATGCAAGGTGTGAAAATACAAGATTACATGACTGTTTTTAGGAAAATGTAACTTATGGCTCAGACGAATTGTTCTACTTTTTAAAGAAGTTGCCTCAAGCAGGTGTAAACATTCCAGTAATGTTGCCATGATGAAAAGCATCTATATGACTCCTCTCTTGGAAGTCGCTTTGCAGCATGTGCCTCTTTTCTTTCAATTTCTTCAATGATAATAATAGTTCCCACTTGAAGGTGGTTTGACATCAGAAAATTACTTAAAATCATTCAGAGCCAAGTGTGAAGAATTCAGAGTAAACAGTTACAGTGAGCAAGTTCAGTTCTTGGTCAAAAATAACAGAATAACAACAAAGCAATGAGGTTAACTGAATTGCTCATGTGCTGGCTCTAATTTCAACAAAGAAAAAAAATCCTTTTGAAATGCATAAAAAGCAAAAACCTGTTGAAATGTAAAGGAGGATGGGGTTCCAACTCAGCTCCCATGAGAACGGTTAATGCCTGTGGCCAAGGTTGCCAGATTGGTGCAGGGTTGATGCAGGAGAAAGAAATTAAAGCCATGTTAGAACTTCCTCGTCAAGTCATTATCTATTATCAACCTTCCTAGGAATCAGTAAGTCCTTCCCAAAGTATGTATAGCTCCCATTATAGTCGTTATCATACTACATTAAAACGATACTTTGGGGCTTCCCTGGTGGCGCAGTGGTTGAGAGTCCGCCTGCCGATGCAGGGGACACGGGTTCGTGCCCCGATCTGGGAAGATCCCACACGCCGCGGAGCGGCTGGGCCCGTGAACCATGGCCTCTGAACCTGCGCGTCCGGAGCCTGTGCTCCGCAACGGGAGAGGCCACAACAGTGAGAGGCCCGTGTACCGCAAAAAAAAAAAAAAAAAAAAGAGAGAGAAAATCCCAAATTTGTTAGTCCTTTATAGCTTTCTCAATGCAGCTGGGATCCTGAAAACTTCAAAAACATTCAGCGTTTAAAATATTCTTATCACTTGGCTGCTCGGTACTTAACTGACATCTGACTTCCTCTGAGACAGTGAGAAAACTCAGCCCGCTTGGTGGGAAAAATGTAGCTAAAGCAAGTGTAAAAGCTTATAAGATGCCACAGGGGAAAGATAAGAGCAGCACCTCAGACTATCACAAACTGACTCCGCTGCAGGGGATGCTGCAGGATGAAGGGAAACCCAGATTACCTACAATCCGATGTCTTTCAGGAAAATTGCCAAGTGCAGAATGTCCACTTTGCTAAAGTCATTATTCGAGCAATCTTCCTCCCCAACTTGAAATCTCCTGGGAGGATTAATAATCAGTTTTGTGAAAGCAGCTTTCAAAAATGCCAACATGCCCCCAAAATTTCAATGCTCCCTAAACTGATTTATCAGCGTATGACTGTGTTAAATCTTAGTGAAGTTTGAGCTTGTGGGAGTGTTGTGTGTGCTTGTGTGTGTACATGCCTGTGCATGAGAAAGAGAGAGTAGAAGTGAGAATGCGGAGTAGAAGGGGCACAGGATATTATGTTTTATTCTCTAGCACTTTGCTCAGGGCTTGATATCTTTTTCAGAGTTTTTCAACTATAAGTTTAGGGGGAAATGCAGGCAATCATGAAAGTACAAAAAGATACAACTTCCTATCTATATTCCCTTAGCACTTCTATTTTTTTACTGTCTTTTGCCTTTGCTGAAAAAGTTCCTCCCTATCCTTTTCTTTTTTTCAATTATTCCATAAAAAGACCCAGCAAGAAACCAGCTTAAATGATAAAAAAGAAATAAGCCAAATATTTTTTGGACCCCTGAGCAAAACCCTTCATTTTTTTCCTTTTGTAAATTGAGACTTTCCTCTAGTTCTGAAGCATATTTTTTCCTCCTTTCTTCAATAACACATTTCTGCTTTTACTCAGAGTGATAAAATAATGTCTTCAATTTTCCTCCACAGGTGAGTGCTAGGAATAAAATGACAATACTATTATTTTTGGTAACAAGATAGTTTTTATTTTTTTAAACTAATTCTTCTAGGAAAATACTAAGCTTCAGCTTTGGCACCATTACTTCATTTCTGAATCTCCCTCCATCCTCCTTGAAGATAGTTTGTTTACTAACATAGAAATTACATTCATCAATATCCAATGTTTCACTGTTTGATTTTTACAGTTTATTACATTTCCCATGGAGTTTTGAATAAGTTGGAAAAATGAGAGAAAAACCGAGGGATCTGTTCAACATCAGAGATCAAGACCAAAATAAACCTTATAAAAGCTTCACCTGTCTCTCTGCCAGGATTGTACCCACTAATGCAGAGGCATATTATATGGTAAGTCATGCTTTTAGATGTGAGGATGTGTCTGCATTTCAATGTCTTTTTATATGAACTAGATTGTGATGAATAATTTCTTTCTTTCTGATACTATTTTATATCAAAACAAAATTCACAGCTCAAGTGGCAGCCCTCTTCTAGTCCTTACTAATGCTAGAGATCAAAAGAGCAGCACACAGGTCAACTCTGAACACAAGATAAATTACGTAAGTGTGCATGACACAGTAATTAAGGACTAGAAGTGTGGCTGAATTTCCTTTGTTTAGCTTCACACAAATCACTCTCATTTTCTTCACATGGCACTTCTGTAGCCTGAAACATAGAACTGAGAATTTCTGATGTAGAGAAATGCATACAGACATATATAGATTACAGAAGTACTGTGCACAAATTGATTTTTTACTCACAAGCCACGTCTGTTCTTCCTTCACAGTGTGCATATGCTGTCCCATTAACTGTAATGTGACATAGTGGGGACATCAAGCACTTTAAGTTCCTCAAGGTTCACATCATTTAATGATCGGCAAACAATATAGATATTTGAAAGCATAAGCATACAGTAAAACTAAATTATTCGTTGAACCACTTCTCAGGATAAACAGAGTGGTAACATGGTTGTAAATGCTTATTTGCCATTAGGAGTTTCTGCCATGTGCTCTGGCAACAACTGTTCTTGCTTTACAAAAGAATAGTCAAAAAGTTCAAAATTAATAGCAGTGAATTCTCAAGAATACATAAGCAAATAATGTACTTTTATAACTTGCTTACTGTGGAAGGTAGGTATTCATACTATTTGCTGCTGGGGACTGAAAACAATTCCCACTTGCCTAAGTGGATTAAAAAAAAAAAACAAAAAACCTCAGAAGGTGTATCCAGGAAACATTTTTCTAGAGTGATAATAATACAGACAGACTGAATTATGGATTTCACCAGGTCCTTACAATGTGGTTGTGCCTTATACATGGCATTCTTTGTCTTTTCTTCTCTTTTCCTCTTTCTGAAAGTGTACCAGTAACTACGTTGAAGTGTACAGATTCATAACTAATTATCCCTTTTCAGACACTAAATTTGAATGAGCTTTCCAACTCAAACCAAATTGTTCCATGCCCTACTTTGCTCATACTCTAATGCTCCAGTAATTTTAGAATGTATGTTTGATGCTCACACTTAGTAGGCCAATAACTAACACTGATTAATTGCCAGAGTCCTTTGGCTTTAAATTGGTTGTTTCCAAGTGGGAGTTAAACTTTTAACCAAATGGTAAAGAGGTGATATATTGGGCTCTGTAAGAATTCAAGTGAGGTCTGGAGGGGATTATTCGTTGGGTTCCATACCAGTTTATCATACTTTCTTCCTATTAGTAGGAAATAACTGTGAAGCTGGCAATATTTTTAATACTTATTGTTAAGAAATGAAAATTCCACAAATTGTTAAGTTGACTGTGGAAATAGCCTCAAAAATTTGATTCACTAATTCTGAAGCTTAAACATTTTAAATCATATAAATCATATACTAAGATCAATCCAGATCACAAGTGTATAGAGATATTATATAACTGAATCCAGAGTTATATTACAAAGATTCATATTTTGAGACATCTACCTGTTGAGTAAACATCCTATAATAAAAAAGTATCATCAACACGTTAGGAAAGCACTATCATAGCAAAAATGAGTACATTTATTGTCATAAAGAATCAACTTCAGGTAGGCTTCACTGGTACTCATCTGAATTTTAAGTGATTAAAAATGTGTCTCATAAAGAAACATATATAATGTTTAAATAAAGTAGTAGAATGATAATAAGTTTTGAGAGAAAAAAAACTGTGAAATGATGTAGGTCATATTTTAATTGAATATTTAAAAATGAGCACCTAATTTAAAGAAAACCAGAGTATGTTATAGGAAATCTTACAAGGAATTCACTTTCACCGTGTTTTCTTTTAAATGCTCTGAATGATTAGGGGAAAAAAAAAAACAAAAATAAGAGAAAACATGTCTTTTCTTTTTAGTAAAAGGTAAACAAAATGTATGATTTTAAACTCTTCTAAGTAAAATTTTATTCTCTATATAAAGACATTTCCTATCCTAAATCAATTGACAATTCACAAAAATTAATGAATTTGTTTTCTCCTAGTTGTATTAATAACATACACCACAGACAATGAAAACTTAACAAAATGAAGAATATTAAAATAAAATAACAAAAAAAGGGAAAAATATATTTATGAGGTGTTCCCCAAAGAACAGAACGGGTAGAAGGAAGGAGGGAAGTGCTTACTAGTCTAATAACTATCTTCCCATCTTTTGATTTGCACTTTAAGGCTTAAGATGGCACTATTAAAAACAAAAAATTGGACTGAGTGACCTAATTTCAAGGACATAGTAAAAGGTATTAAAATAGTAAGGTTGAAATTTCACTGAAGCCTTTAAGAGAAGTCTAGTGAATTCAATTTCATCCTCACAGAACTAGTTGGCTGTAAAATAAATGTGTTCCCTCTACTTTGCATATTCACAGTGGTGGAGAGTATGGCCTCTGTAGCCAGACTGTCTGCACTTGAACCTCAGCTCTGACGCTTTGTAAATTGTGGGGCAATGAGCAAGTTACTCAACTCCACTGTGCAACACTCTCCTCATCTACAGAATGAAGACAATTACAGGTGTTCTTCATAGGGCTGTTGGACCTATTTAATAAGTTAATATATATAAAATATGTTGACCAGTGCGTAGAACATAGCATGCAGTATAAGTTTACCTATTATTTATGTATTATCCAATTATAATTGAATCTCCATGGGGGAAGACATGTGTGTCTGTTTTATTTTGCCGCTTCTCCAGTGTCTAAAACAATGCCTTGCATATAATCACATAATTGGCATAAGATAATCACTAATTGAGTATCTGCTCTCTGTAATGTTAACTATATTACCTTTGTGTGTGCATTGTGTATTTATATGTATATATGCATATACATATCATACATACATATGAACATACATATACACACACTAGTTTCTTATTAAAGAAACATTAAAACACTAAAAAAAAGGCAAGACTTTTTTTTTTTTTTTGCGGTACGCGGGCCTCTCACTGTTGTGGCCTCTCCCGTTGCGGGGCACAGTTCCCGGACGCGCAGGCTCAGCGGAGCCATGGCTCACGGGCCCAGCCGCTCCGCGGCATGTGGGATCTTCCCGGACGGGGGCACGAACCCGTGTCCCCTGCATCGGCAGGCGGACTCTCAACCATTGTGCCACCAGGGAAGCCCAAGGCAAGACATTTTTGTAACAAGGTAAATTTTAATGCTCCTGACCTAATAGTATGGTCATTGGTTTGGAAAAAAATCGGCATTACCATATTTTGTCTTTAATCCACTATAGAAAAGCCATCTCTCTATCTAAAATTGGTCCGTGTGTTCAACAGTTAAATATACCAAAAAGCAGATTTAGATGCAATTTTTAAAAAAGCAAAGCAAAACCTTTACATTCATGCCATACTTATTGCCATTTCCCTGAACAAAAGAACTGATAAACTTGCCATTTTTAATATAGGGGGTCAAATGTAATATTAGCTCAGGAAGCTTAGAAAGGTACTTCTTAGGAAAGGCCTGTTCAGCTGTTATACTCCGTTGCCTAGAAATTATGACCAAAGGACAGAAAAGAAGTTTCTTTTCCCAACATTGATGAGTTAATCCTGTGTTATTACACTAAAATATAACCACTTCCTACAGCCCACTGGATACATATAAAGTTCCCAGCCTACTCATTATGTATTTTATCACATGACTCTTTAATTTTATTAAGAAAATAAAAAGGCACAGTGAAAAAAAAATCCTCGATATGTCCATGTATTTGTGTTGATGCAAAGTGTTGCATGCATACATAATAATAGTTGGTGAAGAGTCACTCAGAGCTTGGGACCAGCCTTGGTTACAGGTTTGGCAGTTTCCATATGCCAGGAGAAATCAAACCCATTGGATCTTTGTCAGACCAATTATGCCGCTGTGTGTGAAAATCCACTGAGACTGTCCTTTGAAAAGAGGGATTATTAAGCCTACATTATTACTGTTTCAACTGACTCCCCCCACCCCTTAACTCCTATTCCTTTTCATTTGGACTTTAATGCTGAAAATATACTAGACATTTAAGACTAAATAGTAACATCATCATTTTAAAAGACTACTGTTACATTTGTGGAACAATTTCTGGACTATTTTATACAAATATTGATTTTACATTAATTAATATACCTACATGCACTTATATTGGTTGGCAAAATTAAAATAACTAAGATGTTATTTAATATCACAAATCCCTGTGAAAACTGAAAATTGCAAAAAACATTCAAAGATGTGCATAAAAAGTTAGATATAATAAGCTAAACAATGAACTACAAATTTTATGCACATGCATACATGTTATAGATTCATATTTTTTCACAAAAGCTATAGCAACTGTACCAATTTTTCATCAGTGCCAAGAACACATCTAAAGGGCTGCCTTTTGGAGCCAATCTGAAAAGGGAAAATGTTCTTTTAAAATGGAAAGTATACCTTCCTTCCTATGAATATACAGACTCTGGTGAATGACAAGCTCATGAAGAAACAATGGTCTATTCCAATGTGTTCTGCTCGGACCGAGAATAGAATCTGTTATGGAGTGACTTGTGTCTCCCCAAAATTCATATGCTGAAGCCCTGACGTCCAATGTGATTTACTTGGAATTAGGATCTTTATGGGGCTAATTATGGTTAAATTATATCAGAAGGGTAAGGCCCTAATCTGGTAGAACTGGTGTCGTTAGAAAAAGGGAAAGGAACACAAGAGCCCTCTCTCTGTGAATGTGTTGGCACCTTGATCTGGGACTTCTAGCCACTAGAACTGTGAAAAAGAAATTTCTATGGTTTAAGGCACATAGCCCATGGTATTTTGTTATGGCAGCCGTTTTTGCTGAGGATACATCGCAAATATTGTGGACTAGAATGAAATGCACATAAAAGCCTAAATATATATATATATATATATATATATATATATATATATATATATATATATACATACATATATGCAAATTCAAATCTATCAAGACTACTATATCAATAATAATTCTCAGATTTGTAGAGAGAACTATGTCAGAGAAGAGTTGACTGCGGGTAGCTGAAGGCCCCTGTTTTACGTAGAGAGGATGGGACCTAAGAGGTTTTGTTTGATTTTATTCCCCAGTTACATGTGTCACATGGAAAAAAATAATAGAACCTGCCTCCTGGAATTGTTAGGAGGAGTCAATGTTATAATGTGGTACACGTTGTTGCAGAGTGATTGGCACAGAATTAAAGCTCCATAAATGATCACACTTAATGTTAGAGGCCGGACATGAGAAGTGAAAGAAAAACTCCCAGGAAATATTGTATGGAAGAGGAAAGGACTGTTAAAAAGTAGTGAATTTTTTAAAGTATCAAAATGGATACAAACTATTTTAAGCCTTTCCTAAACTACTTGCTTTACAGCAATAAGCTATTTCTTCTCCTTTTTCCCATCGAGATGTCATAGGCTCTGAAACGTCTTCAGACAAAAACCAGTGGCTATTGCTCTAAGGAGAGCACACACCCTAGTTGCACCTTGATTGGGGATCTGCATAACTTTGAAGAAATCAACCAGGATAAGAGAACATCAGAGGTTTCAAACAAGTGATTGTGACAAAACAAACAAACAAAAACCACTGAGAGACTGAAACCAAAAACCTTTTAAAAATAATGGATAGTGAAAATACCCCAAAAGTGTACAATAAATGCACTTTAAGAAGGGCTTAGAGAAATTCAAGGATAAGGAGAAGTACTATCTTAAGTTTCCGTGGCGTTTTACAAGTCCCAAACGTTTTATGTGACCCTCATAAACCCTGTCACGTAATCAGAGCAGGGGTTATTATGTAAAATGACACCAGATGAGTTTGAGAGGCTTCAGGACTTGAAGGGACTTACATAGGGTGCACTGGCCAGTTAGTGAGAAAACCAGGGCAAGAAGGCAGATTTTCCTATAACCTTACTAGGCTTCAGTTTTCTATTTTGCCAGATACCGTCAAAAAGCAAACCAGTAAGCAGAAGTTAGGAATTTCAGGGGCTCTAAACCTCACGTTTTGTAGTCTTACCTACCCTCTGCAATCAGAATTGAAAAGGGGGAAGTGTTAAAAATTCAGGTTTCTGGGATATAGTACAGACCTATTAGAACTCAATTTCTGAGAATGGAATTAAGTTAGGATAAGAAACAGCTACATGGCAATAATGTGGCAAGCATCAAGCATTTTGATTACAGTAATCTAATAAAAATAGTAAGGAGAAGGGGAGTCTATTGCCATTCAGTGGTTGTACTTTTTTTCCCTTTCTTTTCTCCTTCTTTGTTTTTCTCTTTCTCCTAAAAGTACAGGGGTAGAAAATGAATGAAGACAGAGCACTTGGACCTGATACTCTAGGCTGAAAACAAAAACAAACCAAAGCAAAACAAATAGTAGAAATGAGAGAAAGTAAATGTTTACTATTTTTTAACACCAGTCTTGCAATCATATCAAGCCTTGACACTTAGCATCATCCTTCTGGTCACCAGGGCCCTGGGCCAAAATCAAGGCCACATACATTTGCTTTTGTCTGGACTGAATACTTTTTTCTGCTATAATCTCACCTTACCTCCTGACTCCCAGCTGGAGTCCAAGACACTTGGTGCCTTAACAGAGATCTCAGTCTTCTAAACTACTGAAGGCTGTTCATTCTTCCTCATGACTCTAATCAAAATCCCCATTTCTTAAGAACTATTGATCTTTGTGAGGTGCTGACCTAGTTATCTGCTTACAGCAATTTACACCCAGGTGTGCCCAAGACTGAACCAACTCCTTCAGAGGTCATTTGCAATTTACAAGAGGTGCCTCTTAGAATCTCTGGACTTCTAAGGAGTGCTTTGAATTTGCAAGGCATTTCTCAGCTTCTACCTCACTGCCTATCACTCCCAGTAAGGGCATATCCTTTCTTCTAGACCTCTTTCCAGAGTACACCAAGTACACGTTTCTCTTTACAGATACGCTAGACTCTCATCTTTAAAAATGACTTCTCCTCAGGGGCAGTCAGAATGAAAATGGGGAAAAAAAGATCCATTATCAGTGAGCATAGGTTGGTACAGTGATTGAATAATATCTGCAGGACTATATAAATTGATGAATACAGAGACCCATGCATGCGTTTGGGTGCGCGTGTGTCCATTTTTCCTTGCAGATGAGGATCTCCACAAAAATCTTGAAAACCCATGTGTCTGCACACTTCTGCACAGCCCCTCAAAATATATCAGAAGTCTGTTGTGTGACCAGTGCCTCCCTCACATGTTTGCTTTAGTTTTGTTTTATCTTTTTTAAGGGTTTGGTGTTTATAACACCACCAAGAAGAAGCGAGGAGGGGAAATCAGAGAATTATTCATTTGGTACAGAAACAAGTCATACATCCTGCAGAGAAGGCAGGGACTCTAGCCAACCTAGCAGGTAGTCTTCTATCATGGAGACACCCACCCAGCAGGGAAAGAAAATAACAATTAGGATGTTCTTAGAGTCCAATATAAAAGGACCATACCACAGTCTGGTGATCCCATGTGGATGGATTTTCAGTCTACCTAGCAATAAAGCCCAGTCCCTTTGTTCATTCATTTGTTCCACAAGTATTTTGGGGGTATCTCCTATATGCTGAGAACTCTAGTAGGCACTGGGAATGACACAACAGACAAGACAAACTTGGGGGCAGTCTCTCTGAGCTTCATGTATCCCTTGCCTTATGTATATTATTTTTGCACAGAGGATAAGGGCCTTATTTTAGCCATCATTTTAATTACAAAGCCTTGCATGGTATATAAAAGATATCGCAAATCAATCTATTCTCTATAAAATAAATGGATAAAAAAAAAGTCACACACATCCAAGAAAAGCATTTTGCAAAGTTACAGATAGAAATTATTCCCAGAGAGCTATTTCAAACTGTGAGATTACTTCTGAAGGATCTCAGTTGTTTTTCTAGAGATAGGCTCAAAAATTAATTAAGATTAGAGTGATTTACCTAATTCTTGAGGTTTGTTTGTTTGTCTTTAACCACATATGGGGTTGTTGTTTACAAAGTAGGGTAATTAATTAGATCTCCAAATTATACCCACAACAGTTTTTTTTTGGTAGTATAAAGTATAGTTTGTGACTGGAAAAAGTTTGAAAAGCTGGGCCTTTTCTAATTCTTTTGGGAAGAATTTACCTAGGTAAGTCTAAAAATATAGTGTATTCGAAAGCACAAATTTCACTACCTTCCTCAAATGCTTTCAGTACTTTTGAATTCTGACTGGCTACTTCTTCAAAGACTTGATAAAGTTCTTAGCTAGTTCCATCAGAGTGCTGAAAAAGCTGTTCATTACTCTAGTTTGCTCACCTCAGAAATAATAATGGTGCTTTTTTTTCACAGATTACACTGAGAAGCAAACATGCATCCAATGCTTTGACCCTTAAGAAGCATAATGCAAATATAATCTATCATTTTTCTGCTCTGTAATCTTCTTTATAATATAGTAATTGCACGAGGACAAAGACTCTTATTTTTCTTTGCATACCCAGTACCAGCTTATATTGTGTTAAAAGAAAAAAACTTTATTTAAGCCAGTCTCTAACATTCTCATATTCCTCTTTAGATTTTGTAATGGAGAAGGAAGTATTGTCTTGTCGTTTTAAATAAAATGTCCAAATGCTAAAATATATAAGGTGGGTGGGTTGCTCTGAATTTATCTCCAACTCTCCACAGACACCTCCCTACATGGTAAATTCCAGTAACTGAAAAGGAGACCTGAGGAGGAGGATGACATCTGGGAGCAAGGGGTTGGAGCAGAGAGAAATCTGGAAGTCTGTGCAGGGATAGGAACCAGTGGCAAAATGCTCAAAGATTTAAAAACAAACAGAGGAATGATAACAGACTTCTCAAAAGATTGTTGCTGTTGATTATTTTGATTCAGCTAAAAAGCACACTAAAATCCTTGGGAGTGTTAGTAATTTTGTTGTTTTGATTTATTATGTTTTTCTAATCATAACAGTAAAATAGCCACTGTTCCCTACCCCAAACAGTCTAGAGTGATGGTTCTCAATCCTTTTCAACTGCTTCCACAATAAGACAAATTTTTTACATAGCAACCAAAAGCAGGAAGACACACATGCATACAAACACAACTGAAATGAAGATTGCACAAGACAATATTTACTCTTACTACATGCATGGCGTACATGAAATTTTTCTGCTTTATTTCGTATCTTTCGAATTGTGGTAGAAACTCACAAATTGATTCATGTCCCAATAGTGTGTTGCAACCCAAGTTTGCAAAATTCTGACTTAGAATGGTCCTTGTGAAGGTACTCATAAATAACCCCTCCATGTGGTTACAGATGAATTTATCCCCAAATTCTGGACTTCGTTTTTTGGTCTTTTGGTCTGTAATTTGTTTTGAGTTGATGAGATTTGTTACAGGATTTAGTTTAAGTATATATCTAAGGAAGTTTTCTACTTGGGATGAGGAAACATAATATTTCCTAGAAGCCAAAAGTGGAAAGAAGTTTTTTCACCCGTTTCTTAGACTGGTCCTTGTGCTCAAAACAAAATGAGAGGTTGACAAAAATTAGGTTTTATTCAGGAATTTCACTATATTCTCAGTGATATTTCTGAAAATTTCTATTTTGCAAAATTAAATAAACAGCTAATAAAATAAAAAGCCTGAAATACATGCACTGGTGATTTACATGGGTTAGCGTGCATCTCCTATCATTCCACATTTTAATGTTGTTCCAGTATTTATTTGTATTTCATAAAGGGCTTTTATATTGACAATAATTCATCAAAAAATTCTCAAGAATCTTGAATTCTTAGTATTTAAAAACTTGGGTAAAACTCTAATAAGGCAGATGATATGATAAATATAAAATTATCAAAGTTTTCATATGGAACACTTATTTTTAAGCACATAAACACATACGACATAACAAATAGAGACATAAAAATATAAACAGAGAGAGTTGGGACCATACAGAGAATTCTTGACTTACCTAGCAAATCACTATTTGTACAACTAAACTTCGGTTACTTGCTTTCTCAAAAATATATAACGTGCTGAATTCTCAGAAGCTGCTTGAACTTATGTTATCTGACATCAAATAGAATAGCATTCAGATAAATGCAGTCCACAAAAATAGGTAGCCACATACTCCTTCTGAATGTGACCACAGTGACTTCAGTGAATCTAACTTAAAGGTTCTAAATTTTCTTAAGGAATTTAATAACAACAGCAACACAAATCATAAAAATTCTACAGATATTTTGGTCAGTATTTCAAGATTAAGGAAAAGCCAGTCCATTGGCAGTGCCTGTGGTAAACACAAAATAAATCTCTCAAGTTTGTCTTACAGGCAATATTTTTTATAAATATTGCTCCAAGTCCTTGTATACACATGTGTGGGAGCAAACACGCACAGTGGCATTTAGAAATACACCCACACGATGCAAAGGAGACACCATCCTTCACTCTGACAGACCTATCTCCCTGATCTGGAAAAGGCTTTGATTACATAACACTTTAAAACTATTGATCAATTTAGGATTTTATTCAAAGTCATTTTTTAATGTATTATAGACAAAGACCTCATAGACTTAATTTTCCTTGGTTTACACAAAGCCAGCGTCTTAAAATCATTGTTGAAATACGCTTTTGGGTTTTTTTTTTTAAAAAGACTTCACTGTTAAGTTCTGCTAACCACCACTCTGAGAAAGGAATTCCTGGTGACTTAGACATCCATTAGTAGCACATTTCTTTATTAATACTCTTTCTTTTATACGTTTATTTCAAAACTATTTTTCTTAAAAGAGAAAAAAACAAAACAAAACAAAAAACCTTGAAAATCAGATGCACAAGTGGAACAAGCAGTGATTGGCTGACACCCCACGGCCAAGGGCAGGCTCCAGCAGGTTGTGAAGTAGCAAGGTCATCAGAGTATGGTGCATAATGGAGCATCATATTAGAGTGGAATTCAGCCAAACACAGTAATGTATGGATGCAGACGCATCTGAAAGAAGGAAAATAAAGATTTATGCAGGTCAAAAAAAAATGCTATGAAGAAATTTCCCCAATGGCTTATGCCCAATTGGAATGCTATGATGGAGGTTTTGGAGCAGAGAAATTTTTATTTGCAAATTATGTGTTTGTAAATAATAAATATGTTCGGGGGAAAAAATTAACTTGTCAGATGAATTCTACTTGGAAGCTTTAATAGTTTTTTGTTTGTTTGTTTGTACACAGCATTAGAGTTCAATAATCTGGAATTTAGTTCATCACTAAATTCCAGAAAATAAACCTTTATTCCGCCTTTAAAACATTAATTCACCAGAAGTGATAATTAAGATTAGTTTTAGTGGTTTCAGCTCAGTTCTTCTTGGAATGTGATTTCTCCCACAACACTAATGCTAAATAAAGCACTGTGTAATGTACTGAAACATGGTTCCTGCTTTAGAAAAGATTCTAAGGGCTTTTAAAATAAATAAGAAAGAAAAGCAAAGCTGACTCAAGATATACATATATATATATATATATATATATGTATATATATATATATATATATACACACACACACACACACACACACACACATATACAGATTCTACTATTTCTATAGAGTCATAGTAAATAAATGGATATACAGCCTTGCTACAGCCTAGAAATTGGTTATATACAATTTAAACATAAAGTTCTAAACAATTATTATACTAAATTTTTTACATAACCTCCACTACCATCTTCTGTTAGGAAAAGAAATGATGTTAAAATGTCTGAAAGCATTGGGGGCTATGGTGAAGCAATGGTTTTGTTATATTATAGTTAGTTTTAAAAATAGTTCACATTTTATTTTTGAAATTAATAAATTCAATCTTTTATATTTTATCAACAGGTAAATTTAGAATCTAAAATGCTATACTGGTTAACTGCCTAACAAGGAAGCAATTCAATTGAAAAATAGCAAAATGTCACATTCTTCTATACATTTTCTAGAAAAAAAATTTAGAGGAAAAATTAGTTCAGAATTGTGTGTTAAGGACGCTAATAAAGTAAAGTGCATCTACAAAGTTGGCAAAATGCAAAGGAGCATAGAGCCAAAGGAATCATCACTATTGATGGAAAAGGTAAAAGATTATCCCAATTAGAATGCATAGAAAGTTTCATACATAATGTATAGAAAGCTTTATTCATTTCCATTACAAATATGGTTTTACTGAGGATATACTAAATGCTAGGTAGAAGCTTATATCTGTCATTGTTCTGCTAAAATGAAAAATTCTCTCAACTTGTTGAATATATGTTCTAAACCATGTTGTTACTTTAATGTCCATCATCATTTACTATCTTACATAAGAGGGAAATAACTATGAATTTCTTTTTTTTTTTTTTTTTTTTTTTTTTTTTGCGGTATGCGGGCCTCTCACTGTTGTGGCCTCTCCCGTTGCGGAACACAGGCTCCGGACGCGCAGACTCAGCGGCCATGGCTCACGGGCCCAGCCGCTCTGCGGCATGTGTGATCCCCACAGACCGGGGCACGAAACCGTGTTCCCTGCATCGGCAGGTGGACTCTCAACCACTGCGCCACCAGGGAAGCCCTATGAATTTCTTTTAATCTATCAAATTTGGATTATAATTTCCCTGATAATATAAACTAGAGCCTAAAGCAGAATTATATACTATTGTAAAAAATATTTGTTTTAATAGCCAAATATATAGTTATACATACATAATTAAACCTCAAGAGCTTTCTGTCACTATTGAAATATATACAGAGAAAGAGAGAAATTCAATTTTTTTCCCTACAGGTAGCATGATAAAAAAAAAAAAGAACATTGGACTCTGCACTCCATGACTTGGACTCTAGTCCGCATTATATCCCTGATAATCTTAACGATATGAATCAAATTAACTTTCATACTGGGCTTCAGTTTCTTCTACAAAATGAGGGGTTTGGTTTGGTTGATATCTTTTAACTCTAAAATGTGATAACTTTAGTAATTTTAGATACAAACATTAAGCAATTGATTATGACATATTATGTCAGTTTTATATGTGTTTAAGTTCAAATGTTTCCTACGTATCAATGTATGAATATCACAGGAAATAAAAGCCTAATGGAAACGTAGTTGGTTTATATGGAAACATCTGTGTATGTATGTGTGAGACAGAGAGAGAGATTATGATATATATTTACCACATGTGCATGCTTTTCAGCATAAGATATGTACTTACTCAAAGATAAAAGATAACAAGAAAGAATGATTTTGCTATAGTTGTCCAGCTGTATGATTTACTTAGAATCCTGACTTAAATTGACTTTGTGGTCTTATGTCCAAGTCAGTAATTGACTTAGAAGTTTGGGTAAGATTCAAATGGTCATACCTGGACTTCAATAAAAATTTGTATATTCATTAGAGATCAAATCAGTGGATGACCCTTTCCTTGTTTCACAGACATCCAGAAAGCCAAGTATTGTTGCTTTAGTAGATACCTCCTGACTAGAGACACAGCCTAACTTTCATCAGTTATTAGTCTCTTGCCTATGACTTCAGGTCGTATGTAACAAAAATCCCAACATATGCAGATTAATTGTGCCTCTTGAAAGTGCCCTTGGTTATAGACAGGAGAATCATATTGTAGAAGTTATTTTTATAGAATTAAAGCTGGAAGCTATGGTTGGCATTTCCACCTTAATACATATGGTGTAATATACATTCACAAATAAATTGATATTGTTTTTTCAGTGCTTAGAACTCTAATAGATGGTGGCAAGTCATTATTTGTTTCCATAATGGAAGTAATTTAAAAAAATAATTTCTGCCATAATTTTTCTAGGTATACAATGAATAGACTGAACACAGTTTGATCAATTAAAGGGAACTTTATTCAGATGACATTCAGAAGTTCCTTAGGCAAGAGAAACTGTCACTGGAGTTAATATGAATTTGTCTTGAGTATTTCAGTATCAGCTACAAATGGCTTTTTAAATTAATGTTTATTCAAGCTGTATCCTCTATATGCCTGCAGAAATAAAGTACCTTACTTTCCATTTACTAAATAAAATGAAATTCTTACTTGCCAGTTCATTATCTAAATAATATCATGGCAAGGATAAGCTCAAAAGAACTTGAAAATAATATGCAAAGTGGGAACTATACTTTTTTATTGCCTATTAATCTTTTGGAATTATAGTATTTTTAAGAAAATTGAAAAATGCTTATCACATAGTAAAATAAATAGAAAAACAGAATGATTCTGCCTTCATTTCATGAGTCAAAAGCACAGCTGAACTTCCAGTTTACAAAACTTTAACAGCCACCAAGACCAGGTTTACCAAGTAAAGGAAGAATGAAATGGAATGGTGTACACTTAATGCTGTCAATGATACCCATTTTTCTCAACTAGACAGATTATTTAGTTGAGAACAAGGGCTTTTGTTTGAATTGCAAAGATATGAGCTATGAAAACCTGGGCTAGTAATCAGTTTTCCTAATGTGTGAATTTCAGAAATAATTCCGGCATCTCTGCAACACATTATCTCCTAGATTCTACCCAAGAGTAACTATAGAAGATTGATTTGAATGTCTCTACAGCCTATGAAAACAAACCAAAAAGAAGGGGAGGGGGGCATTATTTACAAACTTTTATTTCTACAAAGCTGTTTAACTCATTATAATGTAACCATTAAGAGGACTTAGGAGCAACACTTCATACCAATTCTCATGAAGATAAGAACACTGTAATAGACATCATTTCCATTATATCACAAGTAAAGAACTATGATAAGAAATTCAGGAAAAATATAAATAAAAAAACGCTTTACGTCAGATAAAATTTCATATTTTTAATTAATCCCTACTGTAAGAAATTAAAAGACAGCAACCCTCAAGATTTTCTTTAGATAAATTTGGCATTAAAAGGGAGAAATTATAAGAAAATGCTGTATTCTTTATTTTATATTTCAGTTTTAATCAAGGAAAATACATTTTGGCAATGTTTAAAAACTAAACGTAATATCTTTTAAAAATAAATATAGAAAATCATCTATCTACATTACAGACAAAAATGAGAACAAAAAAGATCCTGTTTATTATGTGAGATGTCTAAACAGAATGTAACTTTGTAAATGGATCCCTTGTCTCCTGACAGCAATATTGAGGAGATGAAGCATATCAATTACTAATACTAATTACATTAAGGGGAGTGTATTTCATTTGCCTTTCTTTCATTTTAGGTCAGCTATTTATTGTGGTTAAAACTTTATTCATCTTTTGAATGCCTAACAACACAAAAGTTTTTCAAAGTCACTTTTAGCAAAGTGCATGGTTTATTTCAATGGCTTTGTAGTTTTTCTCTTCTGGTATATGGACGTCTTTGCTGAGTTAAGAGACTAACACCATACATTAGTTTATTTATAAGCATATCACTTTGCCTTTTAAACAGGATGCCACAACAGTCTTGATATTGGCTGTTTTAAATATTCAAGAATATAGAGCTAACCCCATCTGATGAGCTAAATAAAGTTTAATGACAGCATAGAACATAGGAAGTGGTTGCATAAAGTATCAATAAATCTGCCACTTGATATGTCTACTCAAAAGTTTAAGATTACATGATTTAGAATGCCACAGGACAAAAAGTCCTATTAAGATGACAGTGGAGAAGTAAGTTTTCTTCAGAAAAATCTCTTTACATGCTTTTGCATAACACATTACCATTTTCTAAATAAATTTCTACAGATCTTTATTTGTGGGTGTTATGATAACTAACGTTATAAAAGTGCTGTTATTTTTAACTGGAATCGTCCTTGTTTACAAAACAGATAAAAGCACCAAAAACAAAACAAAAATCTTCTAGTTCCAGGTAAAGCAATAACACAACAACAGATATACTCTCCACTTGCTATATTTCAGTTTAAAAGAAATAACTCAGGCTCATGTGCATGAAAAGACATCTTTTTGAAAGTCACTTAATCCAGTGTAGTTCAAACCTGTGTTTTCTTGGATTGCTTTGATAACTGGATATAAAAGCATGTTGTCTTTCTCCTTATCCAAATACCTATAGTAAACTACTGTATATCAAAGACATTTCTTTAGAAAGTTGATTTTTTAAAATTATGAC
The DNA here is from genome assembly GCF_949752795.1 of Hyperoodon ampullatus. Classification (NCBI taxonomy): domain Eukaryota; kingdom Metazoa; phylum Chordata; class Mammalia; order Artiodactyla; family Ziphiidae; genus Hyperoodon; species Hyperoodon ampullatus. Next base: position 75,179,889 of record NC_136914.1, on the reverse strand, counting down.
AATAAGAAATTAATATTTATCCCTTTTCTATAATATCTTTACTGAGTCCATCAATAACATCTTCAATGAGGCTATAAAATAACTTTTTTCTTTGCCTTAATTATTCTAAGATCTCACATTCCATATGCAAAACATATTTGATAGAAAAACTATTATTGGATATTAATTGACAGACATAAATGTGTTTCTTGAGATGTTCTGGTGGTAAGAAATATGTGACGTTTTATTAGCAGAGTTGCTACAGCTTTAGACACAGAATTTTCCAAAAGGTTTTATTTGTTGTGTGTCAAACTCTGATGGGCGTGAAAAGTAAACTTTGTGAGTTACACACATACACACATATATTACATGAGCAAAACTTTCAAAAATAAATTTTATATTTTTTGAAGTTCACCTCAGAATACACTTTTTTTTTACTGTTGCCACATTTCACTGAATAATAACTGTGTCAACTATTCCATAAAACCTTTATAGTCTCAGTATATCACAATGCACATCAAAATATTCTTGCACACACTGCATCAAACATGAACATTTTTGTTGCTTGGCTTAAATAATAAATGGTTCATGTGATTTACTTTTGCTTATGAACTTTATTACCAAATACAAATAATATAAAGGCTGACTGCATATCCTCATAGAAGCCTAATTGTATAGATACTTAAATAATAAAAATGTAGCTTTGCATGGTATTTGCATATCATTAAATACTGTAAGTCAGCATTTCGTCAAAGTAGTCAGTTTTTCAATATCTCGGACTTAGTACTTCATTTGAATAAATCAGCATCTGCTTATCTGTAAAATTCTGCATAGTGTATAACATAGCTAAAACTTTTATAGTGTCCAATTTGCATAGACAGCAGAAGTAACTTTAGAAATTTTGTCTTTGGATACAATTATCCACTTAGTAGCACAAAAGAAAATAATTTCAGGTTAAAACTAGCCATCCAAACAATACTTACATATTTATCTGGAAACAGAGAATGTAGAATGAATTAGCATTGTCAAGTACTAAGAGAAGTGTAAAACACTGCCTACAGTGTTTTCTTTAGTAACTTAGTAAACGCTGGTATAACATGCAAAGTACAGTGGTGTACCTTTTGTACATGGCCTCTACTAAATAAATGGTATATGAACTACACCAACGCTAAATTCCTGCTATTAAAATTTTAACTAGTAGCTTTAAGAGAGAAGACAAAACTTTGCAGAAGATGCTCTGTCTCAGATATTTAAATATATTTGGGATGCATCTTACCTGTTTGCTGTACTTGTTATTGGTTTGACAGCTGTACTCAGAGCAGTGATCTGATCCAATTGAAATGTTGTCTCCTGCTCCCACAAATGTGTTAGCTGGCGGTAGATCTTGTACGGCCTGGTGTTTTTTTCCTGCAGTTGGTGATTGGGGGTGAAGCTGGACAGTAGGCAATGGGGAACTAGATTTGTAATGCCTGGCCAGGTCAGGACTGCCAGGCCCACCATTAACTGATCGGTATCGGCCCATGCTTGGGCTGTCTGACAGCTTCTCATTGACACTATCATACCTCTGTCCATTTGGTTTAGAAGCTTCTACAGTGACAATGCTGCTGTAGAGAGGCTGCTTAGATTTTTTGTTTCTCTTGTCCTTTTTAGGCTTTTTAGATTTGTCATGCTGTTGTGGTGTAAAAAAGTCTTCGTGATCTTTTTTGCCGGCTTCATAGCCATTTTTATTTTTGGAACGGCAATATCTTGCCATCACTACAATTAAGATGATTAGAATCACCGTCATAATTCCAGCAACAACCCCAATGACAATACTGAGTCTCTGTTTGCTTATTTCATAGCTTGGGTCACCGGCTATATCCTGGGTGAGTGGGGTGTGCAAACTTCTGGCTATCTGGGAGTCAATCACAGTTGCATTAGAAACACTTTCATTGACAAACACATGCACCAGAGTCGTGGTAGACTGGGAAGGCTGCCCACTATCATTCACTTGCACCACCAATCTGTGCAAGCCATAATGCTTTTGGGTGAGTTTTCCCACTAAGGAAACCACACCACTGGTGGAATCAATCTCAAACAGCTTGAAGGGATTCCCTCCCACAATGCTGTAGTTAAGGTCTGCATTGATGCCATCATCGCTGTCTGTTGCCAACACCGTAGCTACTACTGTCCTGACATTACTTGAAGGTGGCAGTAAAGTGTAGGAGACATTTCTGGGAAGGGTAACTGTGGGGGCATTGTCATTCTCATCCATCACAAAGAGAGAGACTGTGGCTGTTGCGGATCTGGGAGGATCTCCTCCATCCACAGCCTTGACTCTGAATGTGTATGTGGTCTGATGTTCCCGGTCAAAAGACATTGTGGAGTAAATGGTCCCCGTGTCATTTTCAATGGAAAAAATGTTACTGTTCTCCTCTATGTACAGACTCATCTCCGCATTGCGCCCCTTGTCAGCATCCATCACTGTGACCATTCCCACGGGACTGTTGGGCTGCAAATTTTCTTTCACATAAAAGGTAAAGACGTCCTGCATAAACTTAGGATCATTGTCATTCTTGTCAGCCACCTGCACAATCACTGTGGTGCTGCCCTGTAGCACTGGGATGCCTTTGTCTTTGGCGTTAACTTTAAACTCATACCTGTCAGTCTGCTCGCGGTCCAGCACCGTATTGACGAGGATGTCCCCAGAATCGGGGTCGATGGCAAAGATCCCCATCACGGAAGAGTCCAGCGAGTAGGCGATTTCAGCGTTTTTGCCGCTGTCTGCGTCTGTCGCCAGCACCGTGGCTACCCTCTCGCCAGGGATGTTGTTCTCGGGAAAGTATACCTCCACCACCGACTGGCCGAAGACGGGCGGGTTGTCATTGGTGTCTCCCACCTTGACAATCAGGGAGTTGTTGCTGGAGAGGCTGGGACTGCCCGAGTCCACCGCCACTATGACCACGTTGAACTCCCGGGTGGTCTCATAGTCCAAAGGGGCCGAGGTGTGCAGGAAGTACTTTTTTTTGTTCTGGTCGCCCTCTGTGTCACTGGCCGGCTTGAGTTGGAAGGGCACATCGCCCACCACGGTACAGGTGACCACTCCGTTCTCGCCTTGGTCTCGGTCAGACACTTGTACCAGGGCGATGGGGGTGTCGACCAGAACGTCCTCGGCCACGTTGGCCACCCCGTCCTTTAGTGGGATACGCCCGATCTTGCGGATTTCAATGGACGGCACATTGTCGTTCTCGTCCTTGATATTAAGGACCACCGTGGCCTTGTCGGTCTTGGGGGGCTGCCCGCGATCGCGGGCCATGACGGTGAAGCGCAGCTGGTTCACTTCCTCACGGTCGATACGGTGCAGGACACTGAGCCAGCCGGACGTCTCGTCGAGGCGCAGCAGGCGCCGCACGGACTCGGTAGCCGCCCCGAACACGTACTCGATCTGCCCGTTGACCCCCACGTCCAGGTCGGCGGCCCGCAGCTGCAGGATGGGGGTCCCCGGGGCGCTGTTCTCCGCCAGGTCAGCCTCGTACACGCTCTTCTCGAAGCGGGGACTGTTGTCGTTCACGTCCGTGATGAGCACCCGCAGGATGGCCTGGGAGGAGCGAGGCGGGTCGCCACCGTCGCGCACACGCAGGGTCAACTCGTAGGAGTCTCGCTGTTCGCGGTCCAGCGCCCCCTTCACGATCAGCTGCGGCTGCTTTTCGCCATCCGGGGTGTCGGCCACCTGCAGTTCGAACACGCTGCTGCGGCCGCCGGTGCTGGTCCCGCCGCCGCCCTCTGGCGCGTCCAGCCGCCTCTTGGAACCACCCGGGCCGCCGCCGCTCGCGCTGTTCCCGCCGCCCCCGGGGTAGGGGGCGCTGTCTGCAGGCCCGGCGCGCCGGCCCTCGCCACCGCCGCCGCCGCCCCCGGGCTCCTGGAGCAGCTCGTAGCGTTCGATGCCGTTGCGGCCGAAATCACGGTCGGTGGCAGTGGGCAGCAGATAGAGAGTGCCCACTGGCCGGTTCTCCTCCACCGTGAGCGTGAGCACGGGCGACGGGAAGGTGGGCGTGTTGTCGTTGATGTCGAGCACGATGACCCGACCCTCGAACAGGTCCACCCAGCTCTGCGAGGGCCCGATCACCGACACCTCGAAGTCCAGGAAGCACTCGTTTTCGTCGAAGATCATCTGACACTGAGGTAGCTTCTCGCGGTCGATGCGCCGCTCGCTGGTACTCAGCTCGCCGGTGAGGTTGTCGATCTTCAGGTACTCCGAACCCGACTCGAGGCTGAAAGTCACCTCACCGGAGCCGGTCACGATGCCCAAGTCCGAGGCGACGTTGCCGATGCGGACGTCTGCTGGGCCCTCCTCGGCCAGTCGGTATCGGAGGAGTTGCTTGGCGGCCGCCAGGCTTACCGAGAGCGGCAAGAGGAGACAGCAGCCCAGGCACCAGGCGCGCGCCCATCCCATGGTCCGCATCCTCAGCATCTTCTCCTGCTGCTGCTGCTACTGCTCCTTCTAATCACGGTCCCCTAGGCGCCCCCCTCCTCCGGGGCCGGTCGCCTGCCCTCCTCCCAGTCCTCTCCCCTCTCTGTGAAGGGAAGAAGCGAGAGGGAGAAAAGGGAGGGGGCAAGAGCAACGTCCAGAGTGGGCCAGGGGGGACCAGCGATAGATCCTTTTTTTTTTTCTTCCTGCTTCCTCCTAAAGTTATTGTTTCATTATTCATGCAATGGGTGCTAATCGCCCGCTCGCCAGCCGCCGTTCAGTCGCAGTACTCACAGTTCACGGGACACTGAGCGCCGCGGACTCGGAGCCCCCTCCCCGACCCCGCAGAGTCATCACCGCAACGGGCAGAGGATCCCGGGCTCCCGTCCCCGCTCTGTCGGATGGGGCCGGAACCGGTCCGTCAGGCCGGCGGTGGAGCCGGGAAGCAGCGGGGAGCGAGCCTGCAGCCTCCCCCGCCTGCCAACCCCGCTCGTCTTTGCTGCTACTCGAGTTGCGTCCAATTCACGTTCCAGCCACTCACTCCAGACCCAGCTTCTGCTCCGGCTGCCCAGGCAAACGTGAGTCGCTTCCTGCACGAGGTGCTAGGGCTAGCAACAAGCCAGTCTCAACTCCGACTCCGCTCAGGCAACGGGGGAGCCAGTCAACAGATCGAGAATGAAAAATCCCGGCAGGTCGCTTCGGGCACCGTGCAGTGGAGACGACACGAGTCACACAGCGGTCCGCTTCAGGGTTCCCCCCGCGCGCGGAAGAGCAGCCCGAGCCATCTTCAGGGACGCCCAGATAGTCAGTCCCTTCTCACCCCAGAGAGCTCGGGTTTCTCTTTTTTTCTTAACAACTCTGCGCAAGGTCATTAGTCACGAAGCCGCCGCCAGAAACCGCAGCAGCTTTTCGCCCACGGGGGTGAAGGCTGAGCCGTGCGCACCGCTTGGTGCCCAAGTTTGGGTTCGCAGCCGCAGAGTCTGTGTCTTTCCTCACCTGCATTCGGCCCGCATGTCAGAGCACTGGGATCTGCAGCGCTGTGCGCGATTCAGGGAGGAGATTGCAGCCTCCCTCTCTCCCCGCTCTCTCTCGATCCCTCCCCTCCCTCCCTCTCTCCTCCTCCTCTCTCCTCCCTCCTCTCCCTTCCCCTTTCCCCTTCTCCCACTCCTCTCTCCTGCACGCTCCCTTCTCCTTTCTCCCAGTCCCAATGCAGGCAACTCGAGCTGAACTTGATCCCTATGCAGTTCAAAGGTGAGCAAACCAGGCTCGGTGCGCAGGCGAGGTTGGCCTGGCGAAAGACCCCAGCCGGGCTCTCCCAACGGCAGTTAACAAAGATGCCCAATTCTGTCCGGATTTCCGAAGAAAAGCAAAAGGCTTGGGGGGTGGGGGAGGTGGAGTCAGAGGCAGCTGCCAAGTAGCTTTTTAAAAAAAAAGAAAGAAGGAAAGAAAGAAAAAATCCAGTTTGCCAAGGGGACAAAAAGTGCCAGTCGGTTGTTGCCTCGGAAGTGCCCTGGCACGGCGGGTGAATTCCGCAGTTGTCTCGTCCCCTTTGGTCTGGAGAGTGGTGCGGGCGCTCCCGCCGCCCCTTTGGCTGCCACGGCTCAAAGGCACTCAGTGGCAAGCGGGAAGCTCCCGCTCGCTAGCCGCGAGCCGGAAACCCGCAAGTTTGCCCAAAGTGGCGGTTGCTGCTGGGAGCTCACTGCCTTGCTCGCGGCTCAAGCATGTCCCTGACGCTGCTGCTGCTGCTGCTGCTGCGGCGGCGGCAGTAGCAGCGGAGCCGCGGAAACTACACACTAGCAGTGAAGGAGGGAGGAGTACCGGGGGGAGGAAGACAGGAGGGAGCAGTAGCCAGCCGCCCCGCTCCAGAAAGCCCAGCTTCAGCTCCGGGGGGCACTCCAAGTGTGCACAACACCATCAAGTCCCCCATAAGCCAAAGCTTGCCCCTCCCCCCCCCCCCCCCCGGCGAGTGCAGCCGCTGCGTTCTGGGGGGAACTTGCTTTCCCTCCCTGGGGCTGGTAAATTTCCTCCTCGCTCTGACTAATGCGGAGTGTGTGTGTAAGAGCGCCGGGAGCGTGTCAGCAAACGTTTCTCCTTCTCCCCCTTCTCAGACGATGTTCCCCACCTCCCGAAGTGTCTCTGGTTCGCGAATTAGCATCTTGGTTAAGGCTTGGTCAGCCGTGGCTTCGGGGACCCCGAGTGCACCCAGGGAGCCACGCTGGTGTTCTGAGAAACCATGATGGGCTGCAGTGGTTAAGAGAGAACAGCAACTCCAGAGAGAGTGGTAGAGGGATCCTTTTTTGGGAGCGCAGAGTTAGGAGGGCTGGGGTTGGAGGGCGGCGCGGCTGTCTTTGTTTAAATGCTTGGCATCCCTGTCGTCGCGCTTGCTTACGGGGGTAGACCATGTGTGTGCGCGCGCCTGGGTAATAAACACATGTTGGAAGCCTCGATATTATTTTCTGAGCAGAAAACTGCAGCCTTTAGTAACTGGCAAAGTGTAGCGTCACCTATCTGGATAAAAGGGAAATAAACTTAAATAAACTTGTGTACCTAAGTGTTCCTAGTTCCTTTTCTCTCCTTCTTTTGACTTTGTGCCACTTGATCGTACACGGTATTTCCCCACGCGAGGCTTCCCCAGTTTTCATTCACGGCCACCGCAGCCCGCCTCATCGGATCTCAATTCTGGTCGTGTTTTCTGAAGTGCAGCCAGTTACTCTTCATTTACTTCAGCGGCTGTTAAACAAGGGGGCCCAGCCAGGATTGGGGGGGGGGCGGTTTGAGGTGGGCAGGAGATACTTGGAGAGAATTCTTTCCACCTCAAAAAAGAAAAGGGGCTACTGCTAGGTTTTGGTTGGTCCTCAGCTCGTCTGCTCAATTTAGAGGCATTGAAGGGCCTCCTCTTAAAGGAAAATTTAAAGCGAAAAGAAGCAAAGAGAAAGAAAGCCGTCCAGTGTGGGTACTCTGCTTTAACGAGACCTATGTGAGGCGGCAGAATGATTTAAAGAAGACAAACACCAATAAAGTCTACGAGCAGTTGTAGCGCGCGGTTGTTTAGGCGGGTGCAGCCAGCAGGAATGGGGGAGGGGCGGCAGAGATTTCCAAGCATTCCCTATGGGGGACCGTAGAGGTGCGGAGGAGGGAAGCGTGTGTGGTATGTGCCAGGGAGCGGGCGGGTATTTTCCAGTCTGCTAAAACAGCAGCACTCTGGGGGTAGCGGCTCCTCCTCCGAGGCCAGGCCGGGAAGGCGGCCTTCACGCCCCACTTCCCCATCCCCTATCCCCCACTTCCTACCCTCTCGCCGCCACCAGAGCCTCTCCGCTCTGTATCTGCAACATCAGCGAGAACAGCCCGGCGCGCAGACTCAGTGCGTACCGCCGCAGTCTGAAGTCGGGGCGGGGCGGGGTCGGGCGCCGCAGCGCCCCGGCAGCCGGCTAAGTGTCAGTAACGCCAAATTCCCCTTATATTTGGCAAACTCTGGTTTATCAAAACGCCTGCCTCCCTGCGACACCCGGTTCCATTTTTCCAGGGTCCAAGGCGAAAGACTGAAGCCAGTCCACTCCGCGGCCTTGCGCCCGCGCGTTCCACTACGCGGCAATATGGTGCAGTGCACTCACTCCCCTCGCCGCCTTTACTAAGATTTTGCAAACTTCAGGCAGCCGCATGGGCAGAGACGTTGTGTACTCCCTCTTGCCTCGCCAGTGCATAAACTTGAACAAGCCCCTGCGCATCTTCAAACATTCGCCCACCGCTGCGGCGCTCAGTCTTCAGGTGCGCACCAGCGAAGGGCTAAAGAGTGAGCGACTTTTCCCCAGCGCGCTGAAATTTCCTTCCCAGTTGACCGGAGGTGGGGGGCGGGGGGAGAGCTCGTCCTTCACAGCGGAGTGGTTTCCTCATTGCAAGTGGGAGGTAGTCTCTAGCCCGCCCTCCCTACTCTCATCCCTACCAACTCCGCCGCCAAGCCAAACCAGCGTGGGAAATGGGTACGACGTGTGCTGCATGGAGAATTGCGCGGCCAGACTGCTGAGGCCTTGAAGCCTTCTGGACTTCCTCCCTCCCCCCACGGTCCCCGGCTCAGACCTTTACGCCGGAGCAGCCAGGAGTGTTGGCAGATTTGCCTATCCATTTGGTTCTTGGGAAAGGGAACGGAATGGGCGGGGTAGGGTTGTGGGCGAGGTGAGGGGAGCCCTCGGGTTGCCTTGCCGCGGCCGGAGCTCCCAGTTCTCTTCCGCCCCCTGTCTAGGGACTGACACTCCAACTCCAGCCTCCAGCCGGCGCGGAGGATGAATGGAGGCGAGATGCCGTCTTCCCCACCCCCGCCCCATTTCCGCAGTCTTAGAGCCAGTGTCTCAAGTGCTCAGCAATTTCATTAAACGCAACCGGGGGACTAAATCCCTCCCGGTACAAGACCTCACCAAGGGAATATTATATCCGGCTTCGCTCCCACCCACAAACCCCGCCCGGCTTTTCAGACCCGAGGCTGCATTTATCTTCTCAACCTGAAAGGGTTCAGAAGGAAATGGGATCGAAAGTGTAACCGGCTGCAATAAATTAAAGAGCCCGCTGCTGCTACTGCCACTTTTGCGGCCAGAATTGAAGAGAGGAAACGAGATCAGTGTCCTAAAACCTGAGTTCCTCAGATAGGACGTCATCGCTTGTATGAACCAAAATGTTTGAGAGACTTTGAAATGTTGGGGATGTTTGTTTTTGTCTCTTTTTTCCTTTTTTTTTTAGGACAATAAAAAGAAATATCCATTTGAAACCTAGGTTAAAAAAGAAAATTGATTATAGAAATACCATCCCATTCTAATAGACATTTTATAAAAGCTCGCCAACGATTTCTTTTCCATGCCAAATATTTTAGCCTAACTTACAATATCTGGTAGTTTTTGGTTTTACTTTTTAAATTTACCGACTAAGCTTGCTTACTTGAAACTACTTTGCAGTTAAAACATTTCAGTGACTGAGCTGAAAAATAGCATTCAGGATCCGTGATGTAGTTTAAGCCTCAAGAAAAGACAGGAAGCGGAATAACAACGACAACAAAAGTTTATGGGTTAGAATGAATTACAAAGAAGTAGGTGTCGGAGATATAATCTCTGGGGGGCTTTCATTTATTATAGACGCTGTATTTACGATAATACAAGAAAAAGGTTAAAGACAGTAAACATGATAGCCAGTTCTGGAAAGAAATGTAAAGCAGTTTGACGGGAAGGGAGAAAGTGACTCAAGAACGCCACCAAGGGACAAACTGAGGAAATGACACCCCTACATCCTCAAATTCATTGACCTTTCATCTTTTTCAAAAGGGTCATCTGTATCCAGTTACATAGGTGTAAAGTTTTTGAACTCTTTACGATCAATCATTTATCCAACTACTTCTGTTAAATTTGATACTTTAGTCTTCTTTCTCTAAATAATTATCAAAAATGACGTCCCTTAAACCTATAACATTTCAAACAGTAAATATAACCATTGTCTTATAGCAAGTATGATTCTGATTCTTGGGACTGAGAAACTATAGGCATATTTTGTAGTCTTAAATACACGCTTGTAGTATTAAAATGTGTAGTAGACTGAAATGGCTAAATTATTCATTGCAGTAACAGACTTTTTGATGGACATTAAAACTCAGCAGTTTAAATAAGGAAACCACAGATTTCCTTTTAAGCAGGTAATAACTGCTTGCATCAGTGGTTATTTAATTGGTCTCCGGACAAGAAATAAAACAAGTTGTACTGTTTAAACCATGAAATCATGTAATGCAAAGCCATATATTGCAATATATCAATACAAGAACACAAGCTAAGAACTAAACTAAGTTGATTCATACTGCCTATGGATGACTATTAAACATTTCCATAAGGCTAGTATAAAAACTCTGGTTGAAGAGAAAGAAATTCATGAAAATAATTTTGAGTTTATCTAAATATTAATTTATAGGCTGTGTGATTTACTGATTTAAATGCAATGTTTTTGGTTTTAAAGTGACACCTGGTAGAAATAATTTTCACTTTAAGTTTAGCACAGATTGAGAGATTTATTTTTTTGATTTCTAGAGTTTTAAATGCAAAAATATATGCAATATAGCATAGAATTACAATTTATGTGATATATATATTTATATATATAGCCAGTTACTATAACTGACGAACACATTGTCTTTTATTTACAAGATAATTTGTGGATTTTTTCCAACTTTACACTAATTTTTATATGTTTGCAAAAATCTAAACTTAGGAGGAAAAGAGTATTTAGCAAAATCTGGGTGAATTTTTGGGAAAAAGACCCTTGATAGTTCAAAACAGTATATCCTATTATTCGTGGCCATATGAAGCTGTTCCCTGTCACTATCTATGGTAAAAATTGAATATTCCAATGCCCTTTGCAGGGACTTGAGACATTTGGCATTTCTTTACTACCATGGCAGGATATGTCAAATGCTGCTGTGAATAATGACCTCTAAGCTAGATAATATACTAAGGGTTTCAGGGGAAAAAATCTCATTATAATGGCTTGTATGAATATAATACTCAAATAAATGACCTTGCTTGTACTAAGAATTGTTGAAAGTTATGAATTAGCTTTATAAGGGTTAGCCTCTATGTTGACCTATGCTAACTAGATCACTTCTTGTGTTAATTACCAGTACCAGGTGGTACAAAACTTCACTCAATCAAGTTTAACCCACTGTATTTAGAAAACAAAATGTAGAATGTTTCTAGAGTGGGTAATATAGTAAATCTGACTGACCACTTTAGCAGCAACTAATTTTCCAATGATAGATGCTGATCTTTATATGGTAATCCCTGGGACCTTTCCCCAAATATTTCTGACTTCTGGACCTAGGATAGGATTACTCTTTTGGCCCCCTTGTGGCTAGATGAGGCCATTGACTAGGTCTGGGCAACCCTGAGTGGAAGTGGAAGTTCACTTCCAAAAGGAACATGGATGGCTAAAATGAAGTCATTGTTCAACTCTGTCAGTCACACAGATTATTAAGCTGACCTAGGACCAATACCTGGAAACCATCAATACATTTCAGACCCACATTGATTTTGGAAAGCAGTAGTGTGTTCTAAATGCCTGTTTCAGCACTTATTTGATGAATTATACAAGTAAAGCTGGATTAAAAGGCCTACCAAATAGACAATATGGGTTTCAACTATAATCCCTATAAATCAGCAGTTGTTCTCTTTAGTCACAGGTGGAGATGCAAGTTCCAATGCAAGGCAAGTTTTTGCTGTTTTCATAAAGCTATATAAATTTGTACCTGGTGATTTTCAACATTAGGAAACATATTTTACTCTTTTCCCCTCATAACTGGTGTAGCATTTTAACAGTTTGAACAGTACTTTGATAAAGTATTGTTGATGCACAGTGAGTTGGAAAGATAATATTGATTCTTTGTACTTATGGTTATTCTTTTTATTTCTTGTTTTGGCTGTGTAGCTGATTTTCAGTTTTGTCTCCAAATGACTAGATTAAAAAAAAAAAAAACACTATATGGATGTAATTAGAAGCTTTTGATTTGGCCTACTTATGAATAAAATATTAAGTGTTTTGGTGCATTATTAAACAAACATCTGTGATTAGTAACAGTATATATCATCAACAGTATATATCTGAATTCAGCACTGAGAGGTTTACTAGATCGTTCTGTTTTTGAGTGTTTCCTTGTTTCTCTCTCCAGATGTTAGCCTGATCATATCTGACTATTTGGAGGAAAGAAATAGTACCTATCCTTGTCTTTTCAATGACATCTGATATAAAGCTTCCTTTTTCATCTAACAAGTGGGAAGCTTTGCCTCTATCTTTCTTATAAAACAGATTTATTTAAAACATAGGAGAGAGGGTGAAAAAAAATACGGGAAACTTAAAAAGGTATCACTGAAACTAAGGTAACATCCCAGTTTCTGTTTTATTTTGCCCTATAAAATCGTATTTTGCAAAGGTCTACAAACCAATATTGCCTTCAACTACCAAAAGTTACTCTTTAGGCATCCCTGTCAGTATTCCTCAGTTTCTGAATTACGCCCCTGGGCAGACTTAATGTGATGCTAATGAATCTCAAGCTTTCAGGGTCTCTCACTTGCACCAACATCTTCCAAGACCTTGGGGTGAGGGGGGGTGGTGCAATAATATGTTTACACAGTCACATGTTTTTGAAATTTGCAATAGTAAGCATTTTAAGTGCAATAGGTTAATAACACTGCTTCCTTCCTGTTCAATTTCCTCTGTCGAACCTCTTGTTTAAATGGTGTTAGAGAGCCCCAGGCATTTTGGAGATCTAGTTAAGGGAAAGTTGAGATGGGGATACATTTAATTTGGGTGTGTTAAGAATGTATTTTTACGGATTTACAGTCTCTTTCATTCATAGTCATTTCTAACAACCGTGGTACAGATTTGCTTCCAAGAATTTGACATCCACTGCACCAGCTTGCCCTGTGTGGTGGCACAAAGGTTGAGTGCCAGAGATTCTAAAGTAGTGGAATATCCCCCAGTGTGGGTTCCTGGAAATATGTGGGTGGTGAAGTGGAATCACGGCTTAAGTGTGTGGAGACAGAAAAAATTCTGTAGAAAGTTCTTCTAATTATTAGGCATAAAATTCCAAATGGAGAATGTGCTTCTCATTGACATCTAATTAAAGCGAAAATTCTCTCTTGTAGGAATTACTCAATAAGGCAGAAGATGTACACTATTCTTTTGAGTGTCTGTGTGTGTGTGCAATTTTTAAGCAGAAATTGTACAACTACAGAATTTATCAGAGTCCCTGTGTTTGAGGGAACAAATATACAGCAATACTGCAGAGTCAGTGTGTGTATAGTTGGGTGACTTTTGCATCCCAGTGTATTGGAACTAGCAAATCTCAAACATCTTTTCCTGACAAAGTCTGGCACTTGAACATGAAATGGCACACCCTGTATCCACCAATGCAATAAAGATACCCTAAACAAACAAATGTTTCAGTGACAAACTCTTACGGTAAACTATTCATCAATATGTCAAAGTCTGTTTTATTTATTCAACTATCAAGTTTAATACAGTGCAGTAACACTTAAAAATCTATTTCAATTGCTCTTCTGTATGCCTAATTTCAGATTGAATGTATATATCATTTTTTCAGAAGTTTTGATCATACCAAAGTTCAAAAAAGTAGTATTATAGACATATGTCATCAGTTCATTTATTAGTTAATAAGTTATGGGTTTGGGGGAGACATTGTGATACTTTTTTTATTTGTCAGATCTATAAAATGTGGAATTTCTTATAATTTATGATTTTTAAATAGGTATTTATTTTGCAACTATTTTTGTATCTTATTCTATATACTTTTTCTTAAGGAACGCCACCCAAATTATGTAAAGTTTACAAAACCTGATTCTGTCCTTGCTTGTAATAATTAAGAGCATAGATAGTGGTTTAAATGAGTAAAACATGGACATCAAAAATTCCCCCAAATCATAAATTCAATTCTGCAAAATAAACAAATGCTAAGACTTTAAATAATTTAATTTATAGATAAATACTGCTTAATGGTATTTTCCTAAGGACAGTAATCATATTGCTATAACAAATTATTTTTGGATCAGATTGTTGGTGCTGGAAGTTGTTCAAGTGGTAGCATGGTGAGAAAGAGTTGGGCAAAGTATTTGGAAATAAAGAAACTGGTTTTGAATTCCAAGACCTCTACTTTGGACCTCCGTGATTTTTGATGGCTCTCCCTGAACCCTGATATTTCATCATTTAATTCAATTAATCCAACATGTATTTAAATTCTTTTTTATATCAGCCCCTGTGCCAGATTCTGAACATAAGTAAAATCCAATACTTGCCTTTAAATAGCTCATATTTTAATTCTGTCTATATAATGGGAAGAGCAAATAACCTTTTCAGTTGCTGTGGGTAGTAAATATGATAATTTCATAAGAGAACCTAATACTGCCCAGAACAAATTAAATTCGTAACAAAAGTTATTTTTCCTTTATTTTTCCTAACGCTCTTCTGAGAACTTAAGGTTGAGTATCCTAGATTTTTCAGGATCTTCATTTCTGTTTTGCGCATTTTCATAGTTTAGAATTGGAGCCATTTACACTGTATTGCTCTTCATTTGTTCAGGGGTCAGCAAGCTATAGTCTGTAGGCCAAATCTGGCCCTTGGCTTGTTTTTGTATGGACCCCTGTGTTATGATTTCTTTTTTTAATACCTTCAAAGTGTTGTTAAAAACAAAAGAAAAAGAATATAGGACAGGGACACAGCATGTGGCCGGGAAGGCCTAAATTATTTACTATGTGACCATTAACAGAAAAAAGTTTTCTGACTGTTTTTTGGAATATCAATTTCATGAGTATAATGACAATATTGAAAAATACGGTATTTCACGTTCCATGTGAGAAAGGAGCTACTGCAATATGTAAGTGCACAGATGGAACATATGTTGCTAAGTGCCATGTGTAAAGCTCCATATCCATAAAGCTCTAACTCAAGTATAACCAATGTCACATTACATAATCCATATGCATAACGATACACTTTCATTATAACACAAAGAATTTATAGTGTACCTTGTAATTATGGTCATTTCTCTTACTGAGAGGTTGATTCTCTGTTCCCTCTCCTTGAATGTGGGCAGATTATGTGACTGGTTTTACCAATAGTGCACACTGAAAGTAACACTGTGCCAGTTCCTGTCCCTTGGAGCACTCTCATGGAAGCTGTGAACTACCACTTAAGAAGTCTAATTACCCTGTGACCACCATGCTGGAGAGGCCTCATGGCATGTGGGCACTATAGGTGACAGTCTCAGCTGGACCTTGACTTTCAGTCACCCCTCCAAGGCAACAGATATACCAGTCAAGCCATCTGAAACCCTTTAGATCAGTCCATCTGACAACTGAATGCCACTGAGTGGCTGACACCACGGTCGGCACCATATGGAGCCAATGAATCACCCACCTGAGCCTTGCACAAATTTTGACCCACAAAAGTTGGGTGACATATTAATAAAAGTTTATTATTTTCAGCCACTATGTTTCAGGGTGTTCGTTACCTAGCAATAGATGGCTGGAACATGAGAATTCTGTTTGCAAATTTAACAGATGCTGAATGTCAGCACCAGATTTAATAATGATAATTGTTATCATATTGTGGCTCATCTGTGTGCCAGACACCATTCTCAACACATTTCATAAGGTTATCATTTAACCTATGAAGATTATTGTTTAATATAATATACCTATAAAGTTATTACATTACAGAGATTATTTTTTATGTAGCATTGAAGAGGATACTGAGACTTAAGGAAGTTAAATTTCTTAATAGCCCTGTGAAGTTATTAGATTATAGGGATTATTTTATCCATAGTAAGATGAGGACACTGAAACTTAAAGAGGTTAAGGAGGTTAAGTAATGAAAAGATATCACAGGTATTAAGTGACTGAGGCTGGGGGGATCCAATTTAGTTCATTCATATTTGAAAACTCTTCCTCTGATATGTTATAAATAATACCTTATATTATGATGGAGAACTTATCTAATTAATTTTTAAAGTTTTACCCATAAGCAGACTCACCAAACACATTTCTTGTTTATATACTTCACTTAATTAATCTTATGTGGTTCTCTCTTGTAAAAATCTGTCTTCAGTGTAACTGATTTTAACTGACAGTCTGCTCATAGTTCTCTGGACTGAAACATAGAATAGAGCTGTATTTAAATGTACCTATCTCCCTTATGACAGATCAAAGCAAGTATGCCATTTGTTCCTAACTTTCAAGGGACCTTCATTTAATTCAGAATGTTTTGATGGAAATATTCAGTCCAAGGAGCTTTATTTCCAAAGATGACACAGTCAATATTTATGGAAAAATCCCATGCATTGATATTTCATTTCTGCTTCACTGTAATGTTTTCATTACCTTTATGATCCATGCCACAAAATATTGTTATAGTGTGTTAAGCCACAGTATGGTAGCAATGATCATTATCTTGGTATTTTCAGAAAGAGGCCCTCTTTAAGACAATTATTGATAATCTAATTTTTGTCTGTAGAGCACCATTTTGTAACAATGATCAGAGCAATTGGTAATATTAACTGAGCACTTATGGTATACCAAGGACAATTCTAGGCTTTTTACACATATTAAATTAATAAATAGTCCAATGGATTAATATTCATAACCCCCTCAAATTGTATGTAATTTCTGCTTTTTATACTTATTTTGATCCTCCATCTTCTATTATGGCCTTGACCTTCATTACATGCCTGAAGGATAGACAAGTAATATGACAAGAACTTTACTACAAACTAGGAGCGTCTTCATAAGTGGACTAAATTACTGTGCTAGTCACTTTTTGTTATTCACCAAAGTGCATTCCTGACTACATTCAAGCATAGGAAGGACTATACTTCTATATATCTAGAAGGTGGTCATGGGAATTGCATTGGTCAAAGACATATAAACAGAAATGATATGGGTCATCTCCTGGTGGAGGCATTTAAGAGCCAGCACACAATGCTCCATCTTTTCTTCCTTAACATTATATTAGCGTTCTCCAGAGAAACAGAGCACAAATAATATGGGAGGGAGGGGGAGAGGGAGAGGGAGAGAGAGAGAGAGAGAGAGAGGACACCAGAAGAGCCCACCGCATAAATTCTAGTCTAAAAATAGCACACTCAACCCAAGAAGAGCTGATGTTTCAGTCTGAGTCCCAAGCCTAGAAAAAAACCAATGTCACAGCTCAAGCAGTCAGGAGAAGTTTCCTCATACTCAGTCTTTTTCTTCTATTTGCACCATCAACTGATTGAACGAGGACCACCCACATTAAGGAGGAAAATCTGCTTTACTCAGTCTACTTACTAAACTGTTAAACCCAACCAAAAACATCCTCACAGACAAAACCCAGAATAATGTTTGTGGGAAAAACATTTTTTTCTGGATCACTAGGGGTAATAATGGTGCTACTTGAATTTCTATCCCTTGATTCCTACTTGATTCCTGATGTCTTGATTCCTGTGAATCCTGCCTATCAGGGAAACAGCACCGTGTATTCAACATTTATTCAGAGCATATACTGCCTTCTAACGAACGTTTCCCCAGCCCTTCAAGATACTGCCACCTAACTGGCACTGTAAATGAGTTTTCAAAAGGCCATTTCACAATTTTATCAAGCCAGCTACTTCAGGATGGTGGGAAATGTACAGCAAAACACTTTGCACACTTAACCAATGCCAAGGGAGGACTGAAACTATGTGGGGGAATAACAAAGATCATCATACTGCTAGCCACCAGGATTAGAAGTCCAAACACTTCTGCCCACTGCATTTTGATATCAAAGTTGCTAAGGAAAACACAATACCATCAAGCCCTGGATGGGACAGGGGTTTTACTCACATAGTGAAGAGACAGAGAAAGATCAGCTTCAGTAGTGTACATTGGTCCCTTAGGATTAGCAAGTTCTATCTCATCCACTCACCCCCATTCTACTAGCAGCTGAAGAAGGGCCACTTGCCTAGATGTATACCTCTCATGCTACAGTAGAAGGACTTTGACCCCTCTTCCATGAAGTCTGAAATACTAAAAGGTAGGGTTCTGCCCGAGGGCCACTGATGTACATGCCTAAACAGAACAAAGCAACGCTTATTGAGACAGAAACAGAGAAAGATATTCCCACACAAATTGATAAGCCTGCGACAGGCTGTGTGGGCTCTTTATCTCTTGGTGAGGAAGTGGTCCAGGCCCAAGGCCCATTCTTATGTGGATATATATATATATATATATATATATATATATCACTTCCATTTGATAATGGATATTGCTGTGCATATCCAACTTTATGAGACCCAGCTCATGATGGGCAGCTCACATCATATGATTTCTTCCCAGTTAATGCCTCCATTTTAACTGCAGAGACTGTGAAAAGCTGGAAATTCAACTTGAATTGTAATTCAGCCAGCTATAGGAAATATTTTGTATTTAATTTTCAGCAATCTCAGCACTGTAACTACAGGAGATAAGGATCTGCTTGAGGTCACATACAGAAACTTTCACGTCATGTATATGGCACTTGAGCGGAAATTTGAATCTCTGAGCTCATCCTTATTTTCCCCACTTTATCCAGCTACAATAGGAGTAACTAGCCAATCTCATTATATATCTTAGCAAAGGTAACAAATATAGAGTCACCAAGATCCTTGCTTCTTCTAAGTGGTTGATTAGGAGTACCCAGTGGTGCTATTTTGCATATCTCTAGAGCCAAATCACACCCATGGACTATCAGTACTCTCTCTACTATTGCAAATATATTCATTAGCATCTTTACATTTAAACAGATTAGAAAGCCAATTCCAGAAACCTCAGAACCAATTCAGAAAACTTATCCTTAAAATTCTGTTTCTCTAGACCCTCTCTTGGTACCAAAATTTCCATTACATTACCCTCCAGAAAACCAGAAACTATGAGATATAGGATATATGTATATACATATACACATATATCTCACATATTTGTGAAAGAGAAAGAGCTAGAGAGATTATTAAGAATTGGCTCAAGTGATTTTGGAAGCTGAGAAGTCCCAAGATCTGCGTTTGGCAGGCTCACGCCTCAAGAAGAGCCAACATTTCAGTCCGAGTCCAAAGACTGAAAAAAACTCACTGTCCCAACTCAAGTGGTAAGACAGGAGAAGATCCCTGTTACTCAGTCTTTTTGTTCTATTCAGGTCTTCAAATGTTTAGATGAGGGCCACTCACATTAAGGAGAGGAATGATTCACTCAGTCTACTGATTCAAATGTTAATCTCATCCAAAAACATCCTCATGGACACCCCCAGTATGTTTGACCAAATATCTGGGCACTGTGTGGCTCAATCAAATTGACACATAAAATTAACCATCACAAAATGTTAATATATATATGCATTGTGAGATTAAAGCAGCCTGGAGTGTTTAGCCAACATGCAGAGTACACAAACATTCCCTGGTCATCCTTGGTAAGGTCCACCATAATAAATGTTCAATTCAGTAACTGGTCATGGGAGTTAGGGGTTTTAGTAGTACGTAATTCATTGGAGCTTTATTAAATTATTTAATACAGATGCCCAGGATAGTGACACAAACCTTGAGTAGTCTTTGTAAGAGTGAGACATAAACCCTTGCTGTTTTATGTTCCTGATATTTAGAGAGTGTTTGTTTCAGGGGCAAATTTTGACGGATGTTGTCTCTTGATCTGTAAAATGTGAGATTTTAAACTAGATATCTCTAAAGTCACTTACAGAACTTACATTCTATTATTTTAGGTTTCCCAATTTCAAATAGGAAAACTCAATCATATGAAAGCAAAACAACTATACCAAAGCCACTCAGCCCATTAAATGAAATTCTGTGGCCAGAATTGTGGGTTTTTTGAATTATCTACCCAGTAATTTGTTTCCATTACATTGCCTCATGCTCTTCTAAACTCAGCAATTGTTCAAAGGAAGCATTAAAATATATAGCTTATTTGGGAGTGATTTTTATCTTGGAATTAATTGATTGTTATGGTAAAGTTTGGGATGTATCATTTGAAAATGCCAGAGTTGCTCATCAGTAGTCAGTTTCACACATAAAATTTAATTTAAACTCATGTTATTTACCTACTTTGTACCTAAACATCAGCAAGGGACTATGGGAGATGCAGAAGTATATGATGTGACTCAAGTAATTTCATTAATTTAATCTTAACCAGCATGGAATATAATCACACATAAATCACACACTTAATTTGTTTAGTATGAATGTATTTATGCCTTGACTTCTTATGGAGAACAACACTCCTCTAGGATAGGGCTAACTATGATGTAATAAAAAATTATTAAAGGCATTTCTGAAAGCTAGCAAATCAGAGTCTAACATCTAATAAGTTCAGGTATCTTCAAATTTGTCACTTTGAAAAGTTGTGCGATTACTTCCATGATACTGCAAGTGCTCTGAACATTCTTGGATTTCCTCTTCCAGGTACCTGAGGCATTTTTTTGACTATTCCTTTCATTCTTTGAAGGTGCTGCTCATTATTAGAAATGGTCATTCCAATAATTGATTTAAGTGTGTGTATGCATATGGGTGTACATATTATGCACATTGTGTGCACGTGTGTGTGCATATCTGAAAGGGAGAGAATGAGGGAGAGATTCATTACTTTATGCTTTACGAAAGGTGCTATCTCTATTTTTGAAGCATTGTGATCTAACCTGAGGACATACATGTATGTGGAGCAACATATGAGGAAGCCTGAGCCACTGTACTGCAGGCACTGAACCAATGTGATGTGACATGTTAAACAAGGAGATTTCTTTTTCTGGAGATTTTAAAGAAAATGATAGATAGATATTTATGGGATTTTTGGAGGCTGTGGTATTGCCTGGAGGTAAAAAAAAAATGAACCAGATTAATAAGGTTATTTCTATATCTCTAAAACTCTCTGAATGGGGCAAAATGAAAGATACTAGCATGGACTTGCCTTGGAGGACAAGAGAGAGGAAAAATAGATCTACTCTGATCATTAGTTGTACTCCTTCTGTAAGGGTCAGAATCCTGCAGAAGGAATAGAGGGGCTACTCCCTAAGAAAATAATTATGAGGATTTAAATGAGATCATGTATATAAAGTGTCCAGCACAGAGATCAACATAAGAGTTATGCTTCACAAATATTAGTTTGCATTTCTTTGGCCATTTCACACATTTTCTGATTACTTGCTTATCTTTGGATATAAGATGAAAGTGATATTTAGCACTGATATTCAGTATAATAAGGAACTAAATGGAGAAGAGATACGATCTAATCAAAATGAGTTAGTCATAATCCCTTGCCTTTGAAAAATAATAATATAGTAAAGTCATATTTATATCAAGCTCTTAACTTTTCATATCCATGATTTTTCTTTTATTCCTTGAATAGCCCCAAGACTTTGGTCAGACTGGTTATTATCATCATGTGCTTGATGAGAAAATTAGTGACTGTGACTTGCTGAAGTCGTAACTATTCTGTAGCAGATTCTAAATTAAAAGAGAGTTCTCATGATTGGTAGACTACCTCTAAGATGGCACCCAATTATCCTTTCTCCTTGGTATTCATGTAATCTCCTCCTCTTTGGTGGGCTGGATTTAGTGACTCACTTCTAATAAAGAGATTATAGTGAAAGTAAAAACGTCATTTCCAACATTAGGTTAAAGAGATGCTGTGGCTTGCACCTGGACTGTCTCTTTTTCTCTCCTGTGTTGTCTCTGAGGAAACCTGCTGTCAGTTAGGAGTAACTCCATAGAGAGGCGCAAATGGCCAGGAACTGTTATCTCTGGCCAACATTCAGCAAGAACCTTAAGCCTGTCAATAGTCACCCGATGTGCTTGGATCTTCTGAGACCTGCCAACTGCCATGTGAGTGAGCTTAGAAGAGGATTCTCTCCAGTCATATTTTCAGTTGAGACCACAGACCAAGCAGACACCAAGCACTGTTGTGATAGATCCTGAACCAGAAGCACCGGCTAAGCCACTCCCTATTTCCTGACTCAGAGAAACTGTGAGATAATATGTTTTGTTGTTTTAAGCCACTAGCTTTTTGGGTATTGTGCTATGCAGAAATAGATATCTAATATACATGATTTTCAACTCTCTGCATTTCAAACATCTAGTCTATAGAGCAGATGTTATTTATTAACTAATCATTGAAGCTTTGGAGTTAGTCTTCTGATGCTTAACTCTGTGGCTTTGGCCAAGTTGTACAAACTCTCTGTGACTCAGATTTCCCTTCTATAAAATGGAAATAATAAAAGTAGAAACTACCTATGAGAAAAACAAAAAGTAAAATCTATATAAAGTGCTTAGAATGGTGCTGGCCCAGAGATAGTGCTGAATACATGTCATTATTATCATTCTTTCATTAAAGTAAACAGCACAACTGTTATCACACATAAATGGAGACAGAAAACTAAGCAAGCATTCAAACATTCAATTGTAAATATGAATCAATGATATTAACAATATACACCAACAGAAGAATAAATGCACAGGATAATGTGGTAAATAAAAGGACCAATCATGAACTAGAAGTTATAAGACAGGGAGGTTCTGGCATACAGTAAGTCCTCTACATATGAACGAGGTCCATTCCGAGAGCCCGTTCTTAAGTCCAATTTGTTCCTAAGTCCAACAAAGTTAGCCTAGGTACTCAACTAACACAATCAGATATATAGTACTGTACTGTAATAAGTTTATGATACTTTTCACACAAATAATACATAAAAAACAGACACAAAAATAATGAAAACATTTTTAATATTGCAGTACAATACCTTGAAAGGCAACAGTAGTACAGTACAACAGCTGGCATACAGGGTCTGGCATCGAGTGAACAGGCAAGAAGAGTTACTGACTGGAGGAGGGAGAGGAGGTGGGAGATGGTAGAGCCGAAGGATCATCAGCGATAGGAGATGGAGGGCAAGCTGCAATTTCACTCACGCCTGACGTTGATGGCACAGGTTCTGGTTCCTTGCTGGGTTCAATTCTATCTACCCTCTTGAAAAAACGATCCAGTGATGTCTGGGTAGTAGCTCTTTTTTTCTTTTCATAGATGACATGGTAGCACTGGATTGCATTCTGAACGGCTGCTGCAACCTTCGTGTACCATTCTAAGTTCAGGTCCTGTGCCTCAAAAACTAACAGTGCCTCCTCAAGTAAAGAAAATCCCCTGCCATTTCCTGTGTCCTGAATCTCTTCAGTTCTTCAGTTGCTTCTTCCTCCTCTTGTCTCTCTTCATCCTTTCTCTGGGTCTCCAATTACATCAGGTCGTCAATAGAAAGCACCTCGTGCTGCACAGCAAGAAATTCAATGAAGTTGTCCTCTTGCAGATATAGTTTGAAATAAAGATACTGTACTACTGTACTCTATACAGTACTGTACAGTAAAGTACACAAAAGCACAACAACTCGTAGAGGATGGATGCACGTGACAATGTACACCAGACATGTGAACTAAGTTACATGATTGGACATGTGAATTCATGTTCACGTCTCTGAAAGTTCGCAACTTGAAAGTTCGTATGTAGGGGACTTACTGTATTTCAATTTCTGATGATTACTCTTTGAGAAGATAGTATTTTTCTATTTAATTGTATTATTTGCTAGCTGTCTTTATTTAGAAACCTCTTTGCATAGAAGTTTATAGGTAATTTGTCATCTAATTTTATAAATGTTAATATTTTAATAAAGATTTTTATTAAATTTGTTATACTTAGATATACATAAACATATATATATATGTTTATTTGTGAATATATTTAAGTACAAATGGAGACATGTCAAAAGTATTAAATAGCATTATTTAGAGGAAATTATATATAGAAGTAGATTGATTTATGGTATCCTAAGCAAGGAATGGAGTGGAAACAGTCAATGTTGCTTTTGGGCATCTTCTGAAAGATACCACTAAGAACAGAAATAACCCTTAGGCATAACTGCAACACTCCTAGAAGGACAAACAGGGAATGCCAGGACTGAAAGACACAAGATAGGCCTTAAAATATATAATGATGATTGAATTTAGAAACTAAATCATATATAAAAGAATTACAGGTACACTAAACACTACCATTGCTGTTTTTGTTTTTTAGAGCATTTAAAAAAATGAATTTAAGTGATAAAGACTCTTGTGTAAATATGTAAATTAAAATGTGAAGAATTATAATACAATAAACAAATACAATTTACAAGAATTGCTTTTCAGCATTTTCTAGCCTGCATCAAACCTCTTGAGTTCAGCAAAATATGTATATTTTAAAGATCTGTAGGAACAACAATTTCTTTTGATATATTAAGGGAAAAACTCTTAGGGACTTTTCCTGGAAAAGCTGAAAATAAAAATTACTTTTATCAAATTTATTAAATAGCACTGTATGTTAATATTTGTAAAACATGGCTTTTATATTTATGGTAAAGAAAAGGTCTTCTTTTTTTGCACATAGTATCTAAAATCACTTAGAGATAAAGATTGTTGTAAACCTTAACATTATAATGACACAATATGGTTTATACTCCAAGTTTGAAAATGCATATTTTCTAGCTTGTTCCTTATGGACATTATGTGTGTGTGTGTGTGTTGCTTTGATAAATAATAAGCAAATTGGTGGTATACGGATGTTTCACAGACCAGGAATGCATTCTAAGCCTATTCTTTGTTTCTTTCCTTTACTGCCATTGCCATTTTTAAGTAAAAAAGACAATGATATTTCATGATTATTAAATATCATCTAGGGATGAACTTATATAATGGGATTGAGTTTTATGACCGTCTACCAAATTATCTTCAGTGAAGGGCCACTCTGATGGAAATCTCCTGACTGATTTTAAAACCAAATGCTCATGTTTCATTTCCAGAAGCAAGCTTAACTGGAATTTGATGTCTCTGACACCACAGTGTCTTTCTTCAAGGGCAGTGAAAACACAGAATGGCACTTGCCACAGAAAGCAGAAGTATTATTTGACAAGTAAGAGCAGAGTAAAAATGAAAGATTTCAGGTATAGTCAGGTGCCTGCAGTTGCTAAAGCAAATGTTCCCACAGTGGAGGAGTGAGGCTGCTAGGTGTTTCCCTTTCCTCATCCAACAGTACTAACTGAGCCAAAGTGCATGATCTAGTGCTGAGATTTTCTCATTTTACTTCTACTCTATTTCAGACTTACCTGTGATATTTCTTCTACCATCTTCTCTTGCTGTTCCTTTTCCTTTGCCCTCATCTATATTTTCTCTTCCATGTCTTTAAAATATATATTGAATTTTAAAAATTAGAAATGTCATACCTGCTTCTTGTAACAAGTCAAACTGTACAAATATACAAAGTGAAAAGTAATGATATTCCCTTACCAAAAGGTGCCATTGCCTGAGGTAACAGATACTAACATATTGGTGACATAGCTTTCCTCATTTTACTCTAATTTCATACAAACATACAACTTGTGTGTGTGTGTGTGTATATATATATATATATATATATATATGTATATATATAAGTATATATACACATATATGTATATCTTTTATTTTTGTTCTTTAATAAACAGTTAAATTATACCAAATATTTTGCCTACAAATGAAACTTTCTCCAAGTCAATATGAGCAGTATAACATGATTTTACATAGCTGTGTAATATTCTATATTCTGGATGTACTATCTAATTCAGTATTCTCCATACAGAAAGAAATTAGTATGTTGGTAAAAGTTTATCACCAAAAAAAAAAAAAAAAAAAAAAACAAAGAAAAAAATGCTTACTTCAAGGAACAAGACAAGTTGGCCCACTCTCATCACTATTATTCAACATATTTTGGGAAGTTTTAGCCACAGCAATCAGAGATGAAAAAGAAATAAAAGGAATACAAATTGGAAAAGAATAAAAACTGTCACTGTTTGCAGATGACATGATACTATACATAGAGAATCCTAAAGATGTTACCAGAAAACTACTAGAGCTAATCAATGAATTTGATAAAGTAGCAGGATACAAAATTAATGCACAGAAATCTCTTGCATTCCTATACACTAATGATGAAAAATCTGAAAGAGAAATTAAGGAAACTGTCCCATTTACCATTGCAAAAAAAAGTATAAAATACCTAGGAATAAACCTACCTAGGGAGACAAAAGACCTGTATGCAGAAAACAATAAGACACTGATGAAAGAAATTAAAGATGATACAAACAGATGGAGACATATACTGTGTTCTTAGATTGGAAGAATCAATGTTGTGAAAATGACTATACTACCCAAAGCAATCTACAGATTCAATGCAATCCCTATCAAATTACCAGTGGTATTTTTTACAGAACTAGAACAAATAGCTTAAAATGTGTATGGAGACACAAAGCAGCCAAATAGCCAAAGCAGTCTTTAGAGAAAAAAACGGAACTGGAGGAATCAGACTCCCTGACTTCAGACCATACTACAAAGCTACAGTAATCAAGACAATATGGTACTGGACAAAAACAGAAATATAGATCAATGGAACAGGACAGAAAGCCCAGAGATACACCCACATACCTATGGTCAACTAATCTATGACAAAGGAGGCAAGTATATACAATGGAGAAAAGAGAGTGTCTTCAATAAGTGGTGCTGGGAAAACTGGACAGCTACATGTAAAAGAATGAAATTAGAACACTTCCTAACACCATACACAAAAGTAAACTCAAAATGGATTAGAGACCTAAATGTAAGACCAGACACTATAAAACTCTTAGAGGAAAACATAGGAAGAACACTCTTCGACATAAATCACAGCAAGATCTTTTTTGACCCACCTCCTAGAGTAATGGAAATAAAAACACAAATAAACAAATGGAACCTAATGAAACTTAAAAGCATTTGCAAAGCAAAGGAAACTACAAAAAAGAAGAAAAGACAACCCACAGAATGGGAGAAAATGTTTGCAAATGAATCAACGAACAAAGGCTTTATCTCCAAAATATATAAACAGCTCATGCAGCTCAATATTAAAAAAACAAACAACCCAATCAAAAAGTGGGCAGAAGACTTAAATAGACATTTCTCCAAAGAAGACATACAGATGGCCAAGGAGCACATGAAAAGCTGCTCAACATCACTAATTATTAGAGAAATGCAAATCAAAACTACAATGAGGTATCACGTCACATCAGTTAGAATGGGCATCATCAGAAAATCTACAAACAACAAATGCTGGAGAGGGTGTGGAGAAAAGGGAACCCTCTTGCACTGTTGGTGGCACTGTAAATTGATACAGCCATTATGGAGAACAGTATGGAGGTTCCTTAAAAAACTAAAAATAGAATTACCATATGACCCAGAAATCCCATTACTGGGCATATACCCAGAGAAAACCATAGTTCTAAAAGACATATGCACCCCAATGTTCATTGCAGCACTATTTACAATAGCCAGGTCATGGAAGCAACCTACATGCCCATCGACGGATGAATGGATAAAGAAGATGTGCTACGTATATACAATGGAATATTACTCAGCCATAAAAAGGAACGACATTGGGTCACTTTTAGAGACGTGGATGGATCTAGAGACTGTCATACAGAGTGAAGTAAGTCAGAAGGAGAAAAATAAATATCGTATATTAACCCAAATATGTGGAACCTAGAAAAATGGTACAGATGAACTGGTTTGCAGGGCAGAAATAGAGACACAGATGTAGAGAACAAACGTATGGACACCAAGGGGAAAGTGGCAGGGGAGGTGGTGGTGGTGGGATGAATTGGGAGATTGGGATTGACATGTATACACTATTATTTATAAAATGGATGACTAATAAGAACCTGCTGTATAAAAAAATGAAGAAAATAAAATTTAAAATTAAAAAAAAGAATTCTGAAAGGATGCATTTCTGGAAGAAAAGTCTGAAAAAAAAAAAAAAAAAAAAGGCTTGGGCCAAGAAACAAAGCAGGAGATATTTAAATAATTGGCATAATAGTAGGCACTGACTTCCCTTTCTAGGTTCCTAACACTGGGAAAGTAACCTAACTTCTAAGACAGAATATTAAATGTTAAATGAAAGTTCCCAAAGCACCATAAGCCAAAATGAAGTTTCAGACTATGTGGCACATTTTCAAAGACGGACATTGTAGAGTTTAGAGATGGATCAACCCATTAAGATATAATACTTAAAAGCACACATGCACCTAACAGGGTCCCAAAATACATGAAGCAAAATGACAGAATTGAAGAAAGAAACAAACAATTCAACAATAATAGTTGGAGATGTTAACACCTCATTTTTAATAAGGGATGTAACAAGTATGGAAGATCAACACGCAAATAGAAGACTTCAGCACCAGAAGCCAACTATACCTAATAGACAGCTATAGAATGTCTATAAAACACTACACCCCCCAAACAGCAGAACATTTCCTTTCAAACGCACATGGAACATTCTCTAGCATAGACCCTAGAGAATGTTTTTATTGTGAGGCCAAAATAAATTTAAAAGGATTGGAACCAGATAAAGTATGTTAGAACTCAATAAGAGAAAAAAAAGGGAAATCATAAATATGTATAAATTATATAATTCTTAATGACCAATAAATCAAAGAAGAAATTACCAGAGAAATCAGAAGGTACTCTGAGTTACATGAAAATGAAAACACAACCTAATAAAACTTAGGAAATGCAATGAAAGCAGTATTCTGAGAGAAATTTATACCTGTAAATACTTATGTTAAAATGAAGTATCTCAAATCATAACCTAAGCTTCACCATAAGACATTGGAAAAGGAAGAGAAAATTAAACCTGAAGGTAGAAAATAATAAAGATTAGAGTGAATATGAAGAAAATACAGAATAGAAAAACAACAGAGGAAATCAATGAAAAGTTATTTCTTTGAAAAGATTAACAAAATTGACAAAACTTTATACAGACTGACTAAGGAAAAAAAGATGACTCAAATTACTAAAATCAGGAATTAAAGAGGGACATAGCTGACAACCTTACAAGAATAAAAAGCAATATTAGGGAATATTATAAAATCTGTATACCAACAAATGAGATAGCCTGAATGAAATGGACACACTCCTAGAAAGACATAAACTACAAAAATCAATTCATGAAGAAATAGAAAATGTGAATATATCTATAAAAGCAAGGAGATTAAATTAGTAATTAAAAAAACTTTCCATAAAAAAATCCCAGGCCCAGATTACTTTTCATTAGTAAACTCTAAAATTTAAAGAACTATTAATGTGACTCCTTCACAAACTTCCTAAAAAATAGAAGAGGAGGCAATACTTCCAAAATCATTCTATGAGATCATGTATTATCCTGATACAAAACCAGACAAAGACATCATAAAAAATAAAATTACTGAGCAATATCCTAATGAATATATATGTAAAAATCCTGAACAAAATACTAGCAAGTGAAATTTATCAACATATAAAAAGAATTATACTCTATAACAAAGTGGGATTTATCCCTAGAATGCAATTAATGTGACATTTTATATTAACAGAATAAAGGAAAATAAACACATCATCATTTCCAGAGAAACAGAAAAAGCATTTGACAAAATCAAAATTTGTTTTATGATTAAAATCCTCAATAAATTTGGAATAAAAAGAAACTTTCTCAACCAGATAAAGGGCATCTATTAAAGAAAAACAAAAAACAAAAAACATAGCTAACATCATACTTACTGATGAAAGTCTACATAATTTCCCCCAAGATCAGGTATAAGACAAGGCTATCTTTCAGTACTTCTATTTAACACTGTGCTGAATGGTCTACCAAGGGCAGTCAGGCAACAAAAATAAATAAAATGCATCCATGTAGGAAAGGAAAACTATTTCTATTTGCCAATGACATGATCTTAAATACAGAAAATCCTTAAGAATGTCCACAACAACTTTTGTAAATAATAAAGGAGCTCTGAAAAGTTGAAGAATATAATATCACTATACAAAAATCATTCATATTCTGTAAACTAGAAATAAATAATCAGAATATAAAATTAAGAAAGTAATTTCTTATAAAATAACACCAAAAATTAAATTGTTTAGAAAAAGTTTAATAAAAAATAAATGTAACATGTGTACTCTGAAAACTACGAAACATTGTTGAAAGTAATAAAAGAAGACCTAAATAAATGGAAAGACATTCCATGCCCCTGTATCAAATTAATTAATATTAAGATGACAATACTCCCCCAGATGATACAGATTCATTGCATCCTTATCACAACTTCAGTTTGCTTTTCTGAAATTGACAAGCCATTCCTAAAATTCATATGGAAATGAATAGGCAATATAATCTTTAAAAAGAAGAACAAAATTGGAGGATTCACACTACCTAAGGAGATTTCAAAACTTACTGCAGAGTTACAGAGATTAAGACATAAGCACAGACATATAGATCAATGGAATGGAACTGAAGGTCCAGAAATAAACTCTTATATTTATGTTCAAATGATTTTTGACAAGGGGGCTATGATAATTCAATATGGTAAAGAATAATCTTTTCAGTGAATGACAGTGGAACAACTGTATATCCATATGTAAAAGAATGAAATTGGGCCCCTTTTTAAAATCATATACAAAAATACCTCAAAATGGATCACAGACCTATATATAAGAGCTAAAAGTATAAAACTCCTACAAGAAAATATATCTTTGTGACCTTGGGTTAGGCAAAACCTTGTATATAACACCAAAAGCTCAAGTAACAGAAGAAATAAAGATACATTGGAGTTTGTCAAAATCAAACACTTCTGTGCAACATACAATGCCATCAAGAGCATGAAAAGACAAAATACATAATAGGACAAAATATTTGCAAATCATGTTTCTGATAAATGTTTTATATTCAGAATATATTAAAAAATCTTTATGAATAACTTTAAAAAAATAACTGAATTTAAAAATGGTCAGAGTATCTGAATAGACATTTCTTTAAAGAAGATATACAAATATCCAATAAGCAAATGAAAAGATACTCAGCATCATTAGCCAGCAAAGAAATGCAAATCGAAACCAAATGGGATACTACTTTACATCCACTAGAGTGACTATAATACAAAAAGACAGATAATAAATGATGACAACAATACAGAGAAATTAAAACTTTCATATATGGCTGGTTAGAATGTAAAATGATATAGACCCTTTGGAAAATACTTTGTCAGATCTTAAAGACGTTAAACATGGAGTTACCATATGACACAGAAATTCAACTCCTATGTATTTTCCTAGGAGAAGTAATAAGATATGTCCACACAAAATCTTCTATGCAAGTGTTCATAGAGTATTATTCATTATAGTCAAAATGTAGAAAGAACCCAAATGTCCATTAACTGACGAATGGATAAACAAAATGTGGTGTATTCATACAGTGGATACTATTTCACAATGAAAAGGAATTAAGTATTGAAACATCCTAAAACATAGATAAACCTTGAAAACATTAGATTAAATGAAAGAAGCCAGTCACAAATGGCAATATATTGTATTAATTTAAATAAGATGTCGAGAATAAGCAAATCTACAGAGGCAGACAGTAGATTAGGGCGGTGGTAATTGGAACGAATGGGGACTGACTGCTAACGTATACAGCACTATTTCTTTTGGTAGTGATGAAATGTTTTCAAATTTAGTACAGTGATGGTTGCACAATTCTGTGACTATACTAAAAAGACTATTGAAGTTTATACATAAAGAAAAAGAAAGGAAATACTTTAAAACTCTGTTAAATGGCTCATAATCTACTCATCCACACTGAGGGCATAAAAAATTTCTGAGCTAGAGATTGGGGAAATTTTCTTTGGTGAGAGTTATGCTGTGAGTTCCAGCTTGCTCAATTACAAGATAGCAGTTTTAAGGTGACCATTCTGAGGGCTCATTAACATGTATCTCCTAGACTTTGGAGGACACAATGGGCTGGCATCACCAAGTCTGATTAATTGAAAGGATGAATGACTGGCTGGCTAGCTACTCCAGTAGTGGAAACAGGAGAGCTTGCTGCTTTGTCTAGTAATCTAAATCCCCAGAGTTTGTTCAGGGCAAAGGATGTGTGAATGTTTCCCACGGATCAGAGATTGATCATCACCATGAAGAAGATGCAGTATAGAGTAATCCCTGGCCCTGTCCTAATCACCTTCCAAAGGCCCTGCCTCCTAATGCAATCATACTGAACATTAGGTTTCAACATATGAATTCTGGGGGTACATGAACACTCAGACCACAATAGAAATGTTATCTTAGAACCAGTTGTTATATTGAAGCCGATAGAGGAGGAAAACATATGCGAGGCAGAAGAACAAGGAAGAAGCCCAACAAAACTGCCCTTATCACATGACATCTTCCTGCCAGCTATGGGCCCAGACTGCAGGGAGGGTGAAGCCACAATTTTAAATCAGCTTCAGAGCTTTGATAATTACATGGGACCAGAAATTCTAATTATTGAATTGATACTATGTTTTGTGAATTAAAGTCATTGTAGAAATTTCTTGGAGTGACCAGAAAAGTCACAGACTGTCTAAATTTTCACATAGGAGCCAGAAGAAAACTCACCCCATTGAGTGTATTTGAAAGGCAGTGGGAAACACAATTTAAATTGTTTGTAATTATATCCCACCAGTCATGCTTCTTCAAACTCTGAAATGAGGATAATAATAATATCCAATCCCTTCTTAACTGCCTAGCAAATGAGTACTTTTAATTAATGTTATTACTTCACTTTGCTTTTACCATTGTTAACATACCTTCTAGAAGAGTGGTACCAAACAGAATTTCTCCTGTAGATAGGAATGTTCTCTATACTGTCCAATTAAGTTAACCATTAGCTGTTGAACACATGAATGTGACTAGCACAACTGAGGCACTTAATTTTTAATTTTATTTTAATTAATTTAAATGTAAATAGCTACATGTGACTAGTGGCTATTTATTGGACAGCTCAGATTCTAAACCACATAACAAAGAAAAATGACATGGGTCAGAAAAGTTGACTGTAAATTCAATCCTAAATTCAGCCTTTGGAAGACCTTTCCAAACCAAATTATTGTTTCATTACTATAAGTGGTGATGCCAGAAAAACTTCAGAATGAATCGCAAGCAAGTAGAAATGTAATTTATACATTATACAAGATTAGAGTTTTGTGCAAGAAGAATAACAAACATATACACAACGAACTTTGCCAGTACTAAAATATATTCAAACTAATTTTTAGACATCTAGTCTTGTTCATTAGCACTGATAGTAAATTGCCTGTGGGATTTAAACTAGCCACTTCCTAATGATACAAATCGTTAAGCATAGTATCTTACTAAGAGAAGCTGCATCATCTTACTCTATGAATCTTAGACAAAAAGATACGTATCCACCTGATTTGAATACTCCAGCATAAACCTGTTAAAGGTTTGGTGCAATTCCTCTGTAATATTAGGGGAGATTACAGACTGGTAAAGGGAAGGACATTTACCTGACTTTGGTAAATTTCCTGACCTACTCTTTTCTATAGCTTTAGTAAGCAAGGTATAAAGCAAGCCCTGGAGTAAGAAGGCAGAGTCAACAGGGCTCCATGTTGAAGTCTATAGCCTGGGAGAAAACACTAGAGCACACTTAGCATTATTCTCAAGCCATATCAGACATAGGGGGAAACCATACCAAAAGTAATTCTGGCTGTGTTCTAACTCAATGTAGAGCCAAACAGCAGTGTACTGTGGTATTTACTATTGTTGTCACATTAAAGATTTATGTCCACTGTGGCATCTTCCATATAATGGATCTAAGAGTTTTGACTTTAATTTTTATGAGTAATATTTAAAATTGCTTTTGCTTTCTCCCCCTAAGCACCACCCTCATCCTCACCCCATACAGGGTTTCTTGTACAAAGTTAGCAATGCAACCTCTGCTTGGGAATAAGGCAGCTGTAGACAACTTATAATATTCAGGGTATATTCTAAGCTAGAGACTGCCTTTACACCGTATCTAGCCTGAACTTGACTGGATGCTGTGGCAGCAAGTCATAGAAATTAGAAGTTCTAAAAGAAATGTGAGATCAGAACTGCTTAAGAAGGTAAATTACTGTTATAAATATATTTATATATTTGTACAGCATATCTAACATTTGTAAAGTGCTTACTCTATATGTGGCACTTTATATGAATTGTTACTCATAAATATCTTTACGAGATAAGTGATATTTTAGTCCCAATATACAAGGAAAGAAACCAAGGCTTGCAAGAGACTAAGTAATAGCATGCTCAAGGGGACATAATTAATTATTGATAGAGGTCCTGAGCCATTCGTTAAGCACAATGCAATGTGGTCTCTCTGATACAGAATAGAATTCTCCCCATCAATCAAGGTGAAAGGTGGTGTCATCATCTCCCT
Source organism: Hyperoodon ampullatus (assembly GCF_949752795.1). Classification (NCBI taxonomy): domain Eukaryota; kingdom Metazoa; phylum Chordata; class Mammalia; order Artiodactyla; family Ziphiidae; genus Hyperoodon; species Hyperoodon ampullatus. Next base: position 75,145,581 of record NC_136914.1, on the reverse strand, counting down.
GGGGTTGTAATGACCTACTGATATATGAAACAGCATGCAGGCTCTCTATAAATATAACTTGTATCTAACCTAAATGCTCTTTTCATCTTTTTATAATGAATATAGAAACAACTGAAAAATAAGGGATGAGCTTGCTAATGTTGCAACTTTGTGAGGTCCTTACTGGAATCTGATCAAGGGAGACTACGATGATCACTTAAGTCTATCAGAACTCTAACTTTCTGAGTTTAAAATCTTGAGATAAAACTTTCCCTCAATATATATTCAGAAAATATTTTATATTTTCACTAAACCTGTACTCTTCAATATAGTAGTGCTTCAAAAGCACTACTCTCTTTTATGAGGATGTGTTTGCATATGGGTGTCTGTCAGGGTTTTTTGTTATTGTTTTTGTTTTTCTGTAAACAATAGGCTCTACCCTGGCTAGCTCAAGCACACACGTATATTAGGTTTAAGTTGACAAGTGTATCAGTTTAGAACTTCCTGGAGGACTGGAGCCAGGCTAGGAAGTTATGCTGCCATGACTTAAGCCAAACCACAGAAGGAGAAGGTGTTGGAGAAGTGAGGAGGAGTGAGGCAAGTGGGCGTGGGGGACTTCTTTAGGCAAAAATCTGCTGACACTGCTGCTGTGTACCTAGGATATGGGGACTGGTCACCAGGGGTACTGCCTTTGCGGGAGGTGGAGTATGTGTGGCATGTGTGGCACCTTCCTTGTGTTGTTCACTTCCAAATTCACATCTCCATGGGTGCTTCTAATTGTCAGAAGCTAGGTCATGTGCCTGCACCCAGCTGCGGAAGAGGCTGAAAATGTGAATATTCTGACTTGGACTTTGGAAAGACAAGGATTTGTAACGTGAGAAAATGGACCAAGAGTAAGGAGGTAGGTTATAAGAGATGTTGTTTAGCCACAGTTAGGACAATCCTCTACAGTTGAGAAGAAAAACGTTGGCCTTGAATTCATCCTCCAGACTGAAGTTTATTCTTAAAAGTGTCAATATTAAGTAAACAACAATAAAAATGGAAAACTTTCATAGACACATTAAATGAACCTCTGGCTTTTCAAAGAGAAGATGGCTAAACAAAGTGTAAACTTTTATTGATGACATAAAATTTAATATAAACTCCAATACTGTGAACATGATTACATAGTATGAGGGAACTGATTACTCATTATCTGAATCCTTGAAGTTACTAGTCATAAAAGAACTGATAACTTATAAATCTGATTTCATTTATTGGACATTCTTCCATTTCTAATTATCATGGGGGTATGAAATATCCTGGAATCAGATATATCTAGGTTCAAATCCTAGCAGAAGAACTTTGGGTGTTTTAATAACATTTTTGATGGTTAAGTGAGATGATGAATGTGAAACATGGTTCATAGAGCCTGGTGCATTGTAAGTACTCAGTGAATGAGAGCTGGTGTTGTTATGCTTGCTTTCTTTCCCGATTTTTCTTTGTAAATCTGCCTAATGTTACTTTTACTGAACATGCCTGCCTCTCACTCTGCTAGTTAGAGCTCTTTCACTTTGCTGCTTCTACTCTGTTATGAGATTTTTTATTACGACCATTCAGTTAATAGTTCTTTAGGGTATTGATTACTCAATTCCATGGTCTGCATCTGTCCTGTGTATCTTTATAGGGGTTGTCATAAAGGAACCCCACTGCCCACCGAATCAGCTCGTATTGTTCTTGACTTCTTGATTTCAAACCTTTAATTTCTCATCATCTCTGTTTGGTGTTTCCAGAAGGGCTAGCCTGCCTTGCAATGCTTTAGAGGTAGATTCTAATGTATAATTGAACATCTTATTGGGCAAAGGTTAAAGAGAGAAGAAAAACAAAAACAAAAGGAATTTTTCTCTCCTCATTAGCACATAAGAAGGGATTTGGAGCCAGAGAAATCTTTGATTCTAAGCCAATTCATTTATTACTCAAGATATTTAAGCAAAACAGTTAACTTCTCTGAAAGATTTTCCTGATCTGTAAAACGGGAGTTCAACAGCTGACTTGCAGGGTTTTTGTGTAGATCAGAGATGCATTAATTTCCCAGGGTAGGGTCTAGCATGCAGTTGATGTTCCATTGTCCTTTTCATTACAGATGGGAGCAAGCCAACAGATAGCAGTAGACTCCTGGGAAGTGAATGCCGACTAGCATGAGGTGGGAAGACACCCCAGAGAAAATATTATCTACTTCTGCTCAAGGTGAGCCCTGTCAGCTTGCCAGGAGGCAAAGACCTTTAATTTCATTGTGTCATTTTCTCTTCCTAAAAGTACAGTCTGACATATATTTGCTTTTTAAATTGAGGTGAACTAAAATTAATCTCATTATGGGAATCTTATAGTCCTTAAGGTACTTGGAGACTCCAGAGTGTCACAGAACTAGGATCAAAAACCCTGGCAAGATGCCAGAGGGAAGAACGAAGGCAGATAAGTGGACGCCTGTGGGGCTGGGGGTGAAGGGGAAGGGGATGCTTATGTATAATTTGACTCCTTTTGACATTTTTTCAAAATATTGTGGCTCACATGGACAACTGAAGCCAGACTATTTCTGAGAAATCCTTAAAGAACTGCATTGTTTCTTAGCCAACAGTTTATATTTTTGAAAGTCATTTAAATTTAAATTTTATTTAAATATTCAGTAGAGGGCCATTATTAAGCATTAATGTGCACACATACTTTGGACAACCATAGATTCTGGAGCTGTTTCTGGAGCTTCATGTGTACCTGCTCTACATTAGAGGACAGGGCATATGAATGTATAACTTGAGGTTGCTGTGCTTTCCAGGGAGAAAAGTCTGTGCTTTTCCATAAGAGAAGGAATTAAGGAGTAGCTTCTGGGAATAAAATGAGGTTGATTTCCAGAAATCCTTATTTTTTCAGATGAGGTCTTCCAGTCCCAATGTGATAGCTTCCCTTGGTCAGGCTCTCTACTGTCCCCTTGGTTTCCTGGCTCTTTAATTCTCCGCTGGTGGTCTTCTGTCCACTCTGACATCCTGAATCTCTGTACCTTAAATCTGTGAGTACAGGACACTATCTTCCTCATTATCTTAAGGGTTCTAGAGCTTCCTGGAGAGAAAGCTTTTAAGATTGCCTCTTGTCACATACTTTAAAATATTTAAGAAGCAATTTGCTTAAAAATGCCTGTTGCTTTGGTCTAAATTTAAGCCTCTGTCTTACGTTTTATTATTTCCATTTTCTTGATTTTGAGAGCCATTATGCCATCTATATGTCACTCCCTCCAAAGATAGAAACTACGTCCTTCTTTTCTATGCTGATCATGAAAGTTCTGTCAGTGTTACCTCTTTTGCCCATGATATTTTGTACTGGAAGTTTGCCTGTTGTCATTTTCTTATTAAAAACAGCACAATTCGCTATATGTATCCATCCCTTCTTCTGTCTGAAGACAAAATAGCATAATCATTAAGAGCATGGCTCCCAGAGTTAGATTCCCTAGATTTGCTCACTTCTTTTTAGTGGTGTAATCTCTAACAAGTCATCCTTTGCCTTAACATCCTCATCTGTAAAATTACTATCTTAATAACACACATCAAAGAAATTGTGACAATTAAATGGGTTAATCTATATAAAGCACTTACAATAAAGGGGGAACCTAACTTGGTCAAATGCCACCTCCCAGGAGTCTTTATTCCATGACTGGTTCATGTTAGTCTATAAATACCCTAGTTCTATTGCCCGTTGTGTGGGTTGTGTGGACAGCTCTGAGACACACCATCCTCACTGAGTCTCAGAATTCCTCGGTGGGATTAAGTTCCAGTTACCCATTGGTGTAACTGAATTAATAACACACACTTTACTCCTCACGTTCCCTTGTCTATCTCACTAACCCACTCCACTGCTGGTTCTTCCTGGGACTACCTTCCAAATAAACTACTTGTGCACAAATACTTTGTTTCAGGGTCTTCTTCTGGGGAAAAACCAAACTAAGATTGATGCCATAAGAATATAACATTGTGAAAAGGTCATAGAGTGACAGGTCCTGGCACGTGGTACATATTTGTACATTTCTTTGTTCTTTCATTCATTGAATCATTTTTTAAAAATTTAGTTGGTCAGTGTATTATGGGAGAGGTCCACAGGGTCTCCAGAAAACAGCCCACCAAGGTAGCTGAGAGAAGCAGAGCCCTGAAAATTACAATGGCTGGCAAGAAAGGAAGATTTCTGGTGGCCTCACTGGCTCTGGTTACTCGCTGCTATAGGTGCAGGAAGTGCAAAGATTTTTATTAAAAAAGTATTTTTTAAAATAAAGGTCTTCTCAGACTTTACTGAACTTGCTTCCTTTGTCACATATTATTATAAGTGACATCAAGAAGTGGTTCTCAACTAGGAATAATTTTGTTCCCCAGAGGACATTTGGCAATGTCTAGAGATGTTTGACTGCCATGACTGGGAGGGGATGCTATCAATATACAGTATCCGGTGAGTAGAGGCCAGGGATGCTGCTACTAAATGTCTTAAAATGCACAAGATAGCCCCTCATAACAAAGAATCATTCAGCCCAAAATGTCAATAGTGCTGAAGCAAAGAAATTCTGAATAGGGAAAGAGAATTTGTCAACCTGAATTGTAATCTCTTTGAAGAAGATTGGTAATTATTTAGTTTTGAAATAGCCCTATTGCATCAGGTAGGAGAATAATAATTTCTGATAAAACAGTGCAGTCTATTGCAACACTGTCCTAGGGGACTTTCTGCAATGACAGAAATCTGTATCTGTCCTGGTCAATGTTGTTGTCACTAAATCCATGTCGCTACTGAGCATTTGAAATGTGACTAGTGAGACTGAGGAAGTGAATTTAAATTTTTACTGACTTTTAATTAATCTAAAATTAAATAGCCACAAGTGGCTAGTGAGTACTATATTTGACAGTACAAGTGTAGTGGTTGAGATATCAGAGGGTAGAGTCAGAGAGACCTGAGTTCAAATCTGTACTCTGTCACTGCCTTAGTAGCTCTATGAGCTTGAACAAGATATTTATCTTTTACAAGCTTCTGTTTAACCATCTGTACAATGGGGATAAAAGTTGTACATCCCTCACAGTACTATTGCAAGGATTAAAGACAAAATATATAGCACAGCATATGCATGTATACATGTTCAATGAATTATTATTAGTTATATGTGAACCATTAATATTCACTTACTAAGGCTTCTTTCCACACCTCAGTCAGCCTTAGCAACAGGAACTGGAAAAAAGTTAAAACAGCACACTCCCTTCCCAGAGCCCTGAACTCTCAATCTGATTTACATCTCTATCTATGGGTTTAATCCTGAGTATGTTTATGTAAATATGTGTGTGTGTATGTATGTATGTATGTATGTGTGTAATCTACCACCTACCATATTTTAACTACAAATTGTCTATTCCTAATCCATCCACACGCAACCCTCCCTTATTGTTAATTTTGACTTTATGTTTGAACCACAATGTCAGCCTGCATTCCTGTTAATTATGATTCTTCCTGAACTTGGCATGCATTTTGAGAATTTGGGTAAAGGTCTTTCCTTTTCCTCCTCCTGACACCTCTTTACATGAAACAAAGCCGTTTGTAAATATTTTCACCCAACTGACCCTGACATTTACAGATAGGGCCCTAGAAAGGCTGTGGGAGTGTTTCATTTAAAGAGATAAATTAAAATAAAACTTCGTCTAGAGTTTTTCAACAATGCTTAACATTACTTGAGAAAAAGGGTCACTGTAGTTAGTTTCAAACATACCTATTTCGTGTGAGTTTTATGTAGCTCATATAGTGCTCCCATTTTTCAGAAAGCAAAGGGAACAAATGATGATTAAGAAGACACCATAAAAAGGTATTTAAAAGTATGAAATGGCTTAGCTTTATGTGCACACTTACTAGTTTGTGAGTAAGTATGCAAGACAGAAAGAAATAGAGATGAAGAGAATGTTTTTTGCTTTTTTTTTCTTTTGTGCTGGGGGAGTTTAAACCAATATACTGAATAAGTACATAAGTTCATTTATCTCAACAGACATCGATATCATCGTGCCTTCTGCAGAATAATGCATCTTGTAAGAATGATGCCTTGAATACCTGAAGTCATAATAAAACAGTATGCCTACAGATACACACAGAGATACACATGAACAAAGACACACCAACACTCACATACACACGTTTGAATAAACAATGAAAGAGAAGAAAGAATACAGGATTTCAGGAGGCAGAGACACTTTTAAGTCAGCACTAGATAGATTTCCACCATCATTTTCAAAAATTTCCACTAGGATTAATGTTTTAGTTTTAATATTTAAGTTATATATTATTTTAAAAAGTATGAACACTTAAAAATTATATTATTCTTAGTAATGACATCCTAAGAGACACCTGGCCATGCTGGAATATTGTGGGTGTCAACATGCTTAACAGTTGTTACAGGAAAAAGAAAATGTGTAGCATGTAACACACAAAATCAAACCTATTGAGTAAAAGGCAACATTTACTATTATTAGGAAAATTAGCAACATCAAAAATACATACTGTGCAGGGAGAGGGGGAAGATGGAGGAGAGTAAGACATGGAGATCACCTTCCTCCCCACAAATACATCAGAGATACACCTACATCTGGAACAACTCCTACAGAACACAAAATTCAACACCCATTTATGATAAAAACCCTCCAGAAAGTAGGCATAGAGGGAACTTTCCTCAACATAATAAAGGCCATATATGACAAACCCACAGGCAACATCATCCTCAATGGTGAAAAACTGAAAGCATTTCCACTAAGATCAGGAACAAGACAAGGTTGCCCACTCTCACCACTATTATTCAACACAGTTTTGGAAGTTTTAGCCACAGCAATCAGAGAAGAAAAGGAAATAAAAGGAATCCAAATCAGAAAAGAAGAAGTAAAGCTGTCACTGTTTGCAGATGATATGATACTATACATAGAGAATCCTAAAGATGCTACCAGAAAACTACTAGAGCTAATCAATAAATTTGGTAAAGTAGCAGGATATAAAATTAATGCACAGAAATCTCTGGCATTCCTATACACTAATGATGAAAAATCTGAAAGTGAAATTAAGGAAACGCTCCCATTTACCGTTGCAACAACAACAACAAAAATATCTAGGAATAAACCTACCTAAGGAGAGAAAAGAACTGTATGCAGAAAATTATAAGACACTGATGAAAGAAATTAAAGATGATACAAATAGATGGAAAGATATACCATGTTCTTGGATTGGAAGAATCAACATTGTGAAAATGACTCTACTACCCAAAGCAATCTACAGATTCAATGCAATCCCTATCAAACTACCACTGGCATTTTTCACAGAACTAGAACAAAATTTTTCACAATTTGTATGGAAACACCAAATATCCCGAATAGCCAAAGCAATCTTGAGAACGAAAAACGGAGCTGGAGGAATCAGGCTCCCTGACTTCAGACTATACTACAAAGCTACAGTCATCAAGACAGTATGGTACTGGCACTAAAACAGAAATATAGATCAATGGAAGAGGACAGAAAGCCCAGAGATAAACCCATGCACATATGGTCACCTTATCCTTGATAAAGGAGGCAGGAATGCACAGTGGAGAAAGGACAGCCTCTTCAATAAGTGGTGCTGGGAAAACTGGACAGCTACATGTAAAAGTATGAGATTAGAACACTCGCTAACACCACACAAAAATAAGCTCAAAATGGATTAAAGACCTAAATGTAAGGCCAGAAATTATCAAACTCTTAGAGGAAAACATAGGCAGAACACTCTATGACATAAATCACAGCAAGACCCTTTTAGACCCACCTCCTAGAGAAATGGAAATCAAAAGAAAAATAAACAAATGGGGCCTAATGAAACTTCAAAGGTTTTGCACAGCAAAGGAAACCATAAACAAGACCAAAAGACAACCCACAGAATGGGAGAAAATATTTGTAAATGAAGCAACTGACAAAAGATTAATCTCCAAAATTTACAAGCAGCTCATGAAGCTCAAAAAAAAAAAAAAAATAACCCAATCCAAAAATGGGCAGAAGACCTAAATAGACATTTCTCCAAAGAAGATATACAGATTGCCAACAAACACATGAAAGAATGCTCAACATCATTAATCATTAGGGAAATGCAAATCAAAACTACAATGAGATATCACCTCACACCAGTCAGAATGGGCATCATCAAAAAATCTAGAAACAATAAATGCTGGAGAGAGTGTGGAGAAAGGGAACACTCTTGCACTGCTGGTGGGAATGCGAATTGGTACAGCCACTATGGAGAACAGTATGGAGGTTCCTTAAAAAACTACAAATAGAACTACCATATGACCCAGCAATCCCACTACTGGGCATATATCCTGAGAAAACCATAATTCAAAATGAGTCATGTACCAAAATGTTCATTGCAGCTCTATTTACAACAGCCAGGAGATGGAAGCAACCTAAGTGTCCATCATCGGATGAATGGATAAAGAAGATGTGGCACATATATACAATGGAATATTACTCAGCCATACAAAGAAACAAAATTGAGTTATCTGTAGTGAGGTGGATGGACCTAGAGTCTGTCATACAGAGTGAAGTAAGTCAGAAAGATAAAGACAAATACTGTATGCTAACACATATATATGGAATCTAAGAAAAAATAATGTCATGAAGAACCTAGGGGTAAGACGGGAATAAAGACACAGACCTACTAGAGAATGGACATGAGGATATGGGGAGGGGGAAGGGTAAGCTGTGACAAAGTGAGAGAGTGGCATGGACATATATACACTACCAAACGTAAAATAGATAGCTAGTGTGAAGCAGCCGCAAAGCACAGGGAGATCAGCTTGGTGCTCTGTGACCACCTAGAGGGGTGGGATAGGGAGGATGGGAGGGAGGGAGATGCAAGAGGGAATCAATATGAGAACATATGTATATTTATAACTGATTCACTTTGTTATAAAGCAGAAACTAACACACCATTGTAAAGCAATTATACTCCAATAAAGATGTTAAAAAAAACAAACAAGAAAAATCTCAAATAAATAACCTAATCTTACACCTAAAGCAATTAGAGAAAGAAGAACAACAACAACAAAAACCAAAGTTATCAGAAGGAAAGAAATCATAAAGATCAGATTGGAAATAAATGAAAAAGAAATGAAGAAAACAATAGCAAAGATAAATAAAACTAAAATCTAGTTATTTGAGAATATAAACAAAATTTATAAACCATTAGCCAGACTCATCTAGAAGAAAACGAAGAACACTCAAATCAATAGAATTAGAAATGAAAAAGGAGAAGTAACAACTGACACTGCAGAAATACAAGGGATCATGAGAGATTACTGCAAGCAAGATTACTACAAGCAAGATTACTAATATATGGCAATAAAATGGAAAACCTGGAAGAAATGGACAAATTCTTAGAAAAGAACAACCTTCTGAGACTGAACCAGGAGAAATAGAAAATATAAACAGGCCAATCTGAAGCACTGAAATTGAAACTGTGATTAAAAATCTTCCAACAAACAAAAGCCCAGGACCAGATGGCTTCACAGGCGAATTCTCACATCTAAAGAAGAGGTAACACTTATCCTTCCAAAACTCTTCTAAAACATATCAGAGGGAGGAACACTCCCAAACTCATTCTACGAGGCCACCATCACTCTGATACCAAAACCAGACAAAGATGTCACAAGAAAAGAAAACTACAGGCTAATATCACTGATGAATATAGATGCAGAAATCCTCAAAAAAATACTAGCAAACAGAATCCAACAGCCCATTAAAAGGATCATACACAATGATCAAGTGGGCTTTATGCCAGGAATGCAAGGATTCTTCAATATATGCAAATCAATCAATGTGATAAACCATGTTAAGAAATTGAAGGAGAAAAACCATATGATCATCTCAATAGATGCAGAAAAAGCTTTAGACAAAATTTAACACCCATTTATGATAAAAACCCTCCAGAAAGTAGGCATAAAGGGAAGTTACCTCAACATAATAAAGGCCATATATGACAAACCCACAGCCAAAATCATTCTCAATGGTGAAAAACTGAAACCATTTCCACTAAGATCAGGAACAAGACAATGTTTTCCACTCTCACCACTATTATTCAACATAGTTTTGGAAGTTTTACCCATGGCAATCAGAGAAGAAAAGGAAATAAAAGGAATCCAAATTGGAAAAGAAGTAATACTGTCACTTTTTGCAGATGACATGATACTATACATAGAGAATCCTAAAGAGGCTACCAGAAAACTACTAGAGCTAATCAATGAATTTGGTAAAGTAGCAGGATACAAAATTAATGCACAGAAACCTCTTGCATTCTTATACACTAATGATGAAAAATCTGAAAGAGAAATTAAGGAAACACTCCCATTTACCATTGCAACAAAAATAATAAAATACCTAGGAATAAACGTACATAGGGAGCCAAAAGACTTGTATGCAGAAAACTAAAAGACACTAATGAAAGAAATTAAAGATGACACAAACAGATGGAGAGATATACCATGTTCTTGGATTGCAAGAATCAACATTGTGAAAATGACTCTACTACCCAAAGAAATATACAGATTCAATGCAATCCCTATCAATCTACCAATGGCATTTTTTTACAGAAGTAGAACAAAACTTTTCACGATTTCTATGGAAACACAAAAGACCTGAATAGCCAAAGCAATCTTGAGAACGAAAAACGAAGCTGGAGGAATCAGGACCCCAGACTTCAGATTATACTACAAAGTTACAGTAATGAAGATAGTATGGTCCTGGCACTAAAACAGAAATATAGATCAATGGAACAGGATAGAAAGCCCAGAGATAAACCCACATATGTATGGTCACCTTATTTTTGATAAAGGAGGCAAGAATATACAGTGGAGAAAAGATGGCCTCTTCAATAAGTGGTGCTGGGAAAACTGGATAGCTACATGTGAAAGAATGAATTAGAACACTACCTAACACCATACATAAAAATGAACTCAAAATGGATTAAAGACCTAAATGTAAGGCCAGACACTACAAAATTCTTAGAGGAAAACATAGGCAGAACACTCTATGACATAAATCACAGCAAGATTTTTTTGAACCACATCTTAGAGAAATGGAGATAACAAAAATAAACAAATGGGACCTAATGAAACTTAAAAGCTTTTGCACAGTTAGGAAACCATAAACAAGATGAAAAGACAACCGTCAAATGAAGCAACTGACAAAGGATTAATCTCCAAAGTTTACAAGGAGCTCATGGAGCTCAATATCAAAAAAACAAACAACCCAATCCAAAAATGGGCAGAAGACCTAAATAGACATTTCTCCAAAGAAGATATACAGATTGCTAACAAACAAGTGAAAGAATGCTCAACATAATTAATCATTAGAGAAGTGCAAATTGAAACTACAATGAGATATCACCTCACACCAGTCAGAATGGGCATCATCAGAAAATCTACAAACAATAAATGCTGGAGAGGGTGTGGAGAAAAGGAACCTTCTTGTACTGTTGGTGGGAATGTAGATTGATATAGCCACTATGGAGAACAGTATGGAGGTTCTTTAAAAAACTAAAAATAGAACTACCTTACAACCCAGCAATCCCACTACTGGGCATATACCCTGAGAAAACCATAATTCAAAGAGTCATGTACCACAATATTTAATGCAGCTCTATTTACAATAGCAGGACATGGAAGCAACCTAAATATCCATCGACAGATGAGTGGGTAAGGATAATGTGGCACATATATACAATGGAATATTACTCAGCCATAAAAATAATTGAAATTGAGTTAACTGTAGTGAGGTGGATGGACTTAGAGTCTGTCATGCAGAGTAAAGTAAGTCAGGAAGAGAAAAACAGATATCGTATGCTAACACATATATATGGAATCTAAAAAAAAAAAATGGTTCTGAAGAACTTAGAGGCAGGACAGGAATTAAGACGCAGATGTTGAGAATGGACTTGAGGACATGGGGAGGGGGAAGTGTAAGCTGTGATGAAGTGAGAGAGTGGCATGGATTTATATATACTACCAAATGTAAGATAGCTAGTGGGAAGCAGCTGCATAGCACAGGGAGATCAGCTCGGTTCTTTGTGACCACCTAGAGGGGTGGTATAGGGAGGGTGGGAGGGAGGGAGATGCAAGAGGGAAGAAATATGGGGATACATGTATATGTATAGCTGACTCACTGTGTTATAAAGCAGAAACTAACACACCACTGTAAAGCAATTATACTCCAATAAAGATGTTTAATACAAACAGACAAAAAAACTTGAGTTGACTTAAGCCACTGATACTTGAGTGTTCTTTGTTAATTGAAGCCAAACCTAATACATCCCAAGTTAAAAGACTAGTAGGGCACAGGCTTTGCTTACAAGCAAAGTCTTTCTGAGAGCTGTAGAAATAATCAGATGATTATAATTGAATATGAAAAAATATGAAATAATTTGAAATATGAAAATGAAATATGAAAATATGAAAATGAAATGAAAAAAAGGAAATATGAAAAAATGCCGTGACAAAAGTATGCAAAGAATTTTATGGGCACATATAAAAGCGTCACTTAACCTGGACTAAGAAAATTTCCTGAAGGGATGTGACATATCAGCTTAGTCTTGAATGGCAAACAGGAATTAGCAGAAGAAAATGAAGTCAGAAGACATGTGTACAAAGGTGAGAATTGCAAATTTTGCGTTATGTGAAATGAATATATGAGGGTCAAATGTGTAGAAGTGATGTTTGGGGAGGATAAGCTGACAGGTCTGAGGAACTCTTTTTACCATGCTTTGAAGGTTGTATATTACTTTCTCATGTACCTTCCCTAGGCAATGAAACGTTCACAAAAGAATGAAATAATAGGTTATCTTTACAGTTTTGAAATTGAAAAAAAGAAAGTATTATATACCTATAATTTCAGTTATGTAAAATATAAACATGGATAATTGAAAAGTAATATGCAAAAATGGTTATGTGAGAGTAGTATGAACATAGGTAAATGGTGTTGCCTATTTAAAATGTTATTATATAGTGCATTCAATTAAAAGGAAAGTTAATATAATGGTCTGACTAGGTAAGAAAAATAAAACTAAAAATGTTTTTCCCCAAATCTTAAAAACCTATGGGAAATGAAAATATATGTTTACAAAATGCAGTTAAAGATCTGATGTGAAAGGACTTGTTAAGATAAGCAGCACAAATGAGATGAAATTAGCTTTCTGTAGCACTCTTGCTAGGAAAATTAACTTATACAAAAGGCAGAATAAATATTTTAGAAGACTGTATTTACAGATTGAAAATTCAGAGAGGGAAATTAAAAAAAATGAAAAAGAAATCCCAGTAAACAGAAATCTATGCAAGATATGCCCTCAAGTTTTCTGTTCTCTGGTTATCTAATCAAACACTAATCCAGGTGCTGCTGTGAAGGGAGCTTTCAGATGAAACTAAGGTCACTAAATCAACTGACATTAAAATACAAAGGTTAGTTTATCAAGGTGGATCCAATGTAATCACTTGAGCCCTTAAAAGCTAAAGAGGAGGCCACAAGAGAGAGAGAGGTGGAGGTTTCAGAAAGGGAAGCAGAAGAGATATCTGAAGCATGAAAAAGACTTAATTCTTCATTGTTTGCTTTGAAGATGGAGGAGGGGTGGGCATGACCAGGGAATGTGGGCAGCTTCCAGAAGCTGAATGCAGCTACTGGCCCACAAGGTAAAGAAAAGCCTTAGTCCTATACCTACATGGAACTGAATTCTGTCAACAACCTGAGTGAATCTAGAAGTGGATGTATCCCTAGAGCCTCCAAAAAGGCATGCAACCCTGTCAGTATCTTGATGTCAGCTTCATAAGACCTGAAGAAGATGGCACAGATGAACCCACTGGATTTCTGAACTAAAGAACTGAGATAATAAGTTTGTGTTGTCTTAAGCCACTAAGTTTGTGCCAGTTTGTTACAGTAGCAAAACTAATCACTTATAAAAGAAAATGTGAAATAAGATGGTAGGGAGATGGTGAAACACATGCTTCAGTCTTTAATCAATAAGTTGAAATATACTGTAGTGATCAAGGCTGTAGATTCTGGAGCCAGATGGCCTGGGATCAAATTCTAATTCCATCACTATTTGTGTGGCCTTGGGCAAGTCTCTGTCACTCAGTTTCTTCGTCTGTATAATGGGGAGAATAATAGTTCTTACTGTAGGTTATTAAATTATTATATGCAGGGTTCTTAGGATAGTGTCTAGCATGTGGAAACTTCTGCATAAATGTTAGAGTTGTTTAATTTGAAAGGATTAAAGTTTAACCCAGGTGTTGGCAAGTCCATGGCCTGTTTTTTATGGGCTGAGAACTAAGAGTGTTTTTATTTTTTAGAAAATGTTTCAGACCCATAGGTTAAGTTTACCTATTGAAAGATATTTCAGATTGGATAAATAAAAATAAAAATTTAACTGTTTACAAAAAAACACATCTAAAACAAAATGACACAGGAATGTTAAAAATAAAGGATGAGAAAAGAATTACCAGAGATATGTAAAAAAAGTAATTGAAGCAGTGATGTTAGATATAAAGATAATTAATAGTAACATTATCAAAATGGATAAAGAAGAATTTAAAATATAAATTTTTTAAAACATAATTTTGGTTGTTCAATAAAACTACCTAGTAGATGATCAGAATTTATTTATTTTTCTATGGTTGAACATTTAGTTTGTTTCTAATTTTTTGCTATTTTAGATAAGGCTACAATGAACATCTTTGTACATAAAACTTTTACCATTCAGTGGATTCTTCCACTAGGATACATTTCCAGAAGTGTATTATTAGGTACGAAAGCATAACCGTTCTAAGATTTCTGATACTATTTCCAAATTGTCAAAACTGAAACAGGAGGGAAGGGGACAGGGCACAACCTTAAAAAGAATGACATAGCCATAGGATGTAACAAAAACTGACTAGAACTAACTAGGTCCAAGATGGCAGAATATTTGACTTCCAGTGGACCTTGAGCCTCATTATATGCTCACTGTAATACATTAGCATAAGCTAAGTGAAACACCCATCAGCACCATGACAGTTCGGAGGCTGACCATCAAAGATTAAAAAGTGGGAGGCAGCCCAATTCCTGGAAATCTCAACCCCTTCCTTCAAATAGTTGGAATAATCCTCCCACTCATTATCTTATGAAATTACCCACTTGATAAAAACTAACTTCCCCATATTTCAGGGTCTCTTCCATTCTGAGATGGCCCATACTCTGTAGAGTATGTTTCTCTCTAAATAAATCCACTTCTTACCTATCACTTTGTTTCTCACTGAATTCTTTCTGAGATGAGACATCAAGAACCTGAGCTTCATTAAGTCCTGAGACCAGGTGTGTAATCTCAATTAAAAGATATTGGGTTCAAGTCCCAGTCTGAGTTGAATGGTTTCAAAACAATTGTACTAATTAGTACAAACTGCATAAATTAATCTTTTTTAATACATCTTTATTGGACTATAATTGCTTCACAATGCTAGTTAGTTTCTGTTGTACAACAAAGTGAATCAGCCATATGCACACATATATCCCCATATCCCCTCCCTCATGAGCCTCTCTCCCATCCTCCCTATCCCACCCTTCTAGGTCATTGCAAAGCACTGAGCTGATCTCCCTGTGCTATGCTGCTGCTTCCCGCTAGCTATTTTACATTTGGTAGTGTATATATGTCACTGCTACTCTCACTTTGCCCCAGCTTCCCCCTCAACCCCGTGTCCTCAAGTCCATTCTCTCTTAAACTTTGAATTTTTTCTGAAATGATTCTCTTACTGGCAAGAATTGTTAGGAGAGTAATACATATTTTCAATTCCTCTTAATGTTTTAGAGAAGTGTTTCTCAAATTTCAATATGCATACAAATTACCTCCCCCATCATGTTACAACATATTGACAGAACCTGAAGTAGTACATCTGGGGTGAAGCCTAAGACTCTATTTTCTAACAAGCTCTCAAATTGTTCTGATGCTGCTGGTTTGATTCCCTGTGAGTAGGAAGGCTAGAGGCTTAAGCTACCATAGAGAAGGAAGTAGCAAAGTCTTTCCTGAGTTTTAAAAATGAAGCAAGTTTGAAAAATCTCACTTTGAAAGAATGTTCCAAGCAAAGTAATCTCCCAAAATTATCTCAGTCAGATAAAAGATCAGGAAAATAATGTGATAATCAAGAAAAACTTGTTAGTAATATCCCCACACCATGAATGTACATATAAACATCTATTTACATATATAAGACATATTTTACATATTTATCATTTTAGTCTTACAATAATCCTATTATTACTAATCCTTTCTAAGTTTCAAAAGGCATCAGTAACATGACATTTCCTGAGTCATTAAGTATTTTTATAAAACAGGCTTTCCAATGCTAGCAGAGTACTCTAGTTCATAAATATGTGAAGATTTATTTATTTAGTAGTTGCATTATTTATACATTGAATTTGTTTCCAGTTTTGCCTATATAATTCTCCAGTGGCTATTCTTGTGTATACATTTTATGTGTATATTTTATTTTATCTTATTTTTATCTTGGACTAAGTTTCTAACTTTCCTAGAGAAAGTTTTCATAGTAGCATTCATTTCTGGATCAAAATATAAACATTCCTTTTTAAGGCTCTGATAAGTGCTATGAACTCACCTCACTGACATTGGATATAGGCTTATGTCTAAAAGGGTACCAATTTGAACATGAGTAATGACCTCATGATTTGAATTTTACTTATTATTATAATGAACCAAACCAGTTAATATCAAATAAGTCAAGAAATGTATCTGAAGGGGCATCGACCTCTTTTAGCCAAATGGCTTATTTGTTAGTTTTTTGTATTTGCTAAAATACCAGAGGTGTTGATGATCTAGGTACAGGAGGTATTTATTATGGTACAAACTCCTTCTTCAGGGAAAAGATCTTCAACTAAGATGGAAATCAAAAGATCCCTATGCTTTAGATTTACAGCTGCATGTCTTTGGAATGTTTTAGTAAATCCTTCTACAGTGGTTTCAGAATATTTTCCTTTCCTTTTGGGTGCATAGTTTCATTTTAGCTTATGGGAAAAGGCCTAAAAAAACGGTTCCAATCAGGTTCTGAATATAAGCTTCCAATTTGGCCAACTTCTGATCATAGAGATACTTAAAAAAAAAAAACCACCTTTTAAATACCTTGTCAAGTTTCAGACAGGGGAAACAGTAGGTATTCTTGGCAGTATTGAACAACCCCATGCACACAAGAGGGGTCCCCAACTGGGTGCAAAAGCTACTATTCTCCCAGGATCTACTATTCTCCCAGGATTCAGAGACACTGTGAAAGATAACCAAAAGAAAGAAAGACTTAAGACACTTGCCCTGAGAACTGGAAGCAGTCAGTAGGACCCCAGCTATAAATGGAGGGCAGCCCACATTTTTGTCCAGCCATAGTTTGAGGGACCCCAAAACTGACAGCTGCCAAGCCAAGTTCTTAGACAAACAAGAAGGCAAGAAAAGATTGATAACCAATATTTTCTTTCTGCCAATATGAATTCAGAAAGAAAGAGACAATGTGAAATTTTACCTTCCTCTCTTGACCAGACACCACAGATAGAGATCTGGGAGTGCTGACTTTGGTAGGAATTCTTACCCTTTGCTGGCTTCTGCCGGTTTTGCCAGGATGCCATCTGTAGGCTCCAGAGTCAGTGAATTGTCCCAGCGGGTCTCATTCTGGTCACCAGAACCTGTAGAGGAGGAAAAATAATTTTCCTTTTACCCTCTAAAGTGTGTGCCTGGCTGAGACCTCTTTTTCTTTAGGGCATCTTTTAAATGGATAAGCTTATCTCAGATGGTTAAAAGTTCTCCAGTGTGGTCACTGTAATTGAATTTTATCTTTGGTAAGTTTAACCTCTGTAGAACCCAAACTAAAATGGAGTCACTTATGTTGGGGACAAAATGGAGCTGACCAACACAGGAGCATTTAAGAAAGTTAGGTAACAAAACTTTACCTAACAGAAGTCGCAGGAATTTGCAGTTCTTAGAAATCAGCAGAGGATGCCAGCCAGTCCCCAAATGCCAAGTCTGTTTATGCCCACTCTGGACGTTTTTGTCCCGTGACTAGGCTATCCTTCCCCAAATAGGAAAGAAGACCACCAGGCCTCCCATCCGCTGAAAAAAACAACTCTCGAAGTTACCCCATAAAAAGCCACAAGTCTGTGAGCAACTGGGAACACGTTGCCTTCATAGCCCTAAGTTTCCCTGCTTGCAGGTCAAAACGTTTGCGATAGGGCTTCCCTGGTGGCGCAGTGGTTGAGAGTCAGCCTGCCGATGTAGGGAACACCGGTTCGTGCCTCGGTCCAGGAAGATCCCACATGCCGCGGAGCGGCTGGGCCCGTGAGCCATGGCCGCTGAGCCTGCGCGTCCGGAGCCAGTGCTCCGCAACGGGAGAGGCCCGCGTACCGAAAAAAAAAAAAAAAAAAACCCACAAAAACGTTTGCGATAAACTCATTTTTTTTGCTTGTTTTACTCATAGTGCAGAGTTTGGCTTTTGACGCCTACTTGTTCAGCCTTAAAACAAAACTTTGTTCACCTGGGCCTCACACTGAAAACAGTCCGGTTTCTCAGTCGGACCGGGTCCGACCCCGGACCCGGTCCGACTCCGGCTGGTTTCCTGACTGAGCCCGGAAGAAGGAAGGCTTCAAAAACTTCTGAAAGCTCAGAACGAAAAGGCGCGAAGAATCCAGGATCCCACAGGGATTTACCCGCCACCCCATAGGCTTCAGGCCCAAAGGTACCTACACCTGCTCGGTCATTGTTTCTGGGGGACTGCCTGGGGTTTACTAGGTTCCCTCTGATACCAGAACTGTTTAAGATATACTGACGCATATTACAAATTTTAAGAGTTTGAACAAAAATCAATTCCTTTAGAGCAGCGCTGAACTACAAGTGGTCAGGCAGACCCGCAACTGTGATTTTATTTCGTCCTTCACTTACTATTGGTTAGGTTGTGTATTTTCACCCTTACTGCCCAGCCCCTTATACCACTAATTACATCTTCATCTATTTTGTTTGGGGATATTTTCCTCTCACGTTATTTGGTTTTTGTTATTGATTTGTGAGAATTTACTTTATAGTAATAATACGAGGTCTCTCTCCTAAAAGTTGCAAGTGGTTTTTCACTGATGATTGTCTTTTTTTTTTTTTTTTCCCTCTGTTTCTGAGAATGTTTGACCTAAAATATTTCACATTTCCTAGATTCTAAAAATCCACCTCTCACATTATAGCTTCTTCCTTTGCTTTTATGATTAGGTACACCTTCCTTTCCTTCCAAGCAAACAAAAGTAAAATCTATTCTTTCAGTGATGAAATAGTTTTACTTTTTAGCATTTCACATTTTATACAGAGGGTGATACTTTTACCTTTCAGAACCAGTTATCTCGGCACTTTTTTATTTGGAAATTCATCCTATCCTTATTGATTTAAAAATTCTCCATCTATCCTATTGGAAATAAAACGTTGAATTTTGAAATATTTTCTCTAATTCAACAAAATATGTGTAAAACACTTTGTTTTTAAAGGGCAGACATTGAGATTTTTTAATCCCTACAAAATATTATGCATGATCTCCGACTTTTTAGTTAAAAACAGTTTCTCCATCATTTTTGAAAGTTCAACAGGATCTTGAATACTGAATCATTTTGCAACTGGTTATAAAAATCTAACTTTTTGAGTTATATTTCATATCCTAACTCCTGTCCTTACTTGAATTTTTGTGGTCTTAAAACAAATGTACATTCTTCTCAGTTTCCAGATATATATTTTTATGAAGGGCAAATTATATAAAGTTCATGTGCAAGGTCAATAAGTTTTTTTTTGTTTCCCATAATAAAATTCACTCTTAAAATATCTACTTAATTTTTACAGCAAAAGATATTTCAATTAAAATATAATAAAGTAATATGTAGCAAATATTGTAATACAGAGGACAATAGTATTTTTAGTTACAGAAAATTTGATTCATGTTTAAAAATCAGGTCTCACAGATTAAACTAGATATATATTTAAAATACAAACAAACAAGTTTTCCTCTTTTACTGTTCCCTCATCATCCCAAAGTAATATATCTGAATTTGATACATTGATTGGTTCATTGAAATTGAGCTCTTCAGTAGATGATGTTTAAATAACAATCGCCTTATGAATATTTAAATTCAAGAAATGTCAAATTAAAGGTTTGCTCATCTTATTTACTTTTAAGAGTTCTTCAGAAATATCAGATAAAATAAGATCATACTTGGTGGCAGTTTAAAACTCTTAAAAGTCTGATCTTTGCATAGTAATACTCCAAAATATTCAAGGGGAATATATTCAACTATAATGTCACCTTTGGGTTTATTAAAAGAAAGCTGCTTCGATCTCAGCAAAACCTGTTATATTTAACTTTAACAACATTTTCCAATTAACTCTTGATTTAATATACTGGACTTAATTCTAAGCTAATGCAATGGAATGAAAAATCAATTCAGTTTTATTGTATGATTAAAATAAGTATCAATATAATGGTAATTTTTGTTACATTCCGTTTCTGACTGATTACATTTAATTTTTGAAGAGCCACCAAAGCACTTTTGTTATATATTTTTCACTTCTTTTCAGACAAATATTTAATACTTTGAATTTTGAAACACTACATTAAATCTGTAATCTAAATGATACCCACATACAATTTAGCTTAATGGGTAAATTTTATTTCATAAATATATTTTCCTTAAAAAGGAATCCAACTGAGTCCTTGGAAAAGCAATGTCTTCTTTTGCCTTTAAATATGATTTAGTTCATCAACATGTTATATATACATATATATCTGAAGTTATTTGTTTACAAAGTTTATCTATTAACTATAAGAACATCAATGTTCACTGAATAGTGTATACTGAACCATTTCTACTTTCTGAGCATAGATTAAGGGGGATGGGTGCATATAAGAGAACAAAGTAACTGCCATGAAGGAGCTTATTGCAAGATCATATCTGTAGCTTATTCTTCATATAGATATAGATAGATATAGATATAGATATAAATCTGTTTGAAAATACCCAGAAGCAGCCTGACCAAACTCAGAGAAAAATGTAGGGTCATAATGTTTTCCAGAGGCAATTTGGTTTTCTTTATGACGTAGCGGGGGTAGAGTTAACTTCTTCAGGGGCATGTTAGCTATCCACTTCATCTGTCTAAATTCACATCTACATCTTTTCTACATACTACTCCCCTTTCCCTCTCACACACAGCCCAGAGTTATTGATGCCTTCAGCTTTTGACTCTGTTCATCTGTTTGACTCTAGTTTCTAACCTTATTTCTCATCTCCCTGACACTCACAGATAATTTGACTTATTTTGCCACAGGTCTTCGATCCCAGACTTCATAAAGGATATGCACGTCATCTGTCTTGCTTGGTTTCTTTCTACCTCTCACCTTTACAAATCACAACCCATCCCTCAACTTGCCCCAGGACTCGGATTCCCACCGTATCTAGTGGGATTCCCACCATATCTATTCCAACCATATCTAATTAGCTCCCACAGATTTTTTGACAATAAAAGAGATAGCCATAATAAATCAGTCTTGGCTGAATTAGAATATTTTTCCTCTCTTTACATGATTTTCTAAGCAGTCATCAAATTCCTAAAGTTTGAATTTCTTAATTCTCTTCTAAAGGACTCATTTTTGTTCTACCTTCTTTTTCTTTTAAATGAAAAGTAAAAGCATAGTAGAAAACATCTATGTTTCATTTTCCTAGAAATTAACAAATGTTAGAATATTGTTACTGTCAATTTTTATAAAATAATAAACCATCTTATGTGAAGTTGAAATCCATTATATAACTTACCCCAGGCCCATTCCATTCTCTCTTGGATATATTATCTATACTCAGTGTCCCCATTCTTGTCTTTTGTTCGTCCTTAACATTACTCCTGTTCGGTTTTTGTCCCATCACTTCACATAACTGTTCTTTTCAAAGTCACAATAACTTCTAAATTGCTAAGCCAGTGGGCAAATCTCAGTCTCTTTTTAAGTAATCTAGCAGCATCATTTGATACATTTGATCACACCTGTCTCCTTGAATACATTAATTTCTTAGCTTTCAGCATATCACACACTATTAGTTTTCCTCCTGTAAACTCAATCTTGCTTCCTTGTTCATTTTCTTCTCCTGTATCTCTTAAAATTGGAGTGACCTTGTCATCTTTTCTAATTATACTCACACATTTGGTTTTTTCATTTAATCCAATGGTTTTAAATAAAATTATAGACTCATAATCTCTTATTTTTTAATTTTATTTTTGCGGTATGCGGGCCTCTCACTGTTGTGGCCTCTCCCGTTGCAGAGCACAGGCTCCGGACGTGCAGGCTCAGCGGCCATGGCTCACAGGCCCAGCCGCTCCATAGCATGTGGGATCTTCCTGGACCGGGGCACGAACCCGTGTCCCCTGCATCGGCAGGCAGACTCTTAACCACTGCGCCACCAGGGAAGCCCTCCTATTTTTTAAATTCCTCCTTCTTTCCCCCAAACTTGACTTCTACACGTGGATATCTTATTGCCATCTCAAACTTGTATGCTAAGTGGAACTAGTAATCTTCTCCCTAAACCTGCTGTACCCACAACCTTTCCCATATCAGTTAATGACAACTTCCTTTTAGTTGCAAGTTAGAAGTTAGATCTTGAATCTAACTTTTACTTTTATTTCTCTCACATCCCATATTAAACCCACTTGGAGAACTTGTGGCTCACCTTCAGTACCCTTCTGACCACATCTCTGTACCTCCGTCTCTATTACCCTGGTCTAAGGTATCACTTTCTCACTTTTATAGCAATATCCTTCTAACATGTCTCCCTACTAACACCCCATTGTCCATGTCATCTAGTCACAGCAGCTACAGTGATTCCTTTAAAATAAAAGTTAGATGACATTACTTCTTTGCTCAAAACTCTTCCTTTACTCTAAAAGTCAAAGTCATTACAATAGCTTACAAAGCCCTACAAAATTTTGTTCCTTCTCCCATCTCTGCACTTGACAACTTCCCAGCTTGCATGCTTTTCTCTATTCACAGACATATTCCCACTTTTTGCACTGGCTGTTCATCGTGCCTGAAATTCTCTGGTGCCAGATGTCTGCATTGCTATCTCCCTGTGGCAGATTGTTATGGTTGCCAAACATTCTTTGCTTTAAAAAGAAGGTTTTTGCTACCCCATTGGGATGTATGACTGATCTACCTAATGAAATGAACAGTGATATATGCCTCTCCAAAGTAGAAGCTTTAAGAGCTATTGTATGATCTTTTCTCTCTGCTATGAGATCTGCATGATCCAGATAAGGGCTTCTCCTTTAGCATAGACCCTGGTATGAAACAACGGAGAGGAGAAACGCAGCTGATTTATGAGATACTTGTAACACAAGAGAGAAATATATATTTGTTGTTGGAAGTTGCTGAAAATTGGGATTTTTGTTATTGTATCATACATAATGAAAGTGAATATAGAAATTAGTACCAAAAATCGGGGTGCTGATTAAACAAATACAATCACCCTTCACATTAACTTTCCCTTTTGATGGTACCCAGGGAACTGTTATTGGAGTCTCAACAGATGATTACAATGTTGTGCAGGGATGAATATGAGAGAGAATATTGCTAAAATGCCTTGGTTGATATTGGCTGCTTTGACCAGCCACTATAAGAAAGACATTAAATTAGAAAATATATAATTGTCTACCTTGTAAGCAAAAACGAATGGGAATATAGAAAGCTCAGAAATTCCCAAAGCTCCCAGGTGTAGAAGCTGTCACTACTTCTCATTTCCAACAGATAAAAAATAAAACTGAGATAGTCTTTGAAAACAAAGGCTAGTTTAAGCTCAATCTCTTCTGAAAGTACTAACTTAGAATCATGGCCATAAAACCCTTTGTTAAAGTCTCCAAATTGATTAAGGTAGTGCCTGATGAAAACTTTGTTAGACAAAATGGCTCAAGGAAAAAAGAATAAAGGCATGGGTTTCCCAATAAGGATTGGTAAGTTCCAGTTACCTGCAAATAAGTCTTGAAAAATGAATAATTTGTGGGTAAGCTGCTAACATATGAATTGGGAAACAGAAGAAAAGCAAACTATGCTTTTGAAAGAGTTGTACTGCCAAAGGAGTCATTAATCTGGATTTAAAATACACTGTGACTCCTTGAGACTTAACTTTGGGTCCCCACTTTCTACAGACAGAAAGGAAGATGAGAAAGCTGTGTAGCCCTCAGGGAGAATATTTTCTTCAATGTTCTCTTCAGATGAGAATTTAGGAGACACAGAAAAGGAAAATCTCCTGGAGGGAGCGACAGATACCAAAAGAACATCGGACTAGGATTTACTTCAAAGTAATGCAAGCTGGGCCTAATTAAGGAACATTCTCTTCCTCCAGGGTGGGAGCCCTTTGTAATTTCTCCCTGGGGATATTTGAGTGTTGCTACATATTAGTGATGATGTCTGTTTTCTATTCTCACCCTGTTTCAATGGGAATGTTTCTTGTGGTCAGTCTCTCTGTGTTCCACCACTCTGTGTGATGTGTGTTGGACAGATAACTTGACTTTTCAGTTCTTGGATCTTTGGATCAGGAAAAGCTAATTATGGGCCTGATCTAAAGACTACCATATTATGGACTTTGAGCATGGTGGCACAATTAGGTTTTTTGTGTGTGTGTGTGAGTGAGGCAAGTGTATTTTATGTGGGAAGGAGAGGGAAACAAGATGGTATTATTGCTTCCAGTTACTCCTGACACTCCTGTGAGATGAGTACTCCTACTCCATTGCTATCGGGTTTGACCAAGTGACATGCTTGGGGCAATAGAAAGTGAATGGAAGTGGCATGTTAGTCCAAGAAGAATGACATTTAAGGGCATTTTGTGGTTCCTCCATTTTCTCTCCTTCTCTGACATGGGAATGGCATGCTCCAGATAGAGGCTGCTTCTCTAATCTGTTTCCTGAATTTACAACAACTTGAATCAGTGCCACAGCTGATCCATGAAGGTCATTCCATGTACCTGGGGAATACACACCAGTTTTTCTAAACCATGGTGACTTGGGGGTGGTTAACACAGCATAACTCAATGAAAGCCAAATGATAAACTAATATTCCTTGAAGTCTTTGCTCAGATGTCACCTTAATGATGTCTATTGTGACTATATTTAGAAACATTTCAAACCCCATTTCATCACTTTGAATTTCTCTTATCTTGCTCTATATTTTCTATACCATCTATCCTCTAAAACACTAATGGATTGTTTTTCTATGGTCTTCTTCCCCTGACTATAGACTCTATGAGGTCAGCAATTTTTGTCTGTTCACTGATGTTCCTGGCACAGAGTAGCCCCCTAAATTTATTTGTTGAGTAAGTCAATGAATGAGTTGTTTTGTATCCAATATGATTTACATAAATTATATTATATTCTATGTGATTGTTAATTTTATATGTCACCTTGACTTGACTTGCCCAGTTGTTGGCCAAACGCTAGTCTAGATGTTGCTGTGAATATATTTTGTAGATGTGATTAAAACTTAAGATCCATAGACTTTAAGTAAAAAAGATTACCCTCAATAATGTGGGTGGGCATCCTCCATTCAGTTGAAGACCGTAAGAATAAACAGGTTTTCTAGAGTGGAAGAAATTCTTCAAGACAGTAGCATAGAAATTCTGCCTGAGTTTCCAGCCTTCCAGCTAACTCTTCAAATTTCAGACTCAAGAATGCAGTATCACTTGCTTGACTTTCCAGCCAGCAAGTCTGTCCTACTGACTGACAAGATTCGGGACTTGTCAGCTTCCATAATTGCATGAATCACATAATTGAAATAAGATAAATCCATATATATATATATATATATATATATATATATATATATATACACACACACACACATACACACATATGTATATATATATATATTCTTTCTTGTAGAACTCTGACTATACATAACTTTATATATTTAACCATATGTAACTTCTAGATATAACTTTTTAAATTGTATTTGTTGCCCAATATTCTATTTATTTGCTATGGTAGGAATAAAAGTACAAATTATTTATCCATTCTCCTACTGATAGACATATGCGTTGTTTCCAGTTTGACTGGGTTGATGCTGCAATTATTAATTTTATACATGTTTTCTGGTATACATGTAGAATAATTCTGTTAGGATATTTATCTAGAATTGGAGTTGCTCACACAATTTAATGTTTAATCTTTATTAACAAAAATGAGAGCTATAACATTTCACTTACAATTTATAATTTCATTTTTTAAACATCTTTACTGGAGTATAATTGCTTTACAATGGTGTGTTAGTTTCTGCTTTATAACAAAGTGAATCAGTTATACATATACATATATCCCCATATCTCTTCCCTCTTGTGTCTTCCTCCCTCCCACCCTCCCTATCCCACCCCTCTAGGTGGTCACAAAGCACGGAACTGATCTCCATGTGCTATGTGGCTTCTTCCCACTAGATATCTATTTTACATTTGGTAGTGTATATATGTCCATGCCACTCTCTCACTTTGTCCCAGCTTACCCTTCCCCCTCCCCATATCCTCAAGTCCATTCTCTAGTAGGTCTGCGTCTTTATTGCCGTCTAATTTCACAAAAGTTTTTGGAAAATATTTTATCAATGAACATTTTATACATAATAAAAGTAATAGATATTAAATGTGAAAAATATTAAAATGCAGAAAACATTTTTTAAAGAATTCCTAAGTTCTCATCACCTAATTGAACCATAATAAACATTTTGCTGAATTTCTTCCCATTATGTTTTAGTGTAGACTGTTTTATTTTTAGTTATATAGTATATATATTTTTAAGCCTATTTTCAATTAAAAGAAATATTTCCATTGTAACGAACTTTACTAAATCTAATTTTTTGTCTAATTTTTTTATGAATCAGACGAACTAAAATTTAATTATTTCTCTATATATGTTTAACTTCTTTCCTTTTTTCTTTGAGTAGATAATTTTTATATTAGGTTTTATTATGGATTAATTATATTCCCCCCTAAGAACGCTATCTTGCAGTCCTACTTTCCAGGACCTCAGAATGGGATGTTATTTGGAAATAGGATTGTTGCAAAATAATTAGCCGAGATGAGATCATACTGGAGTAGAGTGAACCCTAATCCAATGTGTTGATGTCCTTATAAGAAGATGGCCATGTGAGGACACAGACAGACACACAGGCACGGAGAATACTATGTGATGACAAAGGCAGAGATCAGTGTTCTGAAACTGCATACCGAGATATACCAAAGATTGCTGGCAAAGTGGCAGAAGCTAAGAAGAGACAATGTAAGACTTTCCCTTATAGATTTCAGAGGTCCTGTGAGAAAATAGCTCAGGCTTCATTTTCCCCTACATTTTCTCCCCTTCCTCCTTCTACTCAACTGAAGGAAACTGTTTTGATTCTTCACACAGATGTGATCTGGCACCTCCCTCATTCTTTCCCACATTCACAATTTAATTGGTTATATGTCTTTTTCCTTACCATATAATCTCCTGATATTTTCAGGAGTTTTTTGTTTGTTTCTATGTTGTTTTCCTGGGGGTTGTTTTGTATCACAGTGCCTTTATTTTTTCTGGTTTGAAAGACTTAGGAAGGCAGAGACATTTTCACTTACGCTTTTGTTCTTAAAGTGCCTGATGGAGTACTAAGCACACAGTAAGAACTTACCATATGTTTATTGAATTAAATAGGTTAAATATTCTTAAATGAGTAAAAGCAGTATTTATGCCAACAACTATTTGTTATTAATAAGGAAAGAAATCTAACATCCCTTGTGTGGCTCTTGTATGCAGTTTCATGAAGGTAGAGCCTTCATCAGGTTCACTGCCAAACCCCTAATACCTAGAATAGTGTCTGCCACCCAATAGATACTCTAAGAAATTGGGTTAAATGAAAGAAGTATCCAAGTACTGTAAATATAAACTCTCTTTACTTTACCTTATAAACCATGTTATAATAATTTTTTTCTTGGCAAATATATAATGCATTTATTGACTTTATTTCTATAATTTAATGAAAGTTACTTAACTAAAATTGCCTATTTAAGTAAAAACATTGACAGGACAAAATTTATTTTATTTGGGGAAGCAGAACAAATCATACAATCCTTGTCATAACCAAACCTCATTAATACAGGTTCCATCACCATGGTGTCTGTAATAATGTTAGTAGTTGCAACTTAGTTTGCTGTTGCTTATGTAAATCTTTTCATTATTTTGTAGATTTGTATGTTAATACTCCACTATTTTTTAGAGAATCTCTATTTATAGAGAATCTTTAAAACAAAAAGAAGTTGTTGAACATCCCTTAATAATCATGATAATGAGAATAACAATTCATCTACCATAATGTGAACGACCAATAGTTTATTGCTTGATAATTGTATCTATGCTGAAGATTTGATATTTGTAAACATTTAAATAGTTAATGTTTAATTTATAATTACTGAATAATACATAGGTAGCATTGCTTGTAACTTTAATGGAGGTAGTAATGTTACTTTTTTTTTTTTTTTTTTTTTTTGCGGCACGCGGGCCTCTCACTGTTGTTGCCTCTCCCGGTGCGGAGCACAGGCTCCGGACGTGCAGGCTCAGCGGCCATGGCTCACGGGCCCAGCCGCTCTGCGGCATGTGGGATCTTCCTGGACCGGGGCACGGACCCGTGTCCCCTGCATTGGCAGACGGACTCTCAACCAATGCGCCACCAGGGAAGCCCGTAATGTTACATTTTTAAAAGCAGTATTATAATTCAGATTTTATTAATTTAGGTTAATCAGCATCAGTCAAAATGAGTGAGATAATGTAATTATAATTGCATTTCTTAGAGTAAAATCTTAGAATGAGGCAGATGTTGGATGCTCCCCTTATGAATTTTTCTTCCTTGCTGTCTCCCTTTATATATGCACACATGCATATTACACAAAGCATGAACACATATATGTGCACACACATATATACATACGTATGTGCATGTGTATGTATAAATTTATTTGGGAGGTTATAATCTAACAGAAAGAATAAAAGAATAATTCACAAAATATTTTTCACATAAGCTTTATATGTTTAATAAATATATATCTGTGAACTATATACAGAATATATTAAAATGCATTAGCTTAAGTACAAATTCTACTGCTGGTGCTATTGAATACTACTGCAAATACGACTAGGAGTAGCTAATATTTACTGGGAATTTTTCTATGTACCTAGCACTGTGCTAAATACATTACATCTATTATCACATGTTGTAACCCTCACAACAATATGATGAGTAAGGTATCATTGTATTCTCCCTTGCACAGATGAAAAAATCAAGATACTGAGGGTTCAAGTGACCAAGTTCATGCAACTACTAAGTGGCTATGTTCAAATTTGAACTCATGCTGTCAGATGTTGTTATGATTTGTGCTTGTCTTTCCTTCTGGTGTTATAGGGTATCAGACTATTGTCTTAGAAGCTCATTTGACCGCCAGAGTTATTAGCATCTCTAATGCCTTCCATGAGAGAGTGAAACAAATGCCCTTAAAAATCCAAGAAGAGCCTAGCATGTGCTAGCCATTCAATTATTATTTAGTAAACAAAGAAGTAAATGAATGGGGTTCTGAACCAGTTGCATTAGTCTGAGAACAGCAGAATTTAATAATTTTAAAAGTCAAATTTGATTAGAAAACTGTACCGTAAAAAGTGTCTTAAGAAATAATTTAATTCAAAATATTTAGTACATATGTCCTTCAACTTACTGTTGTCAGTTAATATATTCCACTGCTAAGTATTTTAGAAGTCTGTGGGTTTTGTTTCCAAGAGCTTCCTTGTAGAAATCGAGCTATGTTAGAAATAAACCTTTGAAAAGAGCAACATGGTGCAGGAAAAATGTTCATTTTATGGAGAAAAATCTGACAAGTTAGAGGTCTTTCTCTAGACAGTGGGCTTCATTAAATCAAGTGTAAGCACACAGTCTAATGCTTGACAATTTGCATCTTTCATATTTAATTTGAATTTTTCTGCACCATCTATTCCTACTGGTGTATAGTTATCCAATTTTCTATTAACTGAAAAGTGTGAGCTTTTAGTCTCAAGTTCCAAAGATCAGGCATTATGTTCTTTTCTAACAGAAATCTTGAGGTATCAATATTTTTCAGGCTGATTAAGCCCCTTGTCATACAACTAAGTAGTAAAGCATAGCCTGGTCCTATGACTTGAGTTACTTATAGCATGTTTGCAGTGGAGTACCTCTGAGGGGGGAAAAGTGTGTAGTTTTACAGGAAGCAGCCTTAATTTGTATTCCTCCAGACTACATTTAATGTTAAAAGTTTATAAAAATTTAAAGTTTTACAAGACTTGCTTCCTCCAGGCTTAAAAGCCTAGCTGACATTTATGAACAAATAAATTTATCATAGAACGAATATATATTTTAAGCACTTAGTGTATTCTCCAACCTAATATCTGCTGAGCAGGAATGACAAGAATGTTTTTAGTTTTTTAAAAAATCTATAGTTTAGTACAGTAAAAAAGTGAACAAACTGGTATGTAAGGATTACTTAAAAATTTACATTCATTTCATCAATAAGTGCAGCTTTTGCTTAGATACTTAATGAAAGAATAGGAGCATATTGTAGCTTTCTAGAATTAATAAAACTGTTTAAGTGTAAAAGTAGGGCCAAAACTACGCCATGAAAATATTTTTTCTAAATTTGATAACTTGCTGGGCAATCATTTATATACCAAATAACCAAGCCAACAACTATTTGCCTCTGTGTTCTGTGAAGAAAAGACCAACTAAGGTCTTCCAAAAAGGAAATTATAAAGCCCAAATATTTGGAAATTTCAAGGCCTGAATAACTAGACAAAAAGATCAATCAGTTTGTCCACAAATCCAAGACTCAGACGTTTCCTTTTCTCCCACTCTGCCTTGTCTCCTTTTTTCATTGGTCAAGACGTCTAATAAATGTTTACTTTTGTCATTTCTTCAAATCCATAAACTCATAGAAATCTCAGCCTTGGATGGAGATTTTTATTTTTCATTCTGAATCTCCCTGGAATGCTAAGAAATTGATATTTTGTAAACACACAGGGAGGAAGGTAATAAATTTGTTCAGGAATCTAGAGTGAGAGGGGACATTGAGAGAGTCATTGAAAGCATAAGGACATGAGGGCATTAAATGGGACTCCAGTGGCCTGAACGAGTTGACACCTCTCACCACACAACACAGATTTACTACTGTGGAGAGAACAAAAAATGAGTAAGGAAGGGAATTAAAATTCAAGAGGAAAAACACTTTTATTTTTCCCTTACCTGACACATCATGTGCTTAACATGTTGTGTTTCTCCCAAAACAGTTGGTAGCATTTGCATACATTGTAGAGAATGCAGATGGTTTTCTGCTGAGAATCAAGTAAGCCCAGGAGGTCACACTGGGAATAACTAAAGTCTTAAACTACATCCTTGTGAATGCTATAATTTTTAAATCAAGGCCTTATTATTTAGTACCTTAACATATTTTTCTGTGGTTAAAACATTGGTGCTCTTGACCCACTTAGGAAAAAACAAAACAAACAAACAAAAAAACCTCAACTCCCACCAGTAAAGCAAAGGCTAGTAGCATAAGTGATCGAAGTGTCTGTAAAAACACCTTCCCGGGAGAATAGCCTGCTATTGAAGTTCAGATCAGCAAATATACTTGCCTCATTATTTTCGCATGCCTCACATACCTGCTGCTTTTCCAAACTTTGGCATGTTACTTTCTATCTTTACAAGTATTCTGCTCTCATCTAGTATTTTAAGAAATGAAGGAATCCAAAAACCCTTGAAGAGATAGGATATTTTAAAATGTATTACCAGTCTAATTATTGAACTATATTCTAAAGTTTGCAAAAATTGGCCCAGCTCACATTCAAGTAAAATATTCATCTTATTTTTAAAACAGTGATGCCAACTAACAAGAATAGATGTACTAGTGCAATGGCACTTTGGTTAATAGTCTCATGGTTGGACTTGAATTAGAGGCAAGAGAAATTAAGGACACAGAATTAGGGAAGGCAGTCATTTCTAATTTATATTCACTCTTATTTTTCCTGAAACAGTTTATTGCTATCAACTATAGTTGGGTAATTTAAATTTGTCAGAGAATGTTTATCCCAAATGAAAATCATTATTTAGTTAATGACATTTTAAAAATGTATTTTAAAACATTCATATGTTCATTTATTAAGTATATATTTTTCAAATGTCTATAATAAGAATGGCACTGTGTGGGCACTTTGCATGGATATAAGGATGGTTAAATATAAATTTTCTTGTAGGTTGACCTCTTCCAAGATTGTATTAGTAAATAGGAACACGTTTTAATAAGTGTAAAGTTATTTCAAACTGTAGACATCAAAATTGTAAATAAAAAAATATTATGCTAAACATATCAATTTCATACAATTAAACACTAAACAAATATCTTTTAATAATTCCAGGCAGTGATGAGGGTAACGCAGCCATCTAAAGGGATGGAGAGTGAAGGGGTGGAGAGAGGAAAAAGCTGAGAGAGAAGGTTGTTTCTAATAGGTATGCTGGGGACAGTTGAACAGATACCTAAATAATTGAGGGAGAGAGTCATACAAAGATTTGGGAGAAGACTAGGAGGAAACCACAATGTCACAAAGTGCAAAAGCTCTGAGATGGAAACCAACTTGGTGGTGTTTGAGGAGCAATAAAGATGGAGGGAGAATTGTTGCAATGAGTAGGAGATGTAGGCAGGGGCAAAATCATGAAAAATGATGTAGGCCTAAGTCATGGTAAGAAGTGGTGCATTCTATCAAAAATTCAGGAACAGGGCTTCCCTGGTGATGCAGTGGTTAAGAATCCACCTGCCAATGCAGGGGACATGGGTTCAAGCCCTGGTCCAGGAAGATCCCACATGCTGCGGAGCCACTAAGCCCGTGAGCCACAGCTATTGACCCTGCATGCCACAACTACTGAAGCCCGTGCACCTACAGCCCGTGCTCTGCAACAAGAGAAGCCACTGCAATGAGAAGCCCGCGCACCACAACGAAGAGTAGCCCCCGCTCGCCGCAACTAGAGAAAGACTGCACACAGTAATGAAGACCCAATGCAGCTAAAAATAAATAAATAAATAATAAATTAAAAAAAATCAGAAACAGCAAAATTAAAACCACCAGATCAATAAAATAGTATTTAGTAAGAGCTTATTATGCATATAAGCGCAATTCTTGATCTGCGAGCTTTCAAATTCAAGACTGATATGAAGCTCAGAGGTCCTTTGTTACAGGATGGTTTACAGAGTGAAAATGAGGAAGTTGTTTAACCTTTACAATGATTGGTTATTACAGTGAGGTTTCCAGAGGGCAGGGATTGGTTAAAAGAGATTATCTTGTATCATTTTTAGGAAGATGACAAGTTTGTTTTGATTATCAAAGGCATTTATAAGAAATAACCTAAGTTTCACTTAAATTCAAGAAAAGAGTTAGATTTAGTTTTGCCCACATTGCTTAAATAGTTTTGTCTGCTCAAGGAGTTTTCAAGTCTGGTCTCTATTTTGTGTTTTACTTTAACACAGTGGATGATGAAAAGCCATTGAATGGTTTTAAGTATAGATGTGAGTCTATAACAGTGTGACTTAAGAAAGCAAGTTGCCTCAGTTTCAATCCCAGTCTGTCTGTTATCAGCTATGATCTTGGGCAAGTTACTCATTTTTCTTATCTGTGAAATGGAAAAGTAAATGTAACCTTCTTATTAGGTTGTTGTGAGAAATAAATTACCTAATATATGTAATGTATTAATTATTCATATTTAACAGTTCACTCTTGTTACTTGTGGAAAACAGACCATAGGAAGCCAGATAGGAAACATGAAGGCATTTAGGTGGCAGCAGTATACAGAAGTCCATTCTGGAGACAAAGAAGCTCTTGATGTTTAATGTTTGAAGTGATGAAAAGTGATCAGATTTAACATATATGATGAAAGAAAACCTGGGAAGACTGAGATGGATTAAATTTAAATTCTAGGAGAAGAAGCGGAGATGATAACTGAACAACTGGCATGATAGAATAACAATTGCTGAGATAGGAAAAATTATTGGAGGGGATGAGTTGGGGTGGGAAAGAGTCTAGAGCCTTGTTGGATGTATTAGGGTTATGCTCTTTATTAGACATTTGGAGATATTGGGTAGAAAGTTAGATATACAAATCTAGTGGGGCTGTTGATGACTATAGGTATAAATTTCAGGGTCACAGTTTAAAGTTGATATTTAAAGCCTTGGGAAAGAACAAGTGTGACCAGACAGAAAAGGGAGTAATACCAAGGACTGAAGACTGGAATACTACAACACTTAGGAGGAGAAACAAAAAAAGAAAGAGTTGCCAAAGAGTTAGGAAGAGTCCGTGAGACTGTGGGAGACTGTTGCAAATTACATCTGCAACAGCCCTATTTCCAAATAAGGTCACATTCTGAGATATTAGGAGTTAGGATTTTAGCATAATTTTTTTGGGGGGCAGGCAAAATTCAACCCGTAACAATGTGTTAGGATGAGACATAGAGGGACAGATTTTGAAAAGTCTTGTATAGAATGCTAAGTAGTTGGGTTTTATTCTAAAAGGCTCTGTAAAGGCAATGAAAAGATTTTGAGTGACAAGAGTGGAATTAATATTTTTGTAAAGATAATCCTAGTAGCCATATTGTAAATGGATTTTAGAAGGGTAGGAAAAGAGGGTGAGATTAAGGGAGCAAACTCAAAGGCAAGAGCACAAATTAGGGACCACTACTACAGTAATTCAGGAAATAAAAGATGAACACCTGAATTTGAATAAGGACAAAGAAGTTGGAAATAAAACCCCATTAACTTACTCCACTACCACTGCCACCTTCTCTAGAACCCTGTCATGTTCCTAGGCTTAAGCCTATTTAACTATTACTAGGATAATTAGACTCTTAACTGGGTCTCCCAACTTCATGACTTCCTTCACTCTAATCCCACCTACATTACTTCTAAAACATTACTACTAAATACAATATTTTAATGACTAGCCTTTGAATATAGAACATATTACTCAGCTCAACCTATATTTGTTTAAGTTGCTTTTGGTTGCAAGAAACACTATACTTAACTCAATTTGTTTTAATCAATGAAAAATTTACTATCTTAATTAATAGGAAGTCAGAGGTGGAACAGACACCAGGGTAGTTTGATTCAGTAGTACAGTGGCATCATCACCTTGCTCTTCTGTGTTGGGAATCCCTTCACTCTCAGGCTGGTAATAAGGTGGCTGCTGTGGTCCCAGACTCGTGTACAGACAAGACAACATAAGAAGGAAAAAAGTGACTATCTCTGCCTCTGTTCTCTCTTATTGGTAAGGAAGCTGTCCCCAGAAGCATCCCTACTACCTCATGTCTCATTGGCCAGAAATGACTTAAGACTGCCAATCCATGAGTTGATCATTGGCAAGCAAAGGGCATCAAATTACCATGATTGGTTAAGATTCATCATTTGAAGTAGAGTATAGGTTGAGTAGTCAAGATACTGTCCTAAGTGTTTTATATGTATTATAAGTATCAATTCACTTATTTATATTATCAACTCCAACATATATATCTAGCTTTAACTTCCATTACTTGGTATTTATGTTGCATAATTGAATAAGGTATTAATATTACTTGGCTAGGGCTGCCATAACAGGATACCAGATGGCTTAAACAATAGAAATTTATTTTCTAACAGTTCTGCAGGCTGGAAGTCCAAGATCAAGCATGAGCATGTTTGGTTTCTCTCCCTGGCTTGCAGATGACCACCTTCTTGCTGTGTCCTTTCATAGCCTTTTCTCTGTGTGCATGCATCTCTGGTGTCTTTCTTTGTGTCCAAATCTCCTCTTTTTGTAAGGACACCAGTCAGATTGAATTAGGACCACCCTAACAGCTTCATTTTAACTAAATCACCTCTTTAAAGGCCCTATACAAATATAGTTATGTTTTGAGGTACTGGAGGTTAGGTCTTTAACATATAAATTTTGAAGGAAAGGAGTCCAGCCTATAACACTATCCATGAGCATACTCTGAACATGTTTATCTCCAAAACCTTTATTCATATTTATTTAACTGGGAATATTCTGTACCTTATCTCTGTCTTCCAAATCATTTCATTTTGTTCAAGATGTATCTCAGTTGTCATTACAAATGAAGTTTATCTCAACAGTAGATTTTAATATCCTCCCCAAATTTTTATGTACTTTTCTTAGGAAAATGTCCTCACCCTTTTTGATATTACAATCATTTGTACACTTATCTTGT
The DNA here is from genome assembly GCF_949752795.1 of Hyperoodon ampullatus. Taxonomy (NCBI): domain Eukaryota; kingdom Metazoa; phylum Chordata; class Mammalia; order Artiodactyla; family Ziphiidae; genus Hyperoodon; species Hyperoodon ampullatus. The sequence continues at coordinate 75,109,232 of NC_136914.1, read as the reverse complement.
ATCTCCACTAGCTTATAATATTCTTTGGAGTAGGGATTATATCTTCTTTACCATAGTATTCCTTGTACTGTCTGACAGTGTCTTGGCCATAGTTGCTACTTAGTATAAGTGTGTGAAAATAAAAATGTCCACAGGAATGTAACTCATATACAGCCTCCTAATGGGAATTGAGTGGAAGAAAAATTGTTATTTCTTAGGTGATGAGGGAAAGATTTGTGGATGAGTTGAAATTTGAAACAGGGCTTGAAGGATGGGTAAGATTTCAAAGATGGAGATCTGACAAAAAGGGAATTAAAGGTTAGGTTTAATGCTCATTCAGACCAGAGGTAGAGGAACAGAACAAGCTGAACTCAGAATTTAAAATAAGAAGCACACATCTGTGCAATAACATATAGTCAGTTTGATTGTACTCTAGGGTTTGTTATATAGTAGTGAGAGCTAAATCCAGAAAGACAGTTTGAGACTAAGTCATAAATGATGCAAATGGCATTCTAAGGAAATTGGAATTCCTTTGGTAAGCAATGGTTAGTCACTGAAGGATGTCATGTATAGGAATAATGTTAACCAAAGCATTGGCTAAGGAAAAATATGCAGGCTCTAGAAGCATCAAGTTTCATTAATAAAAGTAACATGAGGAATGTAAAGGAGCTTTGAAGGTGGAAGGTTGATGATGAATTAGAAAATATGAAAGGATATCAAATAAAAACATCCAGAGGACAGTGTGAAATAAGAAAATGACAAAAACAAATATTCTTGCTTTCCATCGTGAGATTAGATATTAGAAAATAGAAAGCTATTTGGTTATTTGAATGTATCTACTCACTTCTGTATTAGGACTGGTGTATGGCTAAACATTAGTCTATGGCTAAGCATTAATGCTCATATTTGGAATTTGTGCTTATTGTATATTCTATATCAGGGCAATGCAAATTATTAATCCTTAACATTTTTTAAAGCCATTTTAGTTTGCTTTGTCAGATATTTAAGAACATATTAATGTGAGCAAAGTTACATGGTATATGTACATTTCTTTTCAAATATCCACCTTCTTAGGCACCTCATTTGTAATTAATTTGCAAAATGTGTATCAAACATAATGTTCCAGATATCTCTTCATTAATAAATATACATATTAAACCAGTTTAACTAAATTTTATTGTGCTTTATTTTTCTAGCTGGTGAAATTAGGTAACAGTTATACTGATTTTTAATTAAAACCTAGACTAATTCATTGATCCAATTACTTTTAACTTGAAAGATACTATTTTGCTTTTGACAAAGCATTTTTAATGAGATACTATAAATTAGTTCACATTTACTTTTTGTCTATTTCTTTTCCATTACTAATTTTAATGACCAGCAATTAACTGAAATTCCTATTGATTTACATGAATAACTTACTGGCGGTGTTTGCCCTATGTTTGTTAAACATATGTATAACATATAACAGTTTTAAAAATAAAGGTTTACCTTTAAAAAATTGTTGTTACAGCTCAAGGTATATTATTCATGAATATTAAAATATATATTTAGCATTCACAAAAATAAAAATATATGTATGTATGTACACAAATATATATATTTTTAAGCAGGCTATAAACGTATAAATATATGAAGTGGAAAAAGATGCAATAAATCAGACAAACTAAGTTAAAAATAATGTAAATAGAGCACTGCTTTTAAATTATGGTGAGGAGACACATTTCAAGTAATTTGGAGAAAAAAATTCAAATTTTAGTGTCCTTGGCCACCCACTTTTATCGACCAGTTTTCGTATAATATAGTGACTATGATTAGAAAAGATGGTGTATTTTTCTCCACATCTTTTTTTTTTCCTTCCTATTCCCCATTTTCCAGAGAGTTCATTTCTATTTAAAAATTGCACATATGTTTTGCACTCTTTGGATTTGGGGACTATAGTGGTGTGACCCCCCCCACCTCATCCTACCCCAGAAATTTGGAAATGGATGAAAGACTGATTTTGAAATCTTTAGATGGATTACTCTGAATATTTAATCACAATACATAGAAATGAAAAACACTAGAAAGAAATAGAAGATCTTTTAAATCAACTATCTTGGATTATAAAGAAAAAAATAGCATATCTAATGAATGTGTCTATATGAAAAGAAGTGGAAATTGAACAACCATGGAATTATAGAAATATAGCCACAGGGCAAATAAAGCAATGCCCATTTGAATATGTTGGGAATACAAACGTGAGCAAAATCTGATCCCTATCTTATTGTGTCTCCTGGTGAGAGAGACAGAAAAATAAACTGAAAATAATAATTCACAGCCCTAACTGCATAGTAGAGGAATGCACAGGGGTATACAAGGAACTAGAAGGTCCAAACATTGTGCCAGCCTTGTGTAAGTCCAATAATGCTTAAATGAGTAGGAATTCCTAAGTGAAGGGGAACAAACAAAGATATAGGAGTAGCAAACTCTATCGTGTATTCTAGAAAAAAAAAAAAAACAAGTAGTTTGGTGTAAAACTTTAAAATTTGGGAGGTGAAGTTAAAATGGTGGAGAGGAGTCAGCCTATTTGTCTCCCATCCCCCACCCTGATTTTTTTCTATTGCACTTATCACCTTTTAGCATATTTACTTATTTTGTTCATTGTCTGCCTCTTCTTCTAGACAGTAAATTTCAAGAGGACAGATTTGAAGAGCTCAAACCTAGAGACAAATCAAGAGATTCTATCAGCCTTTGAGAGAAATAAGAATCAAGTATAGAGAGGGCTGTATTTTGGGAAGAGAAGGGTGAGGGACAGGCAGGGAAGAGGGTGAGGGCAGGCCACTCTTCTAGGTAATAAAAGCAAGGGGACTCACTTGATGGGTAGAGTTTGAGGATGAGAGAAGGATGATTAAGGGTTGACAACATGACTCAGTTTAGTAGGCTGTTGGATACATGACTTTTAGAACCATGACAAATTTTGTGCTGGAGGTATAGATTTAGGAATGTTTAACATATGTTTCATGCTGAAAACCTGTGCTTATAGAGTAAAAAATGTTCTGAGAACAAAAGCCTGGAATGGATGAAGGGTGAAGAGGCTATATAGGAAAGGGGAAAGGAAAGGTGTAAAATTCATCAAGGGATAGTGGGGATAAGGTAAAAGGAAAGCCAATTTCAAGAACAGTGAAATGATTCATAAATTTAAAAGCAGCAGTGAGTTTTAGTAGGGTAAGCAATAAAATGCACTCTTTTAATTTGGCAATTTGGATGTAAGTGGTTACCATAAAAGGATATTTGCTGGAATGGTAGGGACCAAAGCCAAATTCCAGAAGACTGAGGAGTGAATGGGAGTTGAGAGGTTGAGAATATGCATATGTGCTGTTCAAAGAGAAGAGCTTGTCCTATAGTATGAACTTGTCTGCTTCCTGGTTTGCTGGTCATGGACAAATAAATCTGTTAATATATCACCTTTCTCTGATGTACTTTGATTTTCAAAAGGACATTTCTGGAAAGGCAATAACTTAACTTGAAAGCCAAATCATCTCATAATGGAAAATACAGGTCACATATAGTATAATACCTACAAATACTAGCTCATATACCACTAACATGTAACATCCGTGGCTCCTTGCCCTTTCTAATCCCCACTCCCCTGGCTCTCCCTCCTCTCTTCTCCCCCAAACCAGCCTAATTCACAAAGACAGCAGTGGTTTAGCAGGCAGTCAATAGCTACTCAGCCAAGCTTTGCAAAGGATTTTGCTTTTTGGCTTATAGACCATGTCTCTGTAGCATGACTAAGTTGGTCCTCGATTGCTTGATTTATTCTTCATTTTTTTCCTTGGATGTATTAATAGAACAATCAATCAGACCTTGGCAGGGATCAGAATTGGTCACTAAAGAGCCCAATATAATGAATCATGCATAGATTTGCCCTTTTTTGTGGGGTAAATAAATAGACCTGACCTTGGTTGTGCAAATGTTACATATGAATGCACTGTACAGCTTTTTATTATACTTACAATATCTACCTTTCAAAAGCATTAAATGAGAATCTTTCTGCTTTATAATCCTTCTGAAAACATAATACAACGTATTAAATATGCAGTGTAAAATACACTTAAGCAGGTGACTCTATACTCCAGGTGGTTCAGACATTTATTCAGGTTAACAATTATTTAGGTGTCAGTTGGAAAAAGAGATGATCAGGAATGTTATGTTTTGCAATTTTGTAAGATTATGTTTGTTTTTAAACATAGGTTTCTGACATTTTTAAAAATTAAAATTGTATTATTTTACAATTGGAGAAGATGAGGCATACATTAAGAAGGGCAATGCAATGGAATAATTTGCAAGGAAAAACTGTTTTAAGTAAGAATTATTTATCCTATTATTTGGGAGCTTAAGAAATGGAATGTTTTATATATGGGCATAAATGTACCTAAGCATCTGCAGAAAGGCTTGAGGTAATTGAAGGCCATCCTGAAGAGAAATAAAATAGGCTTTCATTTCCACATGATACCAGATTTCAAAATACATTTGGATAACAATTTTAAGAAAATCTATGTATATGATTGTCAGATCAACAGGGACTGGAAAATTCCATCCAGGCCTATGTTTGTTACTATGTAATCATTTCTATGGATAAAGACATCCCTAAGAATCAGTGAATCTGACTGATTTTCTTGGTCCTTTCACTTTGGTACTACTTTGTCCACTGAATAGTAGCTTTGAAAGGCATGGAATTTTGAGGAGATTTGTCAAGAGGGAGAAGTTATTTCAGATGATGATAATATGTAACTGGAATATCAGTTTCTTCATTTTCTTTTCAGTGATAAGCTTGATAATCAGATCTTATCCAGATCTTCCTATATTTAACCAGTTCTTCCCAGTGTAAAAATATTGAGGGTGAGAATAAATTTTGCCCTATGTGTTTTTCCTGTGTCTTACACCAGGACATTACTGCTTGTTGGGTTTCTTGAGAACTCTAATCTAGTTGAAGAAATAATATCAACCTCTTCTACCCACCACCCTTGCAGCCAGAGACCCAGCTAAAGGCTTTTGGGTCCTGCTCAATGTTCAAGGTACCCAATTTCTCTGGAGCTGTAACTGAATATAACCAAAAAAATATGGTCTGGAGAGAAATTTGTTGTTGGGTAGAGGAAGTATTATTAGAAATATTCTTTGTCCAAGTATTTGTAAAATGTTGGCAATGTTACTAATTCCTCAAAAGTATTATGAATTTTGTATTATTGTATATAAAAGACCTAGAGGAGTGACTGGGAAATTATGATGTATTAATTAAAAGTTGTTTTTATGATATGTTGACCAGATGAAAAAAACTTGCTACAATTTTTAGTATCATCTTACTTGCACCTATTTTTCCCTTTTCCAATCCTTTTGCTTACTTAATATTTGCCAAATGTTTTCTTCTTTTCACCACTTTGCTTCTCATGCAAATTTACTAACAGATTTCCTGCTATAAATGTCAAAAAGGACTCTGGTGAGTTTAGTACTTGTGCCCCAGTGTGTTAAGAGCATTAAACACGAGACAAGGTCAACCCTAATATCAGAATGAGTAAATGGCCCAGTCTCTGGGACCTTTTTGTTTGTTTGGTTTCTTGAAACAGGTGAACAAATAATACATTCTTCAACACTACCCTGAGGTATAAAGCTTTACATATACAAGAAGCTTTACAAATATTAATTAATGTTAATAACAGCCAAATCAGTTTATGTTTGGTTCAGCTTTGCAAAGATTACTAATAGTTATTCCTAAAGAATGACCATCTAATTTTGGAGTCTAGTCTGGAACACATAGCTCAGAGGATGTGGGCAGAGCAAAGGTGTGTAAAGGTAATACTGGTACTGCCTGGACTTATTAGATGTATGAAATTAGGCAAGTTATTTGGCTTCTCTGTGTCATAGTTTATTTGCTTGTTTGTTTTGTTTTGTTTTTCATTTGTAAAACTTAACTACTTCATAGGGTTGTTATAGGGATTTAATGAATTCCTGTATTTAAACACCACAGTGCCAGGGACACAGTAAGTGTTCGTTGACTATTAGCTAATGGCTCATTCTTAAGCATTTTTAAATTCAAACTGCACTTATTGGGTACTTCATAAATTTAAGGACCTGTAGAAATATCATAGGAATCTTTTAATTAAGAATTTCTACTTAATACCTGGATATTACAATTCAGCCATTGTTTAAAGCACATAATTATAGCTTTGTCTTTTGGCAATAGCCTTTTGTCCTCATTCAATTAAATCTAGAGTTCAAGATTTTCCATTGTTGAGTCATTTGATTTAATCTTAAGATTTAGTGCCAAGACAATTACTCCTTTCTGCATTTCTGATTAATTGTAGTTTAAATCCACATATTTTGAAATATAATAACAATTATTTCAGGGAAAAGCAACACAAAGCCCCCATCAGAGAAAGAGGAGCTTCCTTTCAGCAGAGGAATAAAGTAACCTGTTGACATAGAATATTCCAACATCTAAATTGATCCAAACATTCCAAAAGTCATACTTAGGGTACACAGATTTCTACTTAATTTCAGAATTTCAGAAAGTTAGAATTGAATGGGGCCTTATGTAGTGACTAGCCTGACTGCCCTCACTTAGGAGAAGTGTCTGACTTTCATAAGGTTGTAGTCAATAGTGGAAGTGAAGTCAGAAAGCTGTTCTCCCAATCATCTGGGCAAAAGGATTTCCTGCCTTGAGCATCACCTATTCTTTGAACAAGATGCAGAGGGGATCTTTAATAAGAACTTGTGGAAAGATGAATGCTGATGTCAGTTCAGGACTCTTTCTATTATTTCTCAATATCTGTAAGTGCTTTAATATTACTCCAGTCTTTGATAGTAATGTTATACCTAGGCCTGAAAAATAATATATATTGTCCTTGAGGATATTCCTAGAGGAGAACTGAATAAATATTGTTGTATCCTGGCTTAGATTTTGAGTGTCACTCTCCTAGTCACTTGGTGATTTGGGTCCTTTTTCCATGTGATGTGTCTTCCTGTGGGGTAACTCAGTTGATTAGCTATGGGTAACCTATATGGACCCATCTTTCCCAGTGGCTGGGATGCTATCTTGTTCCCTTTTCTCTTCTTGTGACTTGACTCCCTGTGAGGTCTCTTCAGTAATAGAATTCTTCTGGGCACTTTACTTCCCAGTGACTGGGATTTGCTATTGATAGCTTCTGCTAGGTGCAACTTCTTGCCTATTCTGGTCCTTTCCACAACCCTCTGATCACCTGCCTCACTTTTGCTATGAAAGTTAATCTGGGGTTTTGGCTCAACTGGGAACATTTGCTGGCAGTCCTCTGCCTATTTTTTACCAGATGCTTTAGGTGTCTTGTAAATATTTACTAGGATAGAACAGTGTAATCTAAAAACCTGTTTTCACAGATTCAACTTTTAAATAATTATCCATGAAATGAAAACAAAAATGAGGCTAAAGAATCACCCAAAGATATGGAGATTGGGTTTGAGAACAGGTTACACTGTAAGGGGAGAACATTGTCCTTTCTAGAGTCCAGGAACAATAAATGCATGTGGATGAGGAATCGTGTGGTTCTGGTTGTCCTTCTCATCCTAGTGGCTATAACTGGTGTTGTCAGTACTGTGTCAACTACCTCTCCAGCTCTGAAAAACAAACTTCTACTTGTAGAACTGGCTATATCAGTCAATGGTTTCATCTCTAAGTGTTATTGTGGCTGAGACTCATACTCCACACACTTGGTTTGGGGAGTAGGCTGTCAAGCACAGCATTGACTTGGTATCCTCTGTGACTTGGAACAGTGCCCATTCTATAAAATGGGCATGATAAACTCTCTGATTTGTAAGGTTACTGTGATGATTTATTGAATTAATGCATGTAAAGCCCTTAGATCTAGGCCTGGCTCATAATAGGTCTTTAATAAATCTTAATTATAATAAATATTAATTTATGGGACAATATACCTAATGTAAGTTATTGGTTTAAGAGCTAAGTTTTTCTTCACTGAATTAATTTAATAGTCAGTAGAGAACATGCTTAAACTACAAGTTTCTCTTTTGTACTACATCCAACGATCTACCCGGTTTCATGTCATAATTGGAATAAAGTAACCATGTTCCTGAGAGTTTGTGGAGAGACAGGACCTGGTGTAATATGTCTGTAGATGTTTCAGATTCAACTGGTAATGTTGAGAGTAGAAGTCACTGGTGCTAAGGTGAATTATTCCTAGCCAGTCTTATCCAGCACTTTGTCAAACAGCTGTTGAGACAAGAAAATTCTAGGTAAAGAGAAGAGGGCTAGTGAAAGCATGGGTGAACAGCCAGGAGAGAAACAAAGGCAAAAAAGGCCAGAGATTATCAAAAACTTGGCTGATAAAAGAGGAATAAACAGTAATATAATGAGGGACTCTTGATCAACAGTTGGAGGAGTCAAAGGACAATTTTTAGTTCACATGTCAGTGAAATCTCTTAGATGTCTCTAGGAGAGGTAAGTTATCATGAGGCTCATTGCTCCTGCCCTTTTGGGAAGTAGTCAGTGTACCATCAGCCATAAGTGGACTTTCCTCCTTGTGTCTATATGGCCTGCCAAATTCTCCTTTAAGGCTATAATGGTTGACTTTATGTGTCAACTTGACTGGGCTAATGGATGCTCAGCTGGGAAAATATTATTTCTGGGTGTGTCTGTGAGGGTGTCTCTGGAAGAAATTAACATTTGATTCTGTAGACCGAGTAAAGAAGATCACCCTCACAAATGCAGGTGGGCATCATCTAATCTGTTGAGAGCCTATATTGATCAAAAAGGCAGAGAAAGACAAATTAACTCTCTCTGATTAGGCTGAGGCAGCCATCAGTCTGATGCTCTTGAACATCAGGCTTTCGGATTCAGACTGGGACCTACACCATCAGCACCAAGATTTTCAGTCCTTTGGACTCACACTGAATTATACAACCAGCTTTCCTGGTTCTTCAGCTTGCAGAGAGCAGATAGTGGGACTTCTTGGCCCCCATAACTGTGTGAGCCAATTCCTATAATGAATCTCCTCTTATATCTTATACATATCCTATTGGTTCTGTTCCTCTGGAGAACCTTAATACAGAGGTCATGGCATGGATAGCAACTGGAGAAATATTCAAAGTAGATTTTACAGCTATACAGTGGTGATTATAGCAAGACTAAAGAGAAAGAGATCAGTACTTAAACTTTTCAGAGAAAGAATCAGTGGACTTGGAGATTGATTGTGTTTGTGAATGAAGGAGATGAAGTAATGGGGTGGAGAGTTATTATGTGAATGGTGGTGCTAATGCAAATGATACGTGATATGAAAGGACTGGATGGATTTAGAAGCCTGCAGAAATGCAATCTGATTCACAAAGATTCCTCCTTCAAGACAGTTGCAACTTCCTTCACCACCAGCAGCAGCATGGAGGTGGATAAGACAAAATCATGCAAAATTTATAAAGCATCATATATGTGCAAGGGAGATGCCACTGAACAGAAAGCTCTCTTTTAAGTGCATTTTGTTGCAGAAACTTTTTCTCATTGCAATGAATTCATTTTTCTATATTTAGTTTACAGCATATAAAAGCAAATATGGGTCTTTGAACAGAATTCTTTAAAATATTCATGTCTTCTTCCATCACAGCTTGTATTATAAGCAAATTGCTACTTAGTTGCACAAAGCATACATAAATGTGTTGTGAATAACTAAACTTTGAGAGGGTTCAGTAAGTTAGTGACTAGTATTGGAAGCATATTATTTTTTCAGTTTTAAATTTGTTTCAAAGTTAAACCCAAGACACACTGACTTCATAGGAAAGTATTGGAAGCATATTTGAAATAACTAGAATTATGGAACCAGAACATTAACCCACGTTTGCCATACAATAAGAAGCCATAAAATAATACTTCACATTTATCTGGGTTGAACATTTTGATTAGAGCTTGCTTTATAATTGCAAAAAATTAACACTTTTGCATGGAAAAATGGCAGTAACTATGCATTCAATTAATGAGAATTTACTGAGTTTCTGTGATATGCTCACCACTAGGCACTAGGTGTGGCAAAAATTGTTGCTTACCCTATATCCCCTTCTCCCCATTCTCTTTACAAACAGAGCTCCGGTATCAACCAGAGTAATTCTTTTAAGACATCTGTAATTCATCTGTCGAAAACTGTGTAACGTTCCAACCTTTTTATTCAGGGAAAAAGGCAAACTTCTTACACAGGCATCCAAAAAGTCTTACAGGATCCAGACCCTTTTTACTTTCCTGACTCCATCTCCCACCTTTCTCTCACCTCAGTATGCCCTGCTACTGACATTGACTTCCTTGCTTTTTCTAACATGCTTTGTATTATTCTAATGCAGGGCTTTTGCACTGGCTATTTCCTCTCTGAAAAGTTCTACCTACATATATTGATAAGGCTAATTTCTTCCCCTTTGATAAACCTTTGCTTAAATGTCATATTATTAAGGAAAGCCACCCTGATTATCCTCTCTTTTAACTATTATATTGATCTATGATTGTCATAAAAAAGTTGTACATATTTAATATATACCATTTGATGAGTTTGGAGATATGTATACATCCATGAACCCTTCATCACAATCTATGTTATTAATATATTCATCACCTCCAAAAGTTTCTTCCTGCCCTATTTTTTCTTATTTTTCTCCTCCTCCTCCTTCTCCTTTTTATTCTTATTCTTATTTTTATTATTGGAACACTTAACATAAGATCTACCCTCTTAGCAAATTTTAAAGTATACAATACATTGTTGTTAACCATAAGCAATATGTGGAATGGTAGATCTCTAGGCCTTATTCAATTTGCATAACTAAAATTTTGTACCATTTCTCCCTCCTTCCAGCTCCTGCTGAGCAAAATTCTACTCTATGCTTCTGTGAGTTACACTATGTTAGGATCTTCATATGAGTGGTAGCATGTAATATTTACCTGTGACTGGTTTACTTTACTTAGCATAATGTCCTTCAGGTTCATCTATGTTGTCACAAATGGAGGATTTCCTTCTTTTTTTTAAAGGCTGAATGATATTCCACCGTATCTATATATTGTATTTTCTTTGTCCATTCATCTGTTGATGGGCATCTAGATTGTTTCTCTATCTTGGCTATTGTGAACAGTGCTGCAATGAACATAGAAACGTAGATATCTCTTTGAGATCTTGTTTTTATTTCTTTTGGATATATACTCAGAAGTGGGATTGCTGGATCTTATAGTAATTTTATTTTAATATTTTTGAGGGATCTCCATGCTGTTTTCCATAGTGGCTGAAGCAGTTTACATTCCTACCAAGAGTGCCCAAGTGTTCCCTTTCTTCACATCCTCCTCAACACTTATCTTTTGTTTTCTTGATAATAGCTATTCTAACAGTTGGTAGGTGATACCTCATTGTGATTTGGTTTGCATTTCCCTGGTGATCTGTGGTACTCAGCAGCTTTTTCTACATCTGTATATCTTCTTTGGAGATAATGTCTGTTCAGATCCTTTGACATTTTATAATTGAATTATCCATTTTTTGAGTTGTATGAGCTCCTTATTTAACTGATATATGGTTTTCAAATATATTCTCCCATTCTGTAAGTTGCCTTTTTATTTTGTTGCTTGTTTCCTTTGCTGAGCAGTTTTTTTTTTGGGGGGGGGGTTGTGGTTTTTTTTTTTTTTTCTGTAGTCTCATTTATCTATTTTTGCTTTAGTTGCCTGTGCTTTTTGTATCATATCCAATAAATCATTGCTAAAACCAATGTGAAACAGCTATCCTTCTATGTTTTCTTCTAGTAATTTTATAATTTCAAGTCTTATGTTTAGGTCTTTAATCTATTTTGAGTTAATTTTGTGTATTGCATAGATAAAGATCCAATTTATTTCCTGTGCATGTGGATAAACAGTTTTCACACCATTTATTGAAAAGACTGTCCTTTCCTCATTGTGTGTTCTTGGCAACCTTGTCAAAGATTAGTTTACCATATATATGTCAATCTATTTCTGGGCTCTCTATTTTGTTCAATTGATTTATATGTCTTTTCTTTCTTCCAGTACCATACTACTTTGATTACTATAGCTTTGTAATGTAGTTTGAAATCAGGAAGAGTGATGACTTGAACTTTGTTCTTGCTCAAAATTACTTTGTCTATTTGTGGTTCTATATAAATTTTAAGATTTTTTTTCCATGTTTGTAAAAAATGCCATGGTGATTTTGATAGGGATTACATTGAATGCATAGATGGTTTTGAGTTGTAGGGACATTTTTAACAATATTATTTCTTCAACCTATGAACAGCATGTCTTTCCACTTATTTGTGTTCATTTTAATTATTTCAAAAGTGATTTATAATTTTCAGTGTATAAGTCATTTACCTCCTTGGTTAAGTTTATTCCTAAATATTTTATTACTTTTTATGATATTGTGAATGGAATCGTATTCTTAATTTCCATTTTGGATAGTTTGTTGTTGGTGTATAAAAATGCAGTTGGTTTTTATATGTTGTTTGTTGTATCCTGCAACTTATTAAATTTGTTCTTTGGTTCTATTGTGTGTGTGTGTGTGTGTGTGTGTGTGTGTGTGTAGTCTTTACAGTTTTCTATTATATCTTCTGCAAAGATGATTTTGGTTCTTCCTTTCAAATTTGGATGACTGTATTTGTTTTTCTTGCCCAAGTGCTCTGGATAGTTATTCCAGTAAGTACTATGTTGAATGGAAATGGTGACATTAAGCATCTTTGCCTTCTTCACGATCTTAGAGGAAAAGCTTTCAGTTTTTCACCATTGAATGTGATGTTAGCTGTGGACTTTTCAAATATGACCTTTATTATATTGAGGTGCATTCATTCTACACATAATTTGTTGAGAGTTTTTATCATGAAAGGATGTTAAACTTTGTCAAATGCTTTTTCTACAACTATCGAGATGATTGTAAATTTTTATCCTTTATCCTGTTAATGTCATTTATCAAGTTTATTGATTTGCTTATGTTAAACCATCCTTCCATCCCAGGGATACACCCCAACCAGTAATGTAGTATGCTCTTTTTAATGTGCTGTTGAATTCTGTTTGCTAATATTTTGTTCAGGATTTTTGCATCCATGTTCATCAGGAATATTTGCCTGTAGTTTTCTTGTGTTGTCTTTGACTGGCTTTGGTATCAGGGTAATGCTGGCTTCATAGAATTAATTTGGGAGTGTTCCCTCTTCATTTTTTTAAAAAAATATAAGAAATACTTATCTTAATTCTTCTTGAAATATTTCGTAGAATTCACCTGAGGTCAGATGGTCCTGGGATTTTCTTTGTTGGGAAGTTTTGATTACTGATTCAATCTCCTTGTTTATTTTTGGTTTGTTCAGGCTTTCTTTTTCTACTTGATTTAGTCTTGGTATGTTGTATGTTTATAGGAATTTATCCATGTCTAAGTTGTCCAATTTGTTGATATATAAATGTTTGTAATATGTTTTATGATTTTAAAAATTTCTGTGACATCCATTGTAATGTATCTTCTTTCATTTCTACTTTTCTTTGAGTCTTCTCTTTTTTTGTTTCTTGGTTAGTCTGGTTAAAAGTTTATTTTATTTTTTTCAAAAAAATGATCTCTTAGTTTTGTCAATTTTTTCAAATGTTTTTCTATTCTCATTTCCATTTATTTCTTTTATTTATTTATTTATTTATTTATTATTATTTTTTTAATTATTTTATTTTTTTAATTAGTTTCTGCTTTATAACAAAGTGAATCAGTCATACATATACATCTGTTCCCACATCCCTTCCCTCGTGCATCTCCCTCCCTCCCACCCTCCCCATCCCACCCCTCCAGGCGGTCACAAAGCACCGAGCTGATCTCCCTGTGCTCTGCAGCTGCTTCCCACTATCTATCTACCTTACGTTTGGTAGTGTATATATGTCCATGCCTCTCTTTCGCTTTGTCACATCTTACCCTTCCCCCTCCCCATATCCTCAAGTCCATTTTCAAGTAGGTCTGTGTCTTTATTCTCGTTTTACCCCTAGGTTCTTCATATTTCTGCTCTAATCTGATTTCCTTCCTTCTGCTAACTTTGGGCTTAGTTTGTTTTTCTTTTTATAGTTCTTTGAGTTATAAAGTTAGGTTGTGTATTTGAGATTTCTTCTTTTTTAATGTAGGCGTTTTTTGCTGTAAACTTCTCTCTTACTACTGATAAGTTTTGGTATGTTGTGTTTTCATTTTCATTTGTCTTAAAGGTATTTTTTTAAATTTTCCTTTTGATTTTTTGACCCAATGGTTGTCCAAGAGTGTGTTGTTTAATTTCCACATATTTGTGGAGTTTCCTGATTTTCTTTATTACTGATTTCTAGTTTTAATCTGTGTGGTTAGAAAGGATACTTGGGATGATTTCAATCTTTTTAACTTTTTTAGACTTTTTTGCAAACTAACCTATGAACTATCCTGGAGAATGTTCCATGTGTGCTTGAGAAGAGTGTGTATTCTGCTGCTTTGGGTGGAATGTTATATATATTTTAAGTTAATTTGATCTATAGTGGTGTTCAAATCTCTTGTTCTCTATTGATTTTCTTTCTGGATGATCTATACATTATTGAAAGTGGGGTGTTGAAGTCTTCTATTAGTATTATATTGCTGTCTATTTCTCCCTTCAGATCTGTCAATGATTTGCTTTATATATTTAGGTGCTCTGATGTTGGGTGCATATATTGGGTGTAATTGTTGTATCTTCTTGTCGAATTGACTTTTTTTATTATGTGATGACCTTCTTTGTCTCTTCTGACAGTTTTTGACAAACTGTTTTTTTTCTCATATAAATATAGGAACTCCTGTTTTCTTTTGGTTACCATTTCCATGGAATATCTTTTTCCCATACCTTCACTTTCAGCCTATGTGTATTCTTAAATCTAAAGCTAGTTTCTTGTAAAGAGCATATAGTTGGATCTCAATTTTTAACCCATTCAATCACTCTATTATCTTTTTATTGGTGAGTTTAAACCATTTATATATAAAATAATTATTGATAGGTAAGAATTTACAATTGCCATTTTGTTATTTATGTTCTCTCTGTTTTATAGATCTTTTTGTCCATCTCTTCTTCTCATGCTCTTCTCCTTTGTGTTTTGATATTTATCTGTAGGGATATGCATTGATTCTCCTTTATTTATCTTTTTTGTATCTACTGTAGGTTTTTTCTTTGTGCTTATGTTAAGTCTTGCATAAAAATTCCTATAATTATAACTGTCTATCTTAAGCTGATAACAACTTAACTTAAATCACATAAAAAACTCTCTCTATTTTTTTTCTTTACTCTGATAATCTTTCCAAACTAGAAGCAGTAAACAATACCATTTTTTCCTCATTGATTTTTTATATTCAGTTTCTCAACTACCTACTTATTTTATTTGCACAGTATCTAACACTTGCCCACTCTTGCAATTTCCATTGTCCCTTTCTGAGTTGTCTTCCTCTCACTTCATTATAATGTATTATAATTACTAAAAAAGTCTATTATATCACTCCATCTTTCATAATTATTTGCTTTTTACTTATAGAATAAAGTACAAACTCCTTGTCATGGAATTCAGTTGTCCTTCAAAATCTGTTTTCACTCTGTCTTTTAATAGTAATCTTTGTAATTTAACCCCCATTCTTATGTACCCTAAGCTCCATTCACACAGGTATGATTTTTGTTGCCTATATATTCTGTGGATCTTTCTTCAACTGTGCCTTTGCAAGTGCTGCCTTTTAACTAAAACTACTTCTCCTCTTGTTGTCTATAAATTTCCTACTTATTTATAT